>NW_027532599.1:3216148-3454730 GCF_008692635.1 Crocuta crocuta
GCTTTTTGTGGTAGTAATTCCCAAGATAGCAACAACGTACGAGGCTCTTGAATTTCCCTCCTCCCACAGATGCACCAAATGTACAACTACCCATAGAGAAATTTCCTCTGAAAGAAAGCTAGAAACTAGCTGAGCACGCTGGGTGAATGAGAAAACACCCACTGAAATAGGCAAGAAAGGCTGAGATGCACGCTTATCATAAATCCTACCCTCAGGAAAGGGCCATACAACCCAGAGAGAAACCCCAACTCCCAGCTGTGAAAACAAAGCATACCAAAATTTATGAGATCCAGCAAAAGCAGTGCTACTTGCTAAGTTTATAGTGATAAATACCTATATTGGGGGGGGGGGGAAGTCACCAATAAACAACCTAACTTTACACCTCAAGGAACTAGAGGAAAAAAGAGAATAAACTAAGCCCAAAATTACCAGAAGAAAAGAAACAACAAAGATCAAAGCAGAAATAAATGAAACGGAAACCATACAAACAACAGAAAATAGCAGTGATGTTAAGAGCTGATTTCTAAGAAGATAAAAAAATAATGTACTAATCTTTAGCTAGATAAAGAAAAAAGTAAGGACTCAAATAAATAAAATGGTAAGTCAAAGAGGAGACATTACAACTGACATCACAGAATCCAAAGGGTCTGCTAGAATCCATAGAGACTGCTTTGAACAATTATATGCAAACAAACTGGATAGTGTAAAATAAACAGGTAAATTCCTAGAAACATAGAAGCTATCAAAACATGAAATCATGTTTCAAAATCATGAAAATAATAGAAACCTATCAAATGATAGAAACCTATTAAAACATGAAATCATTTTTCAAAATCATGAAAATAATAGAAAATCTGAACAGATCAATATTAAGGAGACTGAAATCAGTAATTTAAAAATTAAGAAAGAAAATAAAAGCCCAGTACTAAATGATTTCACTGGTGAATTCTACCAAATATTTAAATAAAAATGTGATTTTGTCATTTATATGTCAATAAAGCTGAAAAAATCCATTTTGTTTCTAAAATTGTATAGAATCAATGTTCAGTTGAGTTTCTTAGTAATATTTGTTCCATTTAGAAGATGTTGAACCACTGGGGCGCCTGGGTGGCTTAGTCGGTTAAGCGTCCGACTTTCGCTTAGGTCNTGTACTATATATAATTAATAGCAAAAATAAAGTTATATTTTATAAAATGAATGATTTCCTCACAAGAAATCATTAAATGATTTCTTAACATTAAAAATGATTACAAAGTTATTTTATCTATTAATTGTTAATTAATACCATTTAATTAATATTAAAGCACATTATAGAATTGCATAATATTTTCTGAAAATNTAACCGCCTAAGCCACCCAGGCGCCCCCAGGTTTTTCTTATTTAAGGAAATTCTTTACAATTCTTTGCTTGCATTAAATAATTCATAATAATTTTTTTCAACTCTATACCACATTAGGAAAAGTATTTTTGCCTTGGAAGCATTTAAAACACCTGGGTGGCTCAGTCGGTTGAGCGTCCAACTTCGCTCAGATCATGATCTCATGGTTCGTCGGGCTCTGTGCTGACAACCAGTTCAGAGCCTGAAGCCTGCTTCAGATTCTGTGTCTCCCTCTCTCTCTGACCCTCCGCTGCTCACACTGTCTCTCTCTCTCTCTCTCTCTCAGAAATAAATAAAACATTAAAAAAATTTTTTAACATAATTTCAACTTTAAAAAAGACACCACAGAAATCAACAAAGCATTCACAAATAATATACTGTGATAATAATTAGTAGGATTTAAACATTTAACATCTAGAAGACAGTAATCTAGTTGTGAAAGCTCATTTTATGATGAGAACTCAATGATGTAGGTATTATTGCCCCATTTCACCAAAGAGGAGACTAAGGTAAGGAGAGACTAAATAATCAAATGCCCAAACTCATGCCCAGTAAGCGAGAACACCTGTGAAATCCAGTCTGCCAGCAGAGGCAGCGCTTTAATGTCAACACTTTGTTGGCTCTCTGTTAATGCTCTATGAAATTAAGTATTGTCTTAATCCCCAGAATAATTATAAAATGAAAATACCCGATTGTGAATTAAATTTTGTTTCTCTAATGGCTGATTCAGCAGCAGAGACTCATGATTTTCCTCAGGAAACTGAGAACATTTTTTTTTCCAGTTGAAATTCATCCAACGGAAATATGATACAGCAGATACCTCTATGGAGTTCTCAAAGTGAAAATGTGTATTTACTGAGGACTAGGCTTGGAAGTCCTAGATCTCAGAGATTGCTTTGGGAATGTGAGAAAGTCGTTATTTGCTGGCTCTCCAGTAATTTAGTTTGAATTTGTTAAACTCATTGATGTGTGAACTGGTTATCGAAGCTTGGTAAACAGCTTATAAATCACTTTGAACTTGGCAGAAATAAATATTAATGAGTCAATTTTCAAGGAATTTAAAGTCAGTAGTATCTCCTTCTGTTGCCATAAGTTAAAAAAGAGAATCTCGGTTGTCTTATTTAGAAAGGATCTAACAACTTATTAGTAATGATTGATGTTTCTCAAGATAGTCCTAGGACTACTGATTGTATCAAATCAAACGATTTGCCTAAAAGAAAAAAAAATGTTCTTTGTAAATCCACCATGGAGTTTCATATGACAAAAGTTTTGTTTAAAACTTCTTTATAAAACACAAGTATGATGATGATTCTAATCCTTTGAGATTCTAAAGTAACCTGCTTCCCCAAGGTTTGCTCAAGGCTGGACTTAGACTAGGGAAAGAAAACAAGCAAGCATTTCAGGTACTGGTGTCTACAAATGTCAGAGCCTTACTGGCATTTACCCACTTGAACCATTTCTACCTTCTCCACACAGGACAAAACAGAATCAAACGGTTTTAGTAGCTGTCCCAGGCCACATGACAAGTGAGGAGCAAACTCAGAATTTGAGAACAGATTTATTGAAGTATGAGCCTGTGTTAGTTTTGCATTTGAAATAGGAAAAATAAATAATTTTCTATGTGACAAATTTTAAGGATACAAAATGACCCTCCAGTTTTCCAAACTACATAGTATAAGGAAGGAATCTTAGAAACCTCTACTACTTATGTATAATAGAAATTCTGGCCCTTTGAGATTACATGGCATGCCCCCAAGTTAATATCAAATCTGGACTTGATTTCAGAGCTCTTGTGCCTGTTTTCCCTTCAGGAGATACTCAATATCATAATACTAATATTTGTTTCCTGGATCTAAGGGTTATTTCTCATCACTATGAAATCCTTGAAATCTTAGAAGTCTTTTATACCTCACTTTGAGTTGGTTTATTATATCTCTTCCAAAAGTTCTAGTAGTTATCTGATCTCCAGGAAGGGACAGATTGCAGAAAGATCCAGACCACTGCATATGACTGGGAATTTTGTTCACTATATAAGGAGATCCAGCTGAATAACTCAAGAAATGGGAGTTGAAATCCAACTCACTCTCTACCCACTGAGCCATATAATGGTGAGGCATCCCCCGAAAGAGGACACCATGTCTAACCTGCAAAAGGCCACCTGACAGGCTCGCACAGGCCCAGCAAAGACCCTGAAAGTTAGGAAGAAAAGGGGAAGAGATGATTGGGCACAAAGATTTTGAATCCAATGTCTACTGGAAATTAATTAAAAAGACTGTCTTCTAAGGCTAACGATTAGGATGTTTATTAAATCAGTAAATTAGTGCCAGTGTGGGGAGAGGTGTTCTCTCAGCACAGAGGAGTATAATTTTGTTTCAGGAGAAATGATTTAGGATAAACATCAGCAACGTGTCCTCCTTCGCTATATGGGATATGAGAATGTTACTAAGAAGCCTGTGAATATGTAAGAAAATGGCTCTACAGAAGATGGGAAAAATAGAAAACTCTTGTGCCCTTTTACTGAAAGATTTTGTTTCAAAAAACTTCCTAAAATCTTCTTGGAATAAAACACCATGATGTTGCATATACCACATTTTCAAAAATCATTACACCATCACTATGACAGATTCTGAAGAGTGTCTGAAGAAACACTTTTGAACATTAAGCTGTCAAGTTTTCATTTAATGAAAATATAATTGGCATTTCTAATTTGGTGTTGAAAACCTTTGAAATGCTAATAATAACTACCCATGTTTTTTAGTAAAAGGCATCATCCTAGGTAGTTTGCATACATTTTCTATCTTCCCAAAAAAGAATACTCCAAAAGCTATGTGTTACTATGCTCTTTTTATCAATGAGGAAACAGACTCAGTGGGTCTAAGGCATCTGAGAATTACTGGCAGAATGCAGATTCAAATCCAGGTGGGTCCTGATGTTAAACCTGAGTTCTCTCTACCTCACTGAACTAATCCTACGAGAAGGCTTCTACTTAGAAAGGGGAAAGCAGCTAACCAAAATTTTACTGTTAGGTATAAAAAATGTTATCTTTTTTTTGAGAGATAGAGAAAGAGAGAACAGAGAGGAGGGGCGGAGAGCCTCTCAAGCAGGTTCTGTACTGTCAGCACAGAGCCCAGGGTAGAGCCTGATCCCATGAACTATAAGATCATGACCTGAGCCAAAACTGAGTTTAACCATTAACCGACTGAGCCACCCAGGCACCCCAATAAAAAATATATCGGAATCAAATATGGCAACCCATACATTCTCCTACTATTTCCTGAGGTATTAACTCGTTAAGTTGCCATAATCCTAAAGCACATAATGATGTGCTTGTAATCAATGAACTTTATGTATATGGCCAATCCTTGAGTTCTAAGAAATCAGTCAGGAAATGTGGAGCTGGCTGCTTACCTGTTCCGATAACTTTTGTCCATCGAGGTGAGCCTGCATCACGGCATCATTAACAAGCAAGTGGAAGTTCAGGAGAACGTGTTCAATGTCATACGGTCCATGCATGGCGTCTGACAGCTCTTCCAATGACCGGATGTAGGCATGCCAGTGTGGATTCAGCTCTGCCGTGTGTGCCAGGCAGCCTCTCATGACGTTCAGGCAGTACCCCATGCAAGGCTTGCTAAGAGTCAGGCCCTGGCAGTGAGGGCAGTACTGCATCCTCAGGACAGCTCTGCTACACTCTTTGGAGAAGTGCAGATGGTCTGTGGTATTGATGACTTCGATGCCCAGATTCAGTGCCTGCAGAAATGTGCGGCTAGGGAGCAGTGATCTCCCCATCTGCCCCACTACTCTTTGGGGAACATTACCAAAGGGACTCACATCCCGGCGGGCCATCCGGATGCATTCTGAGTATTCCAGGGAACTGTCCCTCGCACCAGGGCTGATGAGGTGATTGTAGACCAGAGGGAAAAGACTGTCAAAGAATCTGTTTACAAATTCTTCAGGATTAACATCTGTGCCAAACAAATAGAGCCCCACATCCGTGAAGAACTCCTGAACTGAAGCTGTAGCCTCTACGGCCATATTTTTGTAGGTGTTGCAGAAAAGGATACTGGTGTAATTCTCTGCTTGTCTGATGCGAGTTTCCAGGGTTTCTGTAACAAAAGCAGAGGTCAAACATGGAAGGCTTAGTATTCATGCTAAAGCTGTCCATCCACCAGTAAATGAGCTGAAGGCATCCTAACCACCCTAAGGATCCAAATGGGAGGGGTGCCTGGGTGGCTTAGTCGGTTAAGCGTCCGACTTTCGCTTAGGTCATGATCTCACGGTTCGTGGGTTCGAGCCCTGCGTCGCGCTCTGTGCTGACTGCCAGCTCAGAGCCTGGAGCCTATTACAATCTGTGACTCTCTCTCTCTCTGACCCTCCCCTGTTCACGCTGTCTCTCTCTCTCTCTCTCTCTCTCCTAGAAATAAAAAAATTTAAAAACAAACATTTAAAAAAAAAAGGATCTAAATGGGAATGCTGAGCCTACTAAACCCAAGTTAGTTCTTTAAGGATAATGGCTGGTCAACAGTGGGCACCACACACATACCATGCAAATTTTATAAAATGTATTTCCTAGAGTCAAATGTATAGAAATCAAAAAGTATTGAAATGAAAAAAAAAGTTACAATATGGTGGTTTCCCACTTAATTTCAGTCATCCATCACCTTCCAATGACAAAAGTGTCACTGAGAAGATAATTTCCGACCATGGGTTCACTGTTTATAAAAGACTGATGTTAGATGCTTGATTCAAACCTACTGTACTTTTACACTTTTTCATTTTTTTTTCTAGAATGAAAGCTAGTAGATTATACACTAGTTACTGTATTAGAACTCCTACCAGGGTCAAATTAAAAAGAAAATAAAATATTTCATGATTAAACAATGCCCTGGGGCACCTGGGTGACTCAGTCTGTTAAGCGTCCGACTTCGGCTCAGGTCATGATCTCGCGGTTCGCGGGTTCGAGCCCCGCGTCGGGCTCTGTGCTGGCAGCTAGCTCAGGGCCTGGAGTCTGCTTTGGATTCTGTGTCTCCCTCTCTCTCTGACCCTCCCCTGCTCATGCTGTCTCTATCTCTCTCTCAAAAATAAATAAAATATTTTAAAAATTAAAAACAAAATAACAACAACAACAAAATAATGCCCTAACTGGCAAACCTTAAGTAGTAAGCAAATCATGGGTTGTATTAGTTGATGAAAACAATTGTGTCACCATCTTCTGAACTCTGTTCTGTTGTTTTCATCATCTGATCCTCAAAGACTTTACTGTGGGACATTTTAATTTTTCACTTAAGTAACTGATGCTTCCAAATAAATTTCTCCACAGAAATAACAGAGAATAATTTATCCACAAATTAAGGAAGGTGGTAGTAATCGACAAGCAAGAATTATATTTCAAAATGATAGCTTTTAGGCAGCTGTTGAGCACCTTGGCTATTCTAGTAATTACATTTTATAATTAGCCTAATTAAAATAAATAATGATGCTGGACTGTTATCAATACATAATTAATTGTAAAATACATCAATAAAATTATCTCCCATAACCCCAATCTCATCGGTATTTTTAATTAGGTTGTAAAAGACCACACAATGATTCAGCAATCAGACCACTGAATATATTATAAAAGGAGATGGAATGAGAGTAGAATGAAAATGAAATAATACAAAGCAGAAGTGCGGCAAGAGCCACTAATGAAGTGGAACTGTGTCACGAATATGCCATCGTGTCCTAAAAACAAATAAACAACAACAAATCAAACCAAACCAAACACCTTTATGAAAATCACAGACGGATGAAATTCAGCATCCTGTATTCTGATTCTGTTCTGAGACCAAGCAATGTTGGATTTCAAACTTCAGTGAGATATATCAAGGTGTCTGCTATGGACTGAATGTCTGTTTCCCCCACCCCCAAATTAATATGATGAAATCTAATCTCCAATGTGGATGACATTTGGAAGTGAGGCTTTCAGGAGGGGGTTATGTCATGAGAGTGAAGCCCCCATGAATGGGACTGGCTCCTCTACCAAAGAGACTCCAGAGAGCTCCTTCGCTCTCTCTGCCATGTGACGACACAGTGAGATGTGAACCATACATGAACTAGGAAGTCGGCTCTCACCAGACAATGAATCTGCCAGCACTATGAGGTGGGACTTCCCAGCCTTCAAAACTATGAGAAATAAATGTTTGTTGTGTATAAGGCACCCAGTCTATGGTATTCTGTGATAGCAGAGGAACCTTAAAAACAACAACAACAAAACCCTGAAGGTGCCCTACCATGAAAGACAACAGGTTTTAAAGGTGGCTGTCACCCTGTTGCAACACAAAGGACTACAGACTTTAGTCTGTAGAGGAGGCAGGACTCCTGTGTTCTCTCTGCATCTCCAGTGCCTCTGGAATGTAGGCTACACACTATGTAATCAATAAACATGTGAGCCAATGAAGGCTTCAGGTGCGATTAGCTGCTTTCCAAAGTGAGGCTGGGTGGGGAAAATACAGAGTGCCACGTCTCTGCACTCAGGTTTACAACCCAGTAGGTCTGTTTGGGCTCAGGAATCTCCATTTACCAAGCACCCCCCGCTGTGATTCTCTGAAGGTGGCCAGCTGTGGGAAAGTTGCCCTGGCAGATAATCTATAAAATGTTTGCTCTGCTTTGACAGAGCGGTTCTGTGAGTTTTCCACCATAACAGTCTGACCCCACAGCTGCAGTGTCAGCCACCGCACTCTGCCTTCACAGACCCGCAAGAGCGAGTGCAGAAAGTGAATGGAAGTGGCTGAAATAAAATAAAACTTTGTTTCTCAGTAATATAGGCTCATGTCTCTCAGCAAATTATGTGCGGCCAAAATTATGAGGCAGGTTGAAAATGAGTTTATTTGCCAAAAATGGCTAAATAGCAACGTTGCCATTTTTTAAAGA
Source organism: Crocuta crocuta (assembly GCF_008692635.1). Lineage (NCBI taxonomy): Eukaryota > Metazoa > Chordata > Mammalia > Carnivora > Hyaenidae > Crocuta > Crocuta crocuta. The sequence goes on from NW_027532599.1 coordinate 3,224,436, forward strand.
TAAAATAAGGGTGAATTGAAAGATACCAAAACCACAGTCACGGTTACGTACTTTCCACCAGTTTTGCTAAGGTGCATGCTATAGACCTGTTTGTGCCGCTGATATTTGCCACACGATTCTCGGTGCAGTAAAGGCTGCCTGCTACCCCAGGAAGTTCAAATATGCCATCCGACTTCTGTCAACTCTAAGTGGTGTACAAACACAATTGTCTGAAGTAAAAAATAAAATGTTTCTTTAAACATTTGAGTCCCAGTAATTTATAAGTTATTATGATTCAGGGGTATATGGAATTTATCTTTTCAGTTGCTATAACAAATAGGTTTTGCAAATTAATTTATTCTGAGAAAGCAATATTAAAAAGAATATATGTAATATTGACATTTTTATTTTTATTTTATTTCAGAATGATTTTCCTCTAATCTAGATTTTTATTTATTTATTTTTACAAATAGTTTATTGTCAACTTGGTTTCCATATAACACCCAGTGCTCATCCCCACAAGTGCCCTCCTCCATGCCCATCTCCCCTTTCCCCCGTCCACACCCATCAGTCCTCAGTTTGTTCTCAGCATTCAAGAGTCTCTCATGGTTTGCCTCTCTCCCTCTCCCCCATTTCCCCCTTCTTCTCTCCCATGGTCCTCCATTAAGTTCTTCCTGATCCTCCTATACGTGCAAACATGATATCTGTCCTTCTCTGCCTGACTTATTTCGCTCAGCATAACACCCTCAAGGTCCATCCATGTTGCTACACATGGCCAGATTTCATTCTTTCTCATTGCCATGTAGTATTCCATCGTATAGATAAACCACATCTTCTTGATCCATTCGTCCGTTGATGGACACTTAGGCTCTTTCCATGTTTTGGCTATTGTTGAGAGTGCTGCTATGAACATTGGGGTACATGTGTTCCTATTCATCAGCATTCCTGTATCTCTTGGGTAAATTCCTAGCAGTGCTATTGCTGGGTCATAGGGGAGTTCTATTGTTAATTTTTTGAGGAACCTCCACACTGTTTTCCAGAGGGGCTGTACCAGTTTACATTCCCACCAACAGTGTAGGAGGGTGCCCGTTTCTCCACATCCTCGCCAGCATCTAGAGTTCTCTGATTTGCTCATTTTAGCCACTCTGACTGGCGTGAGGTGGTATCTCAGTGTGGTTTTGATTTGTATTTCCCTGATGAGGAGGGATGCTGAGCATCGTTTCATGTGTCTGTTGGCCATCTGGATGTCCTCTTTGGAGAAGTGTCTGTTCATATCTTCTGCCCATTTCTTCACTGGGTTGTTTGTTTTTCGGGTGTGGAGTTTGGTGAGTTCCTTATAGATTCTGGATATTAACCCTTTATCTGATATGTCATTTGCAACTATCTTTTCCCATTCCGTTGGTTGCCTATTAATTTTCTGGGTTGTTTCCTTGGCTGTGCAGAAGCTTTTAATCTTGATGAGGTCCCAATCATTTATTTTTGCTCTTGATTCCCTTGCTTTTGGGGATGTGTCAAGTAGGAAGCTGCTGCGGTGGAGGTCAAGGAGGTTGTTTCCTTATTCTTGAGAGAGAGAGACAGACCGCAAGTAGGGGAGGGGTAGAAAGAGAGGGAGACACAGAATCCGAAGCAGGCTCCGGGCTCTGAACTGTCAGCACAGGGCCTGATGTGGCGCTTGAGCTCATGAACCATGAGATCATGACCTGAGCTGAAGTCAGAGGCTTAACCAACTAAGCCAAGCAGATGCCCCTGATCTCAATTTTTAAAACAAAACATAATGGAAAGTATAAAAATGTTAGGAATCCTATTATAGTTGCATTTTAAAACTTGTCTTTCATGTTGTAAAAAGTAAAATTTTAGTTCTCATAACTATGTATTGTTTTTGCGAACCTTTGAATAAGAGAAGACATGTGCACCAATATCAACATTCTGATTATTTCCTGAATATCTACACACAAAATGGCTTATTTTTTATTTTTTTATATTTTGAAAAAAAAATGTTTTTTGAGAGAGAGAGAGACAGCGTGAGCAGGGGAGGGTCAGAGAGAGGGAGACACAGAATCCGAAGACAGGCTCCAGGATCAGAGCTAGCTGTCAGCACAGAGCCTGACGCGGGGCTCAAATCCACAAACCGTGAGATCATGACCTGAGCTGAAGTCGGATGACCAACCGACTGAGCCACCCACGTGCCCCCAAAATGGCTTTTTAAAGTGGACTTATTCTGTAATAGTTTTTCAGTATGCTGTTAACTTATCACAATTAAAGATTTTTCTTTCAATGTGTGTTAAATCTCATATTGACACATTCTAGTTAGCTGAACCCCAAACATGTGTTAGTATTTTTTTTAAGTTTATTTATTTTGAAAGAGAGCAAGCAGGGGAGGGGCAGAGAAAGAGAGAAACCCAACACAGGGCTCTATCCCACAAACCGTGAGACTGTGACCAGAGCCAAGATCAAGAGTTGGATACTCAACTGACTGAGCCACCCAGGTGTCCCCATGTGTTAGTATTTTTCAATGTGTACATTTCTGATCCTAAATATTTTTTTAAATCCAATCAATGATGAAAATGTAAACAATTGTTCTGTATGCATTTGAATTAGGGATAAGCATATTTTTGTGAGTTTTTTATCCTAATATAAAATGTTAACGCATAAACAATTATATCAGAAAGTGAACAATCTAGAAGCCAATCTGCTGGATGACTGTGTTAATTTTTCTAAGAAAACTTGGTAAAATCAAAAGTTGAATCTACGAAAATTAGTTGTTTAATTACCTCTGAATTTGCAAACCTGTCACCTTGTTCTCTTGCTATGTTTATCATCGAGTTGACTGTTTCCATTATATGGAATTGGTATTATGATTTTAACAAGAATTTAAAGTTGTCAAAAGAATTGTCAAATAACCCAAATATTTTGTGGTTCTGCAAAATAATAATCCACATATAAAATCAGTGTTTATAAATCCAAGGGAGGCTAGGTGCTAAATAATTCATCATCTCTACTTCATTATTAAAGAAAAACTGTACAGCTCCTTTCATTGCAAAGTTTTAATAAGTAAAAATTAGCCCTCACCTAAGCTATACAAATAATAGTTTTCTGTCGATATGCCAAAAGTTAGAACACATGTTGAAAATAATTAAACATATGCTAGGCTTCCTTAAGGAATTTAGGAAACAGGCTAGAAAAAAATCTTTTCGTTGTTTTTCATTAAGAATTTCAACAAGCTCTTCCTCTCGGTGGGATCACATCAAGTCTACCAAGGCAGAAAACTTCCACCTTTCCTTTTAGTGGTAGGTTCAATAAGAAAATGCAATCTAATTACTGATGGAATAAAAACATAATTTCTCCCAGCTTTAGGAGAAAATTAATTTATGTATCTTCTCATTAAGTAGAAAGCGAAGTTGGAATACAGGAAGTTTATCTGAATCCTTTTTAATTTTCAACATTAACATTCTGTGAAAATTTAATAACAAAACACCTATGAGAAAAACTTACATCAACTTTCTTCAGCCCCTTTGGAGACACTTTATAGTGCATACAAATGATTACTGACACTTGCATCAAGGATTTAAACTAAAATACAAGTAGTGGAGATAAAACGAGGTGATATTGATTTAAAATTAAACTTGATAAACTGCAAAATCAGTGAATACTTATATGCAAGTAGCTTTTTACCATGGAAGAAACAATATTCATAGGGCTTTTATTGCTTTAATGATAAAGAGGATTTCAAAATGTAATGATCACAAAATAACTGTTATAATAACCTCCCCTACATGACATGAACAGGCATTTTATGACCCTTTTCATATTTTTATTATTTTATTTTTGATACATGAACATCTTAAGATAGAGTCTGAAATGTCTATTACAATTTAAGTCTCCAGATATTCTCAAACATAGCAATGAAATAGATGAAGGAAGATTAAATCATATCAACTGTGGATAATCAGATGATTTTACAATATGTACCTGGGTTGAAGAGAAATTTCCAGAGCAAATTTATATATTTATGCACTATAGTTCTCAAGTCACAAATTTTGTTACTATCATAGATAATTCCTTACAACCCTACAACTTCGAAGGTAGCTTGTGCCAGAAACTATCTTTTCCTCTGTATTGGATTATATGGGTAGGTAGATAGAGATCATTTTAAGAGCAATTTCTCAACAAGTTTTTATCACATACGTTATACAGTGAACTGTAACTTCTGCCTTTTTTTTATTTAACAAATGTCTTCCAATAATTTTAATATGGTCACATTTCATAATTCCTTTCATTAGCAAAAATCCATTATAGCCACTCTGAAGATATGCATATTTAAGTAAAAGAAGCAATTACCAATTCTCCAGTCTGAATTGTTTATACTGAATTCATCCCTTTGATATTTGCATATTTCCTCAACATTTTTGTAAAATAAAATGTGTAATAAAAGTTTTCTATAATATTTATTTAATGACATTTTTAAATGTTATGTGGCATGATTTAGGATATCATTCTTCAGAAATTAGTCATCTATACAAATAAATAGTAAGTGGATATTAATCTGTATCACCAAAAATTAACATATTGGTAATTAATCTGGTCTCCTCAGATAAGCACTGCATGGAAAAATGCTTTCTCAACTTTTTTCCCTCCTCATTTCCTTCCCCACTAATTCAGTTATCATGGTGCTTCACATTTATTACTAATATCATTTTATAATCACTTATGTTTGAAAATCAATTTATGATTTAGCAAGAATTTAAGCTCAATTAAGCACTTGCATAACAGTTAAAATCAATGCCAAACAACTCACTGTAGATTGTTTCATGAGTTATTATGGGATGAAGATTTTAAGTCAAATCTAATAATCTTTTTTTTAAATTTTTAATGTTTTATTTCTGAGAGAGAGAGTGAGAGAGAGAGAGCAAGCAGGCGAGCAGGGGAGGGTCAGAGAGAGAGGGAGATACAGAATCTGAAACAGGCTCCAGGCTCTGAGCTGGCTGTCAGCACAGAGCCTGTCACGGGACTCGAACCCACTAACCGTAAGATCATGACCTGAGCCGAAGTCGGACGCTTAACCAACTGAGCCACCCAGGTGCCCAAATCTAATAATCTTTAAAATAAACCTTGAAACACAGTCCACAAATATAGAATTGTCATATAAAACTGTAATAGTTGGTTATTTGGCACATTAAAAAATTATTTTGGCAAATTAGTTTGTGCAAATTGATCTTCCATGGATTGACCATTTGAGATAAGGTGAGTAGGAAAGCCTCTGCTGAGGAGGGAACATTGAGAAGAGGCCTCAGTGAGTAAATAAGCTAGGCATGAGCAGTTGGAGTGTGGTTAGCGGGTTCACAGGAACTAGAATGCAAGATCCAAGGTGTGAAGAAGCTTGTTGACTAACAAAAAGGAGGAAAGTCAATGTGACTGCAGACCAGTGAGTGAGAGAAGGGATGAAAAGTCAGAGAAATCAGAACAGCCTCACAGACCATGGTAAGGGGTTTGGATTTTATTGTGGAATGAGAAGCTATTGAGGAATATTAAACATGGAGAACGTGATCTGATTTGAAGTTTAAAGGATCGTGGTGGCTCTTGTGTGGAGAATGGGCTGTTTGGACAAGGACAAGAGAGAAAACAAGGAGTCCAGTTAATAAGCTATGGTAACAGTTTGGGTGACAGACATTGGTAGGCTGGACTGTGGTGGGGGTAGAGTAACTTACAAAAAGTGTTCACACTGGCCACATGTATTAAATTGTATCTAAATGGATTTGCTGTTGTAGTGATGGAGGTGCAGGAAAAATAGGTATACGAAGGGTCCTTGGTATCTCTGATGCCTGAGCCCCAGGAGCTGATTCCACACTGGTGCTATTTTCTGAGGTAGGCGAGTATATGGCAGCACCATATTTGTGTGTGATGGGAGCTCGAAATTAAAAGTTGTATTTTGGACATGTTGAGATTGAAATGCCAATTAGAAGTCCAAATAAAGTTTTATCAGTAGAGAGTTAGATAAAAATAATTTCTGTCTCAGGGGAAAAGTTGAGCTTGGCGACATAGGCCTGTGATTGGTGGGCATGGAGAGTAACACCATGGTACTGGATAAAATAAACTAAGGCAAGAAGATAGAGAAGAGTACAGAGATGCAAGAAAAGAAGAGGAGCCAGCAAGAAAAATGGGAAGAAACAACCAGTGAAATAAAAAGAAAATTAGGAAAGTGGAGTGTGCCAGAAACCAAAAGAAGAAAATGATTCAAGCAGAAGGAATTAATCTATCATGTCAAATGCTATTAAGAGATCAATGGAGATGAGGAATAACAACTGACCATGGGAACTCCCAAGAGAGAGGCTCTTACTGACCTTGACAAGAGCTGCGTCAGCAGAAGGAGAAAACAAAGGAGAAAAGGAATTAAGACAATATATAGACAAATGTCTTGAAAATGCTTGCTATAAAGGAAGCAGAGAACCAAGGCAGGCACAGGAGGGAAATAAGAGGTCAAAGTGATTTGTTTTATGAGGAGGGAGAATTTACTGGATGTTCATATGCTGCCAGGAGCCGTTTGATCAACAACAAATGTATCAATGACTGAGCAGGGGGGATAGGAATTGTTGGAGGGAATTATTTGAATAAGCAAAAGAATGTAATCTAGGGCACGCGTGGAGACGTGAACGCTGGCTAGACAGGGGATGTTAAAGTTGCTCAGGATGATAGCAAGAGAAATGAAGAGAAAGAGAGTGTTTCAGGTAATAAAACCTTGAGTTGATAAGTGAAGATAACCAGAAGTTTGATGAATGACAGTCTGGAATACTAGGGTGTAGTGAGTCTTCCGGCAGGCTCCTCCAAGGGGCTTTTCTTGACGAAAAGGGAGCAACAATGTGGATCAAGAAGCACACTTCTCCCCCCCTTCCCCCCCACGGAAGATACTTGTAGTAGTTTCTTATTACTGCTGAAGCAAATCACCACAAAGTTGGTGGCTTGAAACAGTTGAAATCTATTCTCTCACTGTTCCTGATGCCAAAGTCAGAGCCAACAGGCTGAAATCACAACAGGCCAGGCTGAGCTCCCTCCAGAAGTCTATTCCTTGCCTCTTCCCTCTTCTCCTGGCTCATGTCATTTTTTGGCTTCTGGGTGTGTAAATCCAATCAATCTCTGCCTCCTAGTCACACTGTCTTTTGTATGTGTGTCACAAATATCTCCCTGTCTCCCTCTTTTAAGGATACATGTGGGAGCTTTTAGGGTCCAGCCAGATAGTCTAGGATAATCTCCCCATCTCAGAATTCTGAATTGAACCACACCTGCACTTTTATTTCCATATAAGTAACATTTACAGATGCAGGGATCAGTCCCTGATACCTCCAGAGGCCAATATTCAACCTACTGCAATACTGATCATAGAAGACAAAAAATGTCTACACTTTGACTTGAGAACTCAGGAGACAAAAGTTCTAGCGCAGTCTCTTCCATAAACCAATCATATGATCCACTTAACTTCCCCAAACATCAATTTTCTCTTTAATAAAATAGATACCACAGTGTCAGTTCTGACAGTGGGACAAAATATCTGTGAAATTCAAATGAAATAAAGTACAGGATGATGCCCAGGGATCTTTCCCCCTGTGTTTACATCCTGCACTAGAAAAATATTTTAAGAATGCTTGTAACTTCCTCCCTTTCCTGAGGGATCAGAGGTTCTCTGAGACCCGGATCATGCCCTGTTCATCTTTATAACTCCCAACGCTTGGCTCATTAGTAGCCTCAATATATTCTGATAGGATTAAGTTGCTTAATCTTACTATATTAACAAATAAATGCTAAACAACTAAGTTATAATAAATATCAGGAGGGTGATAAGTGACAGTATGGAATACTAGCAGGTACTGAGTCTGGTGAACATTATTATATACTAAATATAATAATGGCATTATTAAAAATAATAATTCTTATTAACATTCCCATTAATATAATTAAGCATAAGTACTGAAAATGTAAGTGATTTCCAATAGTTTGCTCAAGTAAGTGATTTTCTATATTAACAAAGTGGTAAAGCCTAAATCTAAATCCAAGTTATCTGGCTCCAGGATCTAGGTTCAAACTATTAGAATATGTGGTCTTTTTAAAAAGGCTGAAAGTCTATTTAAATAAGTTGAAAAGGGGCCATTTGCTATATATTTCAGCCAAAAATAAAACAAAACTTTATATATCTGGTTAAATGCAGACATTTTACTGTTAATGTAGTACCCTGGGCTGTTACACGTGGTCTAATCCAAATTAGCCATTATAATTACTCTTTTTTTGGGATATTAACCAATATTATTAGCATAGCACAAATAAATGAAGAGAAATCCCTATATGTGTTTTGTTGGAGTCCAAACAGCTGGTGATTCTCCAATATTTATACTTATTAACTGGAAAACTCATCCTAATCTCTGGGGGGAAAAGCATACCATGTAAAATCTTTATTACCAAGTACACGTGGAGAAGAAAATAAACACCTCCAACCCTCCAAAACCACAGTCGGTATTTGAAGAGACTGTAAGGGAAGATGTACTAAGGTTTAGTTAGAACAAGAAGGTCAAGTTCCACTCAGAAATAAAGGTTGAGGATAGAGGGATTTTTGCTGGTGATTGTAAATTCCATCAGGGAATAGAGGAAGATTCAGGTGGGCAGAGAGAGATAACTGAATGGTTCAAAGTAAAGGCTGTACTGGTCCACTGAAATGGCTCAAGGTCTTTATAGAGCTCAACCATAACCAAATGCAGTGGCTTCTTTCCAAGGCTCACACTCTCCTGGGTACTTCGGGCCCCTAAAACTGATGGCATTGATTCCCTTACATCCTCTATGGGTGACTTTTTTCTTCTTTCACTCATTCCTCTAAATCCTAGGCCAGTTTTCTTTTTAGAAGCCCCAGTTTTTGTTCCATACTATCTCATTCAAAAAATAACACCACTTCTACAATATCACATGAAACTTCCAAGTTAATGACCCCCAAATTTACATGTGTTTATTCAGTGATTCCCAAAGTTTTTGGTCTCAGAATTCTTTACATTCTGAAAAGTTATTGAGTAACCTGTAGACCTTCTGTCTTGGAGGATTACATTTATAGATATATATTATTTTATGATAAAAACTGGTAACTATTTAAAAATATTCAGTCCACTTAAAAAGTAACTACAACAAACTTATTACATTAGAATAGGTTTCATGCTTTGTGAAAAACAACTAGACTTTCCAAAACAAATAGTGCAAATAATGGCATGAGTTTACATTATTGTAAATTTTATTAATATCTGGCTTAATCAAAGAAAGCTAGATTTTTACATTTGTTTCTGGATTTAATTCATTACAATATGTTGTCTCATCCAAGGCATACAGAAAAAAAAAATCCAGCCTTCAAAAAGATATGCAGTTGGCAAAGGAAGTTATATTTAACCATCTTATCATATAGATGTTAATATTCTTCTTTGCTATTACACCAAAACTTGACAAGTAATTTTTCTTCATTGGTTTGTATTTCACTAGGAATGGTTCTATTACCCATGCATGATTTTGTAACTCATTAACATTTAAAAAATATTGGTTCATACATTATGCACATTTCCTCAATGCTGACACAGTTAATCTTTTCTGTATGTATTAGGAACTTTTCAGGTTTATGGTGAGCTCTGTAAGTTTCCTAAAATTCCAATTGTCTTGAAATTTCAACTGTTAACCCTGGCAGCAAACACTGGAAGTTGGATTTCTTGAAGCAGTAAGCTCATTTTGGTCCACTTTAAGAAAAGATCTACCGAATACCCAAATCTGAATCATCATAATTTGTTAATCTTTTTTTTTTTACTAAATTAAAGTGTGTTCAAGAAAAGAAGTGGCTAGTTGAGCTTGCAATTAAAACAATCACATATGTGCCTTTTTTCAAGAGAGTCATTATAATTTAGCATGCAGAAGATGTTCTTTATATATTATGTCATCACAGACAATGTGAAAAATATATATAATTCAGGGCTGATGTTTAATAAAATTAATAATGTTTACTGCTTCCTCAGGACATTTTTAAATGAAACTGGACTTCTTTTCTCTGCAGGTTTGTAGATGTGAACAATAGAATGACTGTGAGTACAGGCTGGTGCCACTAACTTATTGCTAAAACTCCAACAGTTCTGCTCACCACTGCAATTACACTACCAACAGAAATGCCAATGCAGAGAAAAAGAAAAATCATGTCCCAATAGAATTATGAATATTATTTTGATCTCCCATACATTCTGAAAAGATCTTAAGAACCCCAGGCTACACTATGAGAATTGTTGAGGAGGCAAAATCGTCTTAACTTGGAGATCTAATTATTTTTCAATGCCTAACATCAACCTGGATCTCTTTAGGTCTACTATTCTCTTCTGCTTTGCTCAGCAGCTTTCTGACTTCCTTATTTCATATATAAGAATCAGCCTTGTAAGCATCCAGACTCAAGGTGCTGAGACTTTTATTTCCTATGTCTAGTTAGTCATCAATAACTATTCTTCCTTTCTTTAAAAAAAAAATCTTCCCTGTTACCATATATTGCTGCCCCCAATAAACTATCTTATCCAACCTGGATTACTAAAAAAGTGTTTCTAAGGGTTCCTTGGACTTTTCTTTCCTCATCCAACTGTGAGCATTCTAAATGCTTTCTCCCTGCCTTTTACCTATGCCTTCTCCCTATGCCTTTTACCTACCCTGCCTAATACAATATTCACTCCAGGACCAAGTCCAAATCCTATAGACCTGAGCAAGTCAACACAATTTTATTTACACTATAGAGTCTCTAAGGCATGCCTAAAAGGATATCCAAGTGCCAGAAAAGCCATTTTGTCAAGCAGCACATGGTATTCTAAATTAAAATGATTTAATTGGACCTACAGTCCCTCTAACTACACAATTACACAAATTATAATTATACAAATTATCCAAATTATACATCTTTCCTTTCAAAGCTAGCTCTGTACAACTCATTAATGTACAAAAGCAAATGATCTCCAGCTGAAATGGCTAGTATCCTTTAAATAGCTAGAGTGGTTCAACTGACTTTGTCATCATAGTTAATTATATTTATTTATCTTATTATGTCAAATCACTAGAAGTCATTGACGATATTTATTAGTCTAAGACATGTGTTTAATTTACACCCTCTTCTAGAAAATTTTTGTGAGTATTTTTTCCCCAAATAGGTGAATATGAATGTGTATTTAGCATCTTACATCTTCCCCCATTTCGTGGTTCTTGGGATATCTGCCTACAGTAATAGTGTTAAAAATATTTTGTTTGTTCTGTTAGCTTTCTACTAATGGCTAAGGAATTCGGCAATACAAGAACAGTCATTATACAATTTCATACTAATGTAAAATATTGGTGAGATATAACCACTTAAAAATGGTCTTAATTTCATTCTGGAATCTCCTATTTTAGAACATCCTCACCATGGTCTACAGATCTGCCGGATTATACTGCCACATGTCACGTTTGGGTGCTTCCTATAGTTACAGGCCAGCAAACAGAAAAAGGAAAGGTTGCAGTATTCACTCCAAAGCTATAGGCAGTTTAGTAAATATACTGCTTCTGTCTTGACAAGAGAGAAAGCCCCTCAGAAGGTAGGAGATTTTTTTTTTCCGACCATTACATTCTTTCCAAATAGCAGGAGGAAAAATGTAAATACTTTCTGATAACTGACATGGATTGTAAAGCACAAAATAAATCAGACCGAGAAGACTCTGTTTTACTACAACATCCATTCCTGCTTTCATAGATGTTATCAGAAAATATTCCAACAGTAACATAGTCAAAAGCAGAAAGTATAGGGTATAATAGTCACGTGATTCAGCTATGGGATGCTAGAAGCCCTCTATAAATTTGTTAGACATTTAAACGTTTCTAAAAACTGTGCTTCCAAAGATATCTTTTTAAATCCAAGTTTTAAATTATATATTATAATTATATATTATAATTTCAAAGATATGAATTTAGAAATAATATAGATTTTCCNAATAAACAAATAAGTCCTTTAGATAAAGAAGTTCTAGCACCTTTCTCATGCCCCACTGTCATGTTCAATTCAGTTAAAACATAGTAGCCTTTGAGCTAATGCACCAAATGCCATAAAGCTAGAGTTAAAACTCTATTTTTTTAATTGTTTTATAGGAAATTGATCTTAGATTCTATGTGATCCTGCAGTTATACATTTGAAAATCATTAAAAAGTAGAGCCCATCATTTAGGAAAATACTAATCAATGTTCAGTCTTGGAATGATTGAGTCATATTTCCACTGTATTGCACTTGTACTGATGAATCCCAGTATGTTTTCTTTCATTTTGACGCTATTATCTAAGATGTTCCTTCCATCTTTTCTACAATGAACTCCAACACAATCATCAGCATTTTCATGTCAGTAGGTTTTCCCACTTTTTGTTGTTGCCCACACTGCTCACTACTATACTTCATTTTATGTGACTATTTTCAATTTTAATTCCGATTCCATTTTCACATATGCAAGCCATTCCCTGTCCAAATACAGTGAAGGGTTTTAGACAAACTCAAATCCATCCATAGACCTAAAGCAGTGGTCCCTCCTGCCTATGCCTCCTACCCTCATGAGGCAAAGGGGGACTCACTACTCCAGCCATACCAAATAACAGCGTTTTATCAAAACCAATCTCTGGATAAAAATGAAAGTGAGCTTGGAAGTTTAAATAAAGCCACATTTCCCCCCGCATATAATTTGTGGCACAGCTTTTTCAAGAGCCCCATTATAGTTCAGAAACTCTTTAGTTATCCTTAAAGCCCAAGACTGTTTTAATGTTCCAGAATGAGTAAATTATTCAGACAGAATTTACTGTGCATGAGGGAGGGGATAAAAGAAAAAAAATCTAATAACATTTGGTAAAGTTCCACCAATGGTATTTTAGTAGACACTTTATATAATTTCATCTACTTAAACTATGCTCTAAGTTGCTACCCAGGGTACCATATAGCATTCAAGCTATATAAAAACTAATTTTGTTCATTATGGTTCTAAGTATACATATAATATACATGACAGTACATTGGTCTGTAGAGCCAGATATGACCTCGCATTATGAAATATTAAAAAAGCCAAAGGCTCCCATTGTCTACAACAGTGTTTCTTAAACCCTAATATGAATAATAATTACTTCAGATTTCTGATTTAATTAAGACATTCAGATTCACTAGATCAGGCTGGGGTATTTCAAACCTGTCCCTGGTGTTTCTGAAAGTCTAACACCCTGAAGTGAGATATAACATGATGTTTCTTGTGAGGAATCTAATCTATTTTTCTACTGTCATCTTGGCCACTCCTGCATTTCTTTCTACACCCACTGTCTCCTCTGCTTCCAACACACAGACTGTTGATGCTCAAAATACAGAAACGTGATCCTGTTTTGGTCTCCTAAGCCTTCACACATCTCCTTCCTCCTTCTATCCTTGTCTGCCTGGACCCCTTATACTCATCCTTAACATAAATGGCATCTTATACACAAACTGCTCTGACCTAATCAGTCTGCTAATTGTATATTCTACTATTTTATGCCATTGTCCAGGTCACTTTGCTCATCTTGCACTATTTTCTAGTTATGTGCTAATGTCTCTCTATGATCCACTATACCTAGAGTGTGTGAGGTCAAGGACCATAATCTATTCACCATATCATTTCCCTTCTAAGCATTAGGCCTGAGACATAATAGGTATATAATAACTGGTTATTAAGCAAAAGATAAAATGTTACTATGGCCCACCTTCTTCCAATGTAGCCAAACACTATAACTCTTAGTTCCCATCAATACACACTTAAAGTCATATATCTTAAGTCAGAATCAAAGAGCATTGTGAATGCAATTTGTCAGAGATATATCTATATATCTATATCTATATCTGTATCTATAACTATATGGTTTCTTTGTTAAATAATTGTAATTACTGCAAATTTCATTGCTTTTAACTTGTTTAAAAAGACACCTTATGTTTTACTCCATTTTGGTCTCCCTGCTAGAGAAGGTAATCAACAGGATGTGACTGTTGGTTGACCCCTGATCAGGACCCAGACTATTACTGGAGGCTCCTTACCCTCACCTCTGTCTTTGGAGTGTTCATTCTACTTGCCTTCCCCATGCTAGAAGCTACCCCAAGAACACAGCTTGAGAGAGTAAGGTATTTCTGGGGCTATCTGGACTGTACACATGACTGAACCCAGTCAGGGTCTCTATAAAAACTTTGAGGATTCTCGTGAGTGGGTGTGAGATCTACTCATCTTTCAGCTGTATAAGACAAGTCTTATAAGTAAGTTGCCTGGTTCCTTATACCTGTCACCTACCAATCTGGAATAGCCACTTCTTTCTTTAATCTCTCCTTATCCTCCTGTAGGGGAGGGGTCAGTTTACAGACCAATATTCACACATGCCTAATAGTTTTTTTTTTTCTTCTATCTACAATTGTTTTAATGTAATAAAATGGGTCTGGCCTGAGGGGCGGGGGATGAGGTGACAGTGAATGACTGCTGTGATTCACCACTCATGTTCAGAGCTCTCTGATAGTAAAAATACCGCTATGGTCTTTCTCATTGTGAAGGGCAAGGTTCCCTAGACTAGTCTAGATGTGGGGGAAAAAAAAAGTGGAATAGAGATTAGAAAATTTTCTACATAAGGAAGGGGATAGGAGTTTTGGTTGGCCTGTGCCTGCTATGGTTTGAAAGAGTATGTAGAATAGAAGTGGCTCTGGCAAAACAGAAGTTGAAAGGGTTTTTATAAAAGAAGCTGGTAAGAAATTTCCACTAACAGGGATGATCTTTAAATGTCCAGATACGGAAGCTTCTGTGTTGGGCTACTATTTACCACACCAGCCCCATACTTTCAGTAAAGGTGTGTCAAGATAGCAATTGTGGGCTAATGATGAGCTGGGAGATTAGAAGGAGACAGACTTGACTCCTCGGCTCCAGTGCTGTATGGGAGTAGAGAGGGGCCAGCATCTTCAGGAAAGGAGGAAGTAGGCACGTACCAGGATGACAAAAGGACCCACGACCCGCAGCCAGCAGGAGTAATGCAAAAGCATACTCTCAGGGAACACTTACAAATAGTCGGGTGGGTCCTGAGTTTATTACGGGAAATTGCATGGGAATTTGGCACATTCTATTTGGATATTAAAGGAAAGTATGAACCCAGAAGAGTGAAGAACCGGGAATACAAAATTGCATACTGGTGTAGTTGCATGGAACGGACACTCTACACTCCACAGCCATTACCTTGTTTCCAATTCTGGCTCTGCTACCTACCGTCTGGACTTTGGTCAAGTTATTTAACTTTTATGTGTCCCTGTTTCCCTCCTTATAAAACAGCAATAGTAATAGTGCCTACTTCAGAGAGTCAACATTGGGATATCAGTGTATCTTTTTAAAAGACCTTCCACAGTACCTATCAGATAGTATACTAATTTATCTTCATAAATAAAAGAAGAAATATAAAGAGAATAAAGCTCTCATCTGCTATTAGATTTTCTTCCCTGTATCACGTACATAAATCATATTTACACTTGTATAATAAAAGAGATTGCAGGCTAATGAAGTTATTCTTTAGAGATTTACATATAAAATCTGTGGAATAAAATGTTATGGTTGTATTACTTAATATGAAGTGCTTCTATTTCTTCATAAAATAGTCATAATATTCAATCTCACAGTTGGAGGAAGAAAAATCTAAAACTCAGATCATAAACTCTGGTATAGGAAAAAGCCAAACTTGTGTCTTTGAGGACCTGAAAAGGGAGATGCAGACGGGTAGAACTGCCACTTCACCTAAAAGGCTTCCCACTTGGAACAGTGCACACTGGAGGCCATACGTGGACCACCTTTCCAATTGCATCACTACCCTTTGCTCATTTCCCAGTCTTCCCCACCCAGCTGTGAGCTTCTTGGGAGCAGGAATGATGGTGTCCCCAGTAAGTACCCTAGTGCTAGGAGATCCTTTGTCCTGGATCTCCTTTCCTACTAATGCCAGCGCTAACTTAGCCAATGGGAAGTACAAGGACCGATTCAGTATATCCTGCTAAGCAAAGGAACCACAATGAGAAAAATGATTGTAGGAAGTTTTTTTTGGGGGGGGGGTGTGCATGGGTGGTTCAAAAATTCAAGCGTTCAACTCTTGGCGTTGGCTCAGGTCACAATCTCACAGTTTGTGAGTTCAAGTCCCATGTCGGGTTCTGTGCTGAAGGCATGGAGCCTACTTGGGATTCTCTCTCTCCCTCCTTTCTGTTCCTCCCCTTGATCACATTCTATCTCTCTCAAATAAAGAAAAACTTTAAACATATATTTGAAAAAAGAAAGCTTTTAATATTTTATGTTATCCCCCCCAAAAGATGATCAAAATAACAAAGGAAAGAAAATAAAATTATTTAACCTCTTAGACTTATTTTAGTTAAGCACATTATTTTTTTAAATTGTCTATGGGAAAGTAATCATTTCCTTGATTAGAGAGTCTAAAACTCAAAATCTTTCTTGATTCCCTCCATCTCTGGTGAACAAACACAACTTTTCTCTTAGGTTACCCTCCCTTTTAGTGCACCCCTGCTCTTCCTTTTCATCTATCTTCTCTCCTCTTTTCCTTCAGTGTCACCACTTCCAAAAGCCCTCTTGAGTTGATACTTCACCTCTGTGCTACCTTGATATTTCCTAGCACTGATTTCAGCATTCCTCATTTTATTTATCCCTCTCTCTCCTTCTCCCCTCCCTCCAACCCCAAATCATCAGCACTGGGTCTTACTCATCTGAAACATCCAATAGTTTGATCCAAGAATATTCTCAGGAAAAAAAATTGTTAACAACTTAAACCAAGTAAAGATTTTGTTGTCCGTCTTCTTCTTTAAAGAAAATGAAATGACTTATTTTGCTATCTACCCTACAACTTTTTCATGAAGCTGGCTTACTATATTACTTATCTAAATGAGTATTTATATGTTTTGGTAACTTCTTTGTACGGAAAAATGTGGGCACATTTTAGAGGATTACTGAGTCTTACATACTATAGGATCATTTTATTGTGACCATCATGTTATACTAAAAATCATATAGAAGTACAAAAGGAAGGAATGAAAGGCAGACAGGGAGGGAAAGGAAAAAATTTTTAAATGGGGAAGTGGGAAGAATAATGTATAAACCTTCAGATCTTCAATGTAAATTTGTTTATTATTTTCCATAACTTGAAAGTGCAAGGCATTCATAGGTATATGAACACACAGTTAAAACTGCCTGCAAAATATAAACCAAGAGTAAATATCCAAGAACCTCCATTATCTGCCTTATTAATTTATTACTTTGTTTCAGTCAAATGTTGAAAAATGCCAACTCAGCCGATCAGTTTGTAAAGACTGACAATACTAAAATACCCAGACCAAATGAGCAAAAACAAAATTCCTGACTTTAATTCTTTTAGTTGTCTCTGCTTTCAAATACAACTTCAATTACCTGAAACCATGCATGATATTAAGATATGCTTTTCATACAGATAAAGTTCAGTGATATTTATAATGGTTCAGTCACAAAGTTAAAAGTACAATGTCTACTATAACTAATTTAAAATGTCATTCTCTGACTTGTGCTGTAAGCAAAGAAATATTAGTCTGGGACACCTGTCTCGTAGATGAATGGATTTTATTTTGTTGTTTCTAAGTCAACGCAAGAATGAGAAAGACAACAATGCAAATAAATGCTATTACAAGGATGAGGCTAGGGCTTCTTTTGAAACATTTTAGGCTTCTTTTTATCATGAGAATATCAATACACACTTCTATCTTTACTCAAACAACAAATAATAATTGAGTACCTACTATGAGCAGGTGCTAAATCCTCTTACATCAAGAAGTCTATTAAAATAAATTAATTTTAAAAACTACACATATCTAATTGGTTAAAATTAAAATCACATGACCTTATCAAAATAAAACAACTGAAATGCTCATATACTGTGTATGGGAATGTTAAATGCTACAACTACTTTGGGAAATGACCTAGTCATTTCATTCCTCGTATTTACTCAAGTCGAATTAAAACATATGTATGTCCATAAAAAGATTTGTACATAAATGTTCATAGTAGCATTACTTTTAATTATTCAAAAGTGGGAACAATTCAAATCTCCCAAATATCCAACTGCCTAAATGAAAAAGATTAAAAAATTATGGCATATATGTAAGATAGAATACTGGTCAATAATTAAAATATACTGATGTACATAATAATATGAATAAATGTCAATATAATAACAAATTAAAGAAGCCAGGCAAAATAGAGTATATACTGTATGGCTCCACTTATATAAATTTATGTAAATAAGAGCTGATCAAGGGTTGCCTGAGAACAGCGACTATGAGAGGCAAAGTTCACAAGCAGGAAACTACAAAGGGATACGAGGAAACTTTTAAGGGTAAAGCATATATTCATCATCTTGATCATGCTAGTCTTACTGGTGTACCGATATATCAAATTTTACCAATTTGTACTTTTCAAATATGTACAGTTCATCATATGTCAACTAGACCTCAGTAAACTATTAAAAGAAATTAATTTAAAAAAGAAGTCTCATAGAGAGGCACATGGTAATAATTACGTAAATTAAGACACAATAAAAACAAATCAAAACAGAGTAATGGAGACTCTTCTCTCCGGTGGTATTTTTGGACTGGCTTGGGAGCAGAGAAATATCTTCTGCTATCACCACCTAAGCTCACAAGTCATGCCCAGAGGCAGCTACTTTTTCCATCTTTTCATAAAGATGGGTGACTTCTTCCATTTCCTCTGAGGGGCTTTTCATAGATCCTTCTTGTGGGAGCAGGCAGAATGTACAAAGTAAACAACTGCAGTTATTTGATCAGTTTGGTTAGAGTAGACATTAAGAATATAACATTCAGTTACAAATAATGTTTCCTCACTTGATTCACCAAAATTCTCTTATTAAATGTTATAAATACCCTTTGTGTGGGGGGGGTGGATTATAGAGACTCTTTTTTGTTTAATATTATGTATCTCTAAACACAGAACTGACTATACAAGTCATAAAATAATTTCCATCATCTATCATAACATATTACTTAAAATGACCATGAACATGTAAATATGAAACTAAAGACATGAAAAAATAAGCTAATTTTTAAAAAAATCCTTAGGCTTATGTTCATTATATCAACCAGAGTAAATATTGCCCAAGCTAATCAATTCAATTAGGGTTAACTTGTGCTCAATGCACTAATTATGTCTACATATCAAAAGCAAAGCTCATTAAGATACCAAAATTAAATCTAACTCTCCTTTGTGATCACCTCTTGGGATTTATTTAATTGTTTACCAAAGTCAAATTTAAATAAGTAATTCCAAATGATGTGAACACTAGCTGTCACATGCAGTGACTCTATGCTTTTGCTGCAGTAAAGGAGGGTAATTGTTGTTTTTTAATCCTATCAGTTTTTATCACAGAAGGAAATATTTTGGCAATTTCATGTCAAGCTAGTTCATTTTTCAGAACTGCTTGCAGTCTGGGAGAGATAATCACACTGAAGCTGCTCTTGGGACTGAAGAATAGTCCCAGAAATTATATCATATTCCAAGGTTGAACACACACCCTCAAGTGAGCAACACCTCAGAAATCAACAAAAAATGAGGCTTTGAGCATTCAAAATTATTGACTGAAGCTGATCAGAGGAGAAGACACAAAGATTGACAGTAGGGAGCTGGAGGCGTTGCAGCCACCCATGTTTCCAGTTGACAATCATTCATATTTTTTTTATTAGATAGACGATATTGTGCTCTTTTTTTTTTTCAGCAAGATTTTGTTTTGCTTTAATCTTGGGAAATGAGCTCTGATTCTTACATCCTACTCCTGACTATCCCACATTAACATCAGCGTACTCTTTCTCTTGGTTTATACCATTTTGCCAATTTTTAAAATCTTTTCTGTTATTTTTGAGCAGGTCACAATCTTCACAGGGAAAATGGCAACATTTAGAAAATTTTTAGGAATGGTTTAAAACAAACAGTACTTGTTGACACAGCAATTCCACTCCTAGTTGTATACCCGAGAGAACTGACAATATATGTCTGCACAGAAACTTGCATGAGTGTTCATGGCACCATTATTCGTGCAGCCAAAACGTGGAAACAAACCAAGTCTCCATCTGTTGATGAAAAAATAAACAAAATGTCATCTACTGTGGAATATTATCCAACCATAAAAAGGAATGATGTATTGATACAAGCTATAACGTTGATGAACCTTGAAAACATGCTACATGAAGGAAGCCAGTCGTAAAAGGGCACTTGTGTGTTTCTGCTTATGCCAAAAGTCCAGGAGAGGCAAATCCGTAGAGACAAAAGTAGATAACTGGTTGCTGAGGTGAGGCTGGAGAGGAGAGTGGGGAGTTACTGCTAATGAGTAAGGATTTTTCTGAGGGGGGGGTGATAAAAATAGTCTGGAAATATATACTGGTGGTGGTTATACAACTTAATAAATCTATTAAAATTTGTAAATTGTGAATATAATAAAAACTTGTGAATATACAAAAAAAAAAAATCTTTTCTGTTATGACTGCCATCCTTGTCTCCATATCCAACTCCTCGACTTTGGCAACAGACTCAACACTGAACTCACACCTAATTCCAATCCACTCAGAACACTAATAGATTAATAATCACCAAACATTGTCATGCACATTCGCTCCTCAAAACACAGGGTGTCTGTCTATTGTCAAAACAAAGTGATCTCCTGGGCATTGAAAGCTTTGTATCTAGGGCCCCCACTGTATCCTTCATTAACACAAGTTCAGCTTATCACATCAGGGTCACCAATTGTGGGTTCTGCCTTTGGCTTTGTTCAGCGAGGCAGAGGATGGCAGAAAGGATTACTCAAGACTCCGTGCAAGTCAAGACAGGTGAGAGGGAGCATAAGGGAAGCCCCCACCCCACCCAGAGCTACTCTCAAGCTCCTGAATTTATTATGCATACATTATAGGGAAAACATTGCACAATGTCAGTGGCTAAGTGCCAGTAAGAATGTATAGGAAGCATGCAAAAAACAAAAACAAGGCCTTCCCAAAACTACAAACCAGCAGATGGTGAAACCAGGGTGGAGAACAAGACAAAATATTCCATAGATAACATGCTCTAAGGAATTCATGAGCACAGGCAATACCCAACCCCTAAATACGCATTAACTAGATAGTGGTCAGCTATTTTCAGCAGGGCCAGAAAGCAGTGTAATGCTTCCCTACAATCACCTTAACCAGGACACAGCTATTTGATTTCCCACACATCAAAATGCCACTAGGTGATTCTACGTCCATCAGCTGGCTCTCTCTTTGTGGTCCTTAAAAATACCAGTTCATGTCCCAATTCTCACAAGGAACTCATTCTAGTATATCTCTCCCACAGTGATACTTCCTTTACTCTGGATTAATTCAGTGCTTAATAAAACCACGGGCATAAGTGATATTTTGGAGATCTTAGCAAGGTGGGCTTAATTCAAATTACTGATGAAAACTGAATTCAGATTTTTAAAAGATGTATTAGTCATCAAGTCCCATAAAAGACTCTCACCTTCACACACATACACAAGTAGATACATCTCTTCTTATCAAACAGGCTCAGGGTTCCCATGGATTGTTGATCCTTCAGTTACAATGGCTGGCCTTGAAAGGAAACTTTAGTTGTAGTTTTGATGTAAATGTTACTTCTACAGACACTAAATAGAGAATCCACATGTAATGAATAACCCCCTTTTTTGATCTACTTTATTCCTTAAAAAAATCACTTTATTTTCAGGTTTTTTTTAATTTATTCATTTTGAGAGGGGCAGGGAGGGTCAGAAAGAAAGGGAGGGAGACAGAATCCCAAGGCTCCATGCTATCAGTGCATAGCCCGATGTGGGGCTCAAACTCACGAGAAAAGATCATGACTTGAGTCAGTAGGAAGCTTAACTAACAGAGCCACCCAGGCACCCCATCTTCTTTTCAGTTTTGATGAACCTCTATCCTAGTTTTATTCTGCCATTTCGCTGGCAAAATAAACATCTGAAAGTACTACTACTCAGTAAAGTACTGCTAATTTTTTCTCTAGCTCTTGCTGTAGTGTGTAAGGTGGGGTTTTTCTTAGACCAACAGTAGAATATATGTTAATTAACAAGGCTGTTGAAATCTTTATTCTGGACAAAGTTCCTATTCTAAATTAGTGTCTGTTCACTGTCACCCGATCGCACCGCACCTTCAACATTCGTTCACAACTCTATCATAGAGTGCTTTTTCTAATTTGTCTAGGAATTGAAATCACATTCTGACTCACTTAACAGCATTCCCTGCAATCGCTGTTATCATTCAGATTGTATCACGGTCTGTGAAACAACCACATTTAGCCTGGCTGGGGCTTGCAATGTGGTTGCAAAGCACATTTTTTATATCATTAAAACAAGACTGTGAGTGGCTGCGGGGAGCCACAGTTACACACGTGAGGTCCCCCACCCCCTGCCAATTCACACACATTCTAATGGCGATACTGGACCATACATCACAATGTCCACTGGTCCATATTCCAAGCACAACGGTCAAGTTGCCTGATGCACTTGTAATTACTATGCAGGACTGTGTGGTTTTCTTTTTATTCTTTTTATTTTTAATTTAGAAACTATCATTTGAAAGTACTACTCTGTTAGGCCAATGGTGTATTAAGTAATCAATGTGCACTATTTACCCTGAAGCCTATTTTCCCTTTATAAAAATGGATTGGTTGAATTCTCCTTGTTAGAAAATGTCACTGCAATTACTGCATTCATTTACAAAGATAGAGAGCAATGATTAAGTTATATTCCTTAAGCATTTCCTATCTCATTGCTTGAACAAAAAGTTATCTGGATGTCAAAGGTTTTTCCATAAATAAGTTAATGATTCACAAGATCCAAGTGGACTTTGAAATTGTCATTATGATCAGGAATTATTTTTATTTTTGACAAGGGTAATCCATTCCCCTGACATTCCAATGTCTTTTGCTTTGTTTTAGAAAACATATCAAAAGAGGTAGAAATAACAAGAAATATTTGGATATATTCTAAAATTTTTCTAAAATGTGAATAACAAAAATATCATTAAGTGACAAACAGATTAATGTTAAATGTTTCCATAATCATCACACATATATTTAAGACTTTGGAGAGAGAAGTGAGGGGTACAAAACAATTCACTTAACAGATAAGGAAACAGGCTCAGGGCGATGAAACAGCTTGCATAATTGCATTTACCTCCTGCTATATACTGCTAGTTGATACTGTAGCTTTGTGTGAAACAGAAAAAAGTACTTTCTGATCTAGAGGAGCTCTAATCTTAGAGAGCTAAGCCCTGCTGAATGCAGCATCCACTGGCCCCCAGGCCAGGCACCTTTGTGAAATGCTCAGACCACACTGCCATACACGGCGAACTACATGAGTTCATAAAGGCAGAGTCTGCATTCAGACGTGGGTTCATGTGGAAAAGAAAAAGGAAGCCAGGACCCAGAATCAGCTGACTTCACACGAGTTCCAACTAATACGAAATAGCAGATATTTCTATTTTCCACTGCAGTAAAAGTCGGAAGCCTTCACAGTTCACTTAATAAAGCCATCAAATAGTAATAACAAAGCCCGATAAAGACAGTGTTATAAAAGAGAAAACAATAGAACAAAGAAGAAAGAAAATATGTTCTGAGTACTTAGGTCATGTTGTAGCTGCAGCAGTCTTCAGGACCTGCCCAGATCCTCAGCCCGCAGAGAAAGATGAGAAGCTTAGGGAGGTGTGCTGGGGCCTCCTAGGTTCTCTAAGATGCTGCAGTAAAGCAGCCTCCATGGACCAGACTCAGACTACCTCCCTTCCCCCAAACCAACCTCATCATCCTCACGGGGCACACGCTGCACTGTCCACAATCCCAGATGTGCCCTCCCCACTGGAGCCAGCTTAGATGTGGAGGAGCTGACAGCAGTGGGCTGAGATGCTGTGTTCCTGAGTCCCTATACACTTAACCCTCCACAACAGTGGCCTTGATTAGATGTTAGAAAAGCATGAAGAATGAGACTTTGGCTATGGACCCCAGATGGACTTAGAGAATCACCCCACATCAGCCACCACCCATACAATTTCGAGTCCCACCTACACATCTGGCAGCTGCAGCTCCAAGCCAAATCTTGGTCATTGGTCAAGGCCAAGCTGATTCTACTCATTGGCGATAGCCCCGCTTCACAGACCAACTACAGTTCTAGTTTAAATCGAGAGGAGGGGCATCTCGGTGACTCAGTTGGTTAAGCGTCTGACTCTTGATTTGGGCTCAGGTCATGATTTCACCATTCATGGGATGGATCCCAGCCCTGGGCACTGCATGGACACAACTGGAGCCTGCTTAAGGTTCCATCTCTCCCTTCCTCTCTGCCCCTCCCGTCTGTGCTCTCTGACTCTCTCTCTCTCTCTCAAAATAAATAAACTTAAAAAAATCAAGTAAGAGGAATCATTAACATGAGGGGAAATATGAAACAAAACGAAAAAGCGGACACATATACTTACATTAATAACCAGTTACTTGTAGTTAATGTAGTTATTTCATAACTAGAATTAACATAATACAAAATACATAAGAGCAAATATTTATTCCAGGGGGAGCAAGAATGGTTAAATGAAAAGAAATAAATTTAGGGGTACCTGAGTGTCTCAGTCAGTTAAGTGCCCAACTCTTGGTTTCTGCTAAGGTCATGATCTCATGGATTCCTGAGTTCAAGACCCCCCATCGGGCTCTACACTGACAGCATGGAGCCTGTTGGGGTGCTCTGTCTCCTCTCTCTCTCTCTCTCTCTCTGCCCCTCCCCCACTCATGCTATCCCTGTGTCTTTCAAAAATAAATACACTTTAGAAAAAAGAAAAAATTGGGGCGCCTGGGTGGCTTAGTCGGTTAGGCGTCCGACTTTCGCTTGGGTCATGATCTCGCGGTTCGTGGGTTCGGGCCCCGCGTCAGGCTCTGTGCTGACTGCCAGCTCGGAGCCTGGAGCCTGTTTCATTCTGTGACTCCCTCTCTCATTAATCCTCCCCTGCTCACGCTGTCTCTCTCTCTCTCTCTTAGAAATAAATAAAAGGCATTTAAAAAAAAAAGAAAAAAGAAAAAATTATATCAAAATGAATAACATCAACAACATTAAAGAAGAAAAACACAGGATCACACCGATAGATGCAAAAAAAGCATTTGATAAAATTCCACCATTGTAAGTTATTAAAACTCTGGATAAGTTAGGAATAGAAGGGCTCTACTTAAAAAATGACTGACTGGTTGTCTAAAACAAACCACAAACATAATTCTGAACAGTGACATACTAAAGCCATTTCTTTTAAGTCAGGTACAAAACAATAATGCATATCATCACCATTTATATCCAAAATTGTTTTGACTCATCTAGTCAACTGAATTGGAAAAGAAATGACAAAGTATTATGTGATTGTATACTTAAAAAACCCCAAGAGGCTCAGGCCAAAAAACTGAGATAGGTTGCAAATGTGCTAGAGATAAGTTAAAGAGGAAAACCCTTAACCTGCTTGGAATATAGCACTAACAATCTAGAAACAGAAAATGGAGAAAATACATTTTGTCTCCTTGCCTCCCTAGATAAAATGCTAGAATATTTAGCATAAAGTTAGTAAGTTGATATAGGAAAAAATTGTTTAACTATGCCTATTAAATGATATAAAACAGAGTCTGAATAAGTGGAAAAACATACCATGGGACTATTTAATGCCATAACGTCAATTATTTTAAAACTAACATATAAATTAAATGCAACTTCAATTAAAATTATATATTTTTAGTTAAATGTTTACGAGTGTGCCCCAAAAGATAAGAAAAGATAGACACTGAAAGGGGCTAACCTTACTACATATTAAAATACTATACAATATACAAAATACATGATGTTAGCATTAGATGAGATCAATACATCAGAAAATAATAGAGGGCCCAGAAAATATGTTCTGACATATATGGGAATATAATAAATGATAAATTTGGCAGCTATTGCAAAAGTACTAATTATATAATTAGTAAGAAGGTTGGATGTCTGCCCCACACCAAAACAATAATAATTTTTATTGGTGTTAAAATTAAATAGTGTAAAAAACAATAAAACAGATTTTTGAAGAAAGTTTAAGGCACCATATGTTCATTTAGAAATTGAGATCTTTTTAGTCTAGACGGAAAATCCAAAAATGTCAAAAAAAAGAAATATATATTTACCTAATAAAGAGTGTTAATAGAATATACCCTAATTTAGTTAAATGATCATCAATAAATTGGGAAACACTATTTGCAGAGTCAAAGATAGAAAATGATTAAAACTAAGGATGTCATAGAACACTTTCCAATTGTTAACAATAAAGACAATATAGACAAAGGCTCTGAAGGGAGAGCCTTTTTGAAAACCAAACTAAAAACAAACATCAAAACCAAAACAAACAAACAAACACCAACACTTTTAAACAAGAAATAACAGTCCTGGGAATACACTTCATGCAAATAGGCTCACCAATACATAAATATACAATACATGTATAATTTTCTGTGGACTAAAAGTATGGGTAATAAAATGAACAGAGGAATTGAGGAACAGTCTACCATTCAAGACCAGGGGCCCATAATTTCCTGTCTGGACTTAGTTCATATAAATTTCTTTTCATTTTGTTTTGTTTTGTTTTGTTTTGTTTATTTTCTAGTATGGTGCAATTTATGCAGAGTTGTGAGTTTAATCTTCAAGAGTGCTTAATCTTCAAGCACTTTAACCTTGTCACAAGCTCCAGAACCTATTTATACAATGTTTCTTACCACATTAAAGATAAAACCTGTACTTGATTTTCAAGTGCCTTTAGCCTCACGTCCTTCTGTTCCCTAACAGGCATTATTAATATTATTATGTTAGTCTCTTCACTGTTCTGGGTAATTTTCACCTCCAGGTGTTTACACTTGCTAGTCCTCCGACAAAAAATGATTCTGAACCTCTTCCTCAGCTACCCGGTCCCCTCATTCTACAGAAGTTTCTCAATTACATTCTTGACTTTTCCATTTTCTGGCTTTCAATTATTTGTCTCTAATATATGCCAGTGCTTGTGTACGAATAACCTTAGGCTCTTGATAAATAAATTTATGATTCAGTAGGTCTGGGGTAAGGTCTGAAATTCTGCTTGTCTAACACGTTCCCAGTTCACGTTAGTACTACCAGTCTGTGTATCACATGGGTAGCAAAGATCTATGTCAATTCATTTGTAGTTAATCATGCCATCTAATTATGCTTAAGCCTAGGTCATTTTTTAAAAATTACTAAGTGTGACTTTACTCAGATATTTTAAGTGCTTTTAGTATAAAATCTTTTGAAAATTCTCCTAGCTAAATTAGTAGAAATACATCCATAGTTAAAGATATTTTAAAATAGTGTCCTGCAGTTTGTAAATAGTGGTGTTATAGCCCTAGTATCCAATAGAGCCCAAATGTCCACTAACTAATGAGTGGATAAAAAAGTGGATATAGAAATAGACATGTTACACATAACATACATACACATAATATCCATATATAAATAAACATATTATACATAACATATACATAATATTCCATATATAATGGAATATTACTCAGTCATCAAAAATAATGAAATCTTGCCATTTGTAATGGCGTGAATGGAACTAGAGTATACTATGTTAAGCAAAATAAGTCAGTCAGAGAAAGACAAATATCATTATGACTTCACTTATATGTGGAATTTAAGAAACAAACCAGATGAACATATGGGAAGGGGAAAGGAGAGAAACTCTTAAATACCGAGAACAAACTGAGGGTTGATGGAGCAAGGTGGGTAGGGGATGGGCTAGATGGGTGATGGGTATTAAAGAGGGCACTTTTTGTGATGAGCACTGGGTATTGTATGTAAGTGATGAATCACTAAGTTCTACTCCTGAAACCAATATTATAATATATGTTAACTAACTGAATTTAAATGAAATTTTGAAAAAAAATAAAAATTAAAAAAATAAAACTCATAACTATTTCCATTCATTCCAACACATTCTCCTGAGAGGCAATGATGTCATCCTTTCACCAGCTCCCAACCCAAGGTCTTTTACGGTGCTACACATGCATCACGAGAAAAATATTTAGGGGATATGTGGAAATTGCCTTCAGAAACTTAAAGGCCCTTATATAGAAGTTGGATCCAAAGAATCTTCTAGATTTGGAAAGAAAACATGGAAACAGAAGGCTCATATTTAATAAAAGCTTTCAGAAAATGGAACGGATTTCCTTGAAAAGTAGCCAGTGCTCTATGAGAGGAGTCCTTTAAACAATTGATCTGGATGGTGAAGAGGCTAGAGGATGAAATGACCTCTAAAATTTCTTCCAACTTTAAGACCCATTGACAGGTGTAATTATAATACTTCTTCTAGAAATGAACTCAATGGTGCTCAAATGTTGGGTGATATCAGGTTGAAACACAGGTGGCAAGTAAACATCTGGGCTGAATCACTATCTTTTTCTCAGTGTCCACTTATACAGGTCATTTGCCTTAGTATTTGTAGTTCACCCTTCCCACCTATATAGAAAACACGTACAGGTCAATCCAGCACAGAAGAACTTGCACATTCCCCACACAAGCTTGAACTAATGCCCCTTGGCAAAATTTCTGACCTTTAAGGGACTGTAACTTCTCTACAATATTCATAATGTGATGCTTGTAAAGAAATACAAAGTAAAAAATGATCCAATTGGAGAACTGTGAGACATAGATAAGTTGAAATGAAGAAAAAATACTGAGAAGTCTTGAAAGCATTTTGTGACATGAAGCAGCTTAATTCATCCCAAATGTTATGCTACAGCAAGTTATATGATTCTGCCAGATGCTTCTCTTTAGAAGAATTTTATTATACCAGAGAGAGCAATTTCTTTTAATGAGAATATTTTTGAATAATATTTGTTCTTGAAACCACTGCTTTCTTTGTTTCATATCTAATGAGAATAATTTCCTTTGATTCATAGGCATTTTTATACTTCTGCTGGTTCAATCAAAATACCAATTAACTACATGCATAATATGAGAATGAACTGAGGACCTTGAGGCTCAGTTTCAGAAAATGTGCATCAATCGCAAAAAAGCATGTGATTGGTAACTTAAAGGATCCACAGGTGAATGATGATAACCAAAGCCTGTGGTTAATGTGCTGGTTTAGTATCATCTCTGGATAGGTAGGTAATGTAAAGTTGGAAGAGTTGAAAAAATGAAAAACATCAAAGAGTGTAGGTCTCAGTCATGATAAAATCTAAGCAAAATACAGACAGTAACCTCAATGTAGAACATGGTGAGCAAGGCCCTGATTTTTGCAAAAACTTACATGAAATGTTCAGTGATACCAATCATGTATATATAAAATAAGTGAATCTGTTTACAGAGAAGGTATAAATTTAGAAACACGCCACCACTTATAATTTAGAAAAGGAAAACTGGACAATACCTTTACCTCAGAGAGTGGCAAGGAAACTCAAAGCAAAAATAAAACATTTTAAATAGGGAGTCATGGAGGTAACACGTATAGCATGAAGTACAAGGGAAAATCCACCACTAAGGGATAAATGCTTTCACATTCCTGTCGCAGACATGAGAATGTTTAATCATGGGTTCTAGAAAAATTAAGCAAGTTGAAAAATACAGCAAATATTAACTCCAGATAAAATAAAAAGTTGCGTAAGAAAGAAAACGTAATTATGGTACAATATTAAGGTTAGTACTAAACAATTTTTATTTTTTTAATGTTTTTTATTTTATTTCTAGGAGAGAGAGAGAGAGAGAGAGCATGAGCAGGGGAGGGTCAGAGAGAGAGGGAGACACAGACTCTGAAATAGGCTCCAGGCTGTGAGCTGGTAGTCAGCACAGAGCCCGACGCGGGGCTCAAACCCATGAACCGCGAGATCATGACTTAAGCAAAAGTCGGACGCTTAACCGACTAAGCCACCCAGGCGCCCCCATACTAAACAATTTTTAAATAGTCACAATAAATAAATACAATAAAACCTTGGATTGCGAGTAACTTGTCCAGTAAGTGTTCTGCAAGATGAGCAAACATTTCTAATAAAGTTTAACTTGATAAACAAGGATATCTTGCAATACGAGTAGTGTGTGATGCCAAATGTCACAGAATCACAACTGAGACAATGGTTCTTGAAATTCACTTTGATATTCAAGTGTTCTGGATTACAAGCATATTTCTGAAATGGATTATGCTCACAAACCAAGGTTTTACTGTATATGGATTTAACAAAAGAATAATAAATAGAAAAACCACACAGACCCCTCGAAGAGGTCAATGGCATGATTTTACAGGAAGCTTCTGCGTAATTTCCCCCTGGCTAAAACAGGAGCTGAGCAATCAGCATATGACTACAGACACCTGATCTTTCTTAGAATGATTAACCTGGCTGAGGTATGCTACAATGTTTGAAAATGTCACCAAATTTATAAAAAGCCATAGTTATGCCATATTGAGGAACACTGTTTAATAAGGTGTGATATTAGTGCATTAAGTCACCTCTAATCATAAGGCATTAGATTCTTCACAAAAAATATACATATATTGTATATGTAAATATATGTATATAAATGTATATATAAATCTATATATATTTCATCAAACTGTACAATCAGTTCCTGGTTCACAGTGAGTGCACACAAATCTACCTGGCATCAATACTAGTTAACACTGTTACTACAACAGAAATATCCTGGTGCCAACATATTTGATGATTTTATATTATTGTAAAAAATAAAATCAGTTTCAAAATTAGGAGAAAGAAAACAAATGTGAAAAATAGGAGCATAGTATACACATGTATTTATAGAGAAAAAAACATATGTATATTAAGAAGGTAGATGACTGGGGCGCCTGGGTGGCTTAGTCGGTAAAGCGTCCGACTTTCGCTTAGGTCATGATCTCGCAGTTCGTGGGTTCGAGCCCCGCGTCGGGCTCTGTGCTGACTGCCGGCTCAGAGCCTGGAGCCTGTTTCAGTCTGTGACTCCCTCTCTCTCTGACCCTCCTCTGCTCACGCTGTCTCTCTCTCTCTCTCTCTCTCTCTCCTACAAATAAATAAAAATATTAAAAATAAAAATAAAAATAAAAAAAAGAAGGTAGATGACCATATATTGGTACATGAATGGAAGGAGATAACGTCAGGTAATGATTGGCCCAGAAACCTTCCAACTGCAGGTAAAAAGTGAACCAGTGAGAATTGAATCTGGCAGAATTTTAGGAATCTTATGGTCACCAAAATGTGGGTCTTTAAAATCATCTGTGGCCCTTGCGGCACCTGGTTGGCTCAGTCCGTTAAGCATCCAACTTTGGCTCAGGTCATTACCTCACAGTTTGTAGGTTTCAGCCCGCATCAGGCTCTATGCTGACAGCTCAGAGCCTACAGCCTGCTTTAGATTTTGTGTCTCTCTCTTTTTCTGCCCCTCCTCCACTCATGCTCGCTCTCAAAAATGAATAAATGTTAAAAAAAATTATAAAATAAAATGAAATGAAATAAAATGAAAGAGAATAATCTGTAGCCCTAACTCAAACATACAGTATACCAAGCTGAACTACACTAGAGAGAACCAGTTGTAAGTTTTCAATATTCCTACCTACAAATTCAGGCTTTTGACTACTGGGAGATCCTGATTCAGATCTATGGTCTCCATGACATCGGAGACATGGCACATCTTACACCAGTAGCCCCAGTATTTAGATACTTGCAGGTGAGCAGTGTCTAAATACCCACAGTCTGGTGTTCCCATGTTTCTCTCTGTGTTGCTAAAGCTCCAGCATGCTTATAGCCATAGCCAAGCTGTGCTGGGGAAACCGTTTAAGACTGAAACTAGCTAGAGTAATGACATCACAAATGGCATGTTTTGGAGAGAGAGTCCTGGAAAGAGTAATGAAGCATGAAAACGGCACAGCGATAGTGGGCTGGTGACATGTAATAACGAACAGTGAGATGCTAGGTCTGGGCCAGGTGAGACAACCAAGAACCAGATAGAAACCCCCAGGATGATGACAGTAGACATGGAGAAAGATAGTGCTAACAGATAAAAAAAAAAAAAAAAAAAAAGGATGGGGGACAAGACTTGATAATCCAACCATTTGCAGGATTTAGTGAGAGAATTATTATTCAGATATACATTTTGAAAGTCTTTTCATACCCCTAATTTTGCTTCCAGTAACTGCTCCAATTTCTGCAACCCTAAATTGTTGCTGCCGCGATCATTCTCTTAAATCAAAATTACTCAAGATTTACGCATTATCATTTTCTTCAATTCTCTTTTCCATTTCTCTGTAAAACTCACGTCTGTCAGTCTTTGGCCTCCACCACTCCACCAAAGTTCACTCCTGTAAATGTGACTGGTGACCTCCGCTTGGTTATGACATCCATTGTTGAATCTCAGTCCCCATGACAGATGTCCTAACAGCAGCATTTGACAGTTGTGCATTCCCTCCTCCCTGATACATTTTCTATTATGTTGCACTTTCTTGATTTTTCTCCTGCCTCATGGTTCATTTCTTCTCAGGCACTTTTGTTGCTTCCAATTTTAGAAGGCCCAGACCCCTGTCCTCTTCTCTGTAGCCACACTTATTTTTTGGTGATGTCATCCAGTCTCCTGGTGTGAAATACTGTATGTGAGCCAATGGCTCCCAAATGCATGTCTCTAGTCTAGACATCTTTCCTGGACTTCAGACATGTCTAGACTGTGCTCAACACAACAGTACAGTGAAATTTCTGAAACATAAGACTGTCAATATATTGTTGACAAACCTCTGCTCCCCACTTCACTCAAAGAAAAAAACAAGGTTCATAAAAAGTCCCACAAGGACCCGTATGATCTGGCCTTTCATTACTTTCCTTACTTCCTGTCTCTCTTTAGTCTCCCTGTCTCTCATCCTTCATGATATGCTGGGATCTTCACCATTCTTTAAGCATCTAAGTGTATGCTTCACTGACAGCCTTTCTCCTAGCTATTTTCTCTATAGAAATCCTCTCCTCCAGTTGTCGTTACGGTCGACTCCCTCTTTCGAGGCTGCACAAATGTTACCTTCTCAGTGAGGCTTTCTCCAGCAGCTCTATTTAAAATAAGAACCCGCCCGCAACCCTGCGGTCTACAGGTGCCCTCGTTAGGTGCTCTTTTTCTTTCTCCATAGCACATACCACATCATGTATTGCATAAGGGGCTGGTTTACCAGGCCACTGCAATAAGCAGAAATGTCAGAAAGTGATTCCCGGAGCTCCATCATCAAGAGTTGGAGAGCTCCCTAACCCTGACCGCAGGGCCTCTGAACTCAGGCCTCGCAGGCCCAGTGGATGCCTCTCCTAGAATGAGTGCCTAAGCCTTCCTCAGGTTGCCATGGATTAAGTAGCTGGAGTTCCTAGACAACAGCTCTAAACTACTGCCCAGATGATTTGGGCACTCAAGTAGTCCCTCTAATAGCAAACAGTTTTTCACGTGTTCTCACAGAAAGAAGGAAAAGGAGCAGAGGGTGATGCCTTTTCCCTTGAACGCAGACCAATTTCATGTCCAGAAGTAGTCCTCATTGGGTTACAGAAAAAGTGAGGGACCCACGTTTGGCTTATAGGATGTCTCAACAAAGCACATTCTTTAACCAATACTGTGTAATGATACAAAATTTGCCCTAACTCCCCACACAAGAATTACCCTCTTTTTCTCATTGGAATGTAAACTCCCTGTTGTATTCTAAGTGACAGAACACTACCTTGTATACAGTAGAGATTCCATAAATACTTGTTTAAAGAATCAAGGATAACCCAAGTTGTTTTTTGGCTACTGGGTAAGGTAGATGATATTGTCATTAAACACATAGAATGTAGAAGGGGAAGAGAAGGTATAAAGAATAGTGAATTAACTCTTTCTTAGTTTTCATATTCTTAGAAGTTAGTTTTCATATTCTTAGAGAGAAGTGGTACCTTGAAAAATTGCAATTGTCCCTGTCTCCCAGACAAAACCACTTGAACTTTTTGAGCTAAATTTCTTGGCAATATGACTGACCAAATACCATATCCTTCCCATGTGTATTAGTTAGTTATTGCTGCATAACAAAATGCCCCATAATTTAGTGCCTGACATACTAAACATATTTTTTGGTCAGGTATCACACAGTAACTTAGCTAGGTTATCTCAGCTGAGGGTATCCCATAGGCTGCAATCTAGGGATCTTCCAGGATTGTGGTCATCTCAATGTTCCATTGCATGAACATCTTCTTCCAAGGTCAGTCACATAGGCCATGATGGGCCTCTGAAAATCTGCATCCAGTCTCCTTATGGGGGCCTCTCCACAGGACTGCCTCACAAGAGGTAGCATATACAAATGGACAATGATGAGACCATCTATAGAAACACAACTGTGACCTACAACCTGCAGCAACAAGTCCAGAAAGCCAGATTGTAACCTCTGCAGCAACCTGCCCAGCAGGTAAAACCATGACCTCTGTAGCAACTGGACACAAAGTTGACAAGACTGTCAACTTCCCTAAGTTTTACCCCTTGCATTCAATTTAAGACCAACCAGAGAAAGAAAAATATGCTCCCCTAATCAGCAGAATGTTCGTTAGTCCACCTTCAGCTCCCCCATAACAGCCCCCAAGAAGTGCATATCTGAGGCCTTCCCGTTTGTACCCTCTGTCAAGCTTGCCCACATTTCTGCCTGACTTTGAGTCTCTGTCACATTTAAGTGACAGTGACAGACTCTTGCTATAGCCGGCTCTCAATAAGTAATCTTCGCTTGTACTCCCTGGGTAGTCTTCATCTATTGCCACACTCACAACATGGTAGCTGGCTTTCTAGAGAGGAAGTGCTGTGAGAGACAAGAAAGAGTACCCATCACTGAAGCCACAATCTTTTTATAACCAAATCTCTAAAGTGGCAGCTCATCTTTTCTATCATATTCTTTTTATTAGAACTAAGTCAATAAGTCTAGCCTAAACTTGGGATGCCTGGGTGGGTCAGTCAGTTAAGTGTCTGACTCTTGATCTCAGCTCAGGTCTTGATCTCAGGGTCATGAGTTCAGGCCCCACATAGGGCGTGTAGACTACCTAAAATTAAGAAAAAAAAAAAAGTGCAGCCTTAACTCAAGTAGAGAGCCTTACACAAGGCTGTGAACCCAGGAGGCAGGGACCACTGGTACCCATATTAGATGCTGCCTAAACATAGTCCTACCTACCTCTTTGACAAATATTTCTTAGCTGCTGAATAAAAGTTTATGTTGGATCTTAAATACAAATTTCTATTGAGATTCTTTGAACCAGACTACTCTTAAGCTTGTTCTATATTCATATTTTTATGTAACACTATTTAAATGAATGGCACATGTTAGAAAGAGCCTAACTGAATCTATACACTTGGAAATATGCAAAGGCACATTTGGTCTTTGGCTTGATGGTATCTAAGCAGAGCTCTGCTGTGTGACCATAAACCAACCATCTGCCTGACATTAGCGTTCCCAGGCCGCCACTGCCCCCAGCTATTGAGAACTAACATGCTAGATGCACAAGCTTAATTTATTGTTCATTGGCATCCAGAGTGTTAACAATATTGCATCTGAATGCCAATGGCACGGGTTATCCACTTCACAGCTGTCCAGAAGTCCTCTCCAAGCTCCCTACTGGCTTGTGGCTATCATTTCACTCATGTCTTTATTTTTTACCTTCTGATTTTTATTTACATTTGTATTTTTCAGTCACTGTGCTAAGATCATAGCTTTAGAAACCCATATATATAAAATATTGGGAATTAAATGCCTCTCACTTAATTTTTGTGGTTGACTGAGTCATTCATTCATTCTTACACATTCATGTACTTTTATCTAACAAATGCTGTAGAGTATACAATGGTGAGTTACAAGTACTTAGAGCTTGTGATATAAAATCCAATACACACAGATCACAAAGTAAAAACAACAACAACAATTGCAGTACCTGGTACAAAGGAAAATTGCATAATGACATGCTAGTGTTAAAAGGGAGTCACTCCAAGAGAAAAGTATTCTGGAAAACCAGAAAAGAAATTGTTCTTCAGTTACTGTCATAGGCTGATACCTAAAGACCAGAGCGGAAGTAAGGGGGAATTGCAGCTGTGAAGCCATGAGATATGAAACAGCTTTGTGCAATATGGGAACTAAGAGAATGCCAGGGACTAGCACATAATATACAAGACGGGCCTATCACGCAAGATGAGCCTGGAGAATCAGGCCGAGGACAGACCCCACAGAGCTTAAGTTGCCTAGCAGATAGTGACAGAGATTACTTAGGAGCATTTACATTAGTTAGAAACAGTAATTAAACATGGGAACTCACTAAACATTATTCAGATACAATAATTAAACAGAAGTTGATGATAGCAATTTAAATAGTATTCCAACAGAAAGGTCAATCTGGGTGGATAATTGGCTCAAAAGTTTCAACTATGGAATCAATTATCTGAATTAGTGGCCTTATTAATTAAATCTTGTGCACTAACAGATCCATGGGAAGAATAGATTGAACTCGCCCCCAAATGTCCCTAAAATATAAAACAAAGTATTTGAAAACAAGAAATATGCTATAGATAAGATCATCACACCAATATTATGTTTCTATTTATATTAGAATTCAGCTAAAACTTATCAATATTGCATCATCTGCATGGTGTCCACCCTTCAGGAAGAATTTAAGTAAAGTGTGAGGTGGTACAACCTTGTGATGACCAAAATAAGTTTTGCTTTCAAATCTGATCTTTCCCATCCTCTTTCAATTTGCTTTCCCTGATCCAGCCCATCATGAACTTAGATGTATAGTGACCATTTAAACCTCTGAAATATTTTATAAAGAGAGAAAGTCCTTGAAGACAATATGTACCCTATGTTGTTTCTTAGGACATGAAAACATAGTGCATTCCTAAATTCCATAAAATAGCTAAATAACTTATTTGAAAACACCCAGAGAAGCCATAGCCCACATTGTTATTCTTTTTTATATAAACATTATATGTGTGTATACATGAATATACTGTTCAAAAATAACCATACTGTCTGCAGATATGCCTAACTGAATCTTTCTATACTGTTTATACATACTCTGTCCCCTGTAATTTGTGGCTGCAACCAATTATTCAACTTTATCCCATCACCCCACTACTTGATTTCTGATGTCGTGTAACTTAAGCACAATGATCACCATGTTTAAAGGCACTTCAAATTCAAAATATCCAAACCTGACTTTAACATCTCCTTTCTCTACCAAGGTACCTAAATCCTGATATTTCACTAATATCCTATTTCTCAACTTCAGTGATATCAGTGGGATATTCTTTGTTGTTAAGGGTGTCGACATTGTTGAGCTCTAAGCTTGGCCTCTACCCAATAGACGCCAAGCGAATTTCCCACTCATTCCAAGTTATGACAATCAAAATATCTCCAGAGAAGGGCACCAGGGTGGCTCAGTCGGTTAAGCGTCCGACTTTGGCTCAGATCATGATCTCACAGTTGTGGGTTCGAGCCCCGCATTGGGCTCTGTGCTGACAGCTAGCTCAGAGCCTGGAGCCTGCTTCAGAGTCTGTGTCTCCCTCTCTCTTTGACCCTCCCTTGCTCATGCTGCCTCTCTCTCTCTCTCTCAGAAGTAAATAAAACATTAAAAAAAAACTTTAAGTATCTCCAGAGAACAACCCAAAATATTTCCAAGCATTGCCAAATGTCCCCTGAGAGGCAAAATCACCCCCAGTTGGGTTCTACTGGGCTAACCCTTTTGTCAGGTTAACACCACCAGCATGAACCAGTTTCCCAAAAAGTTTTGAATATCATTCTGGACTCCTCCCACCTTCCTTTTTTTTTTTCTTTAAATATTTTTATTTCTAGGAGAGAGAGAGAGAGAGACAGCGTGAGCAGGGGAGGGTCAGAGAGAGAGGGAGACACAGACTGAAACAGGCTCCAGGCTCTGAGCTGGCAGTCAGCACAGAGCCCGACGCGGGGCTTGAACCCACGAACTGTGAGATCATGACCTGAGCGAAAGTCGGACGCTTAACCGACTAAGCCACCCAGGCGCCCCTCCTCCCACCTTCCTTGTACTCTTCTTCTGTCTCCATTTAGAGGAGACGATCTTTCATTCTAGCTATGCTCCTAGTATAAGCCTTTATTATCTCTTATCAGTTATATCATCCAACTAGCTTGTCTCCCTACTTCCAATCTCACCTCTTTAATTTACCTTCTTTCTCCTCCCAGAGTGATCTTTCAAAAATGCAAATCTAAAACTAATACAGCCTTGCTTAAAATATTCAGTGGTTTCCCATCATCTGTGGTAAAGAGTATAGGAGCATTACTTATAGGAGATTATATAAATATATATAAATATTTGGTTATCTACATACATATGCATATGCATAATGTGTTTATACATGCATACATATACATACACATTTTAAACATAATGTGTATATACATCATACAAATTCTTACATTTATTCTTCATTCTAACCTTGTGAGGCATCTAACGTTTTTCTTCCCATTTTCTAGTGTAGAAACTGCAAGACACAGAGATTAAGCCACTTTCCCACTACCCACATTCTGTAAGAAGCAGAGCCTGGATTTGTTGCCAGGTCTCCACTACAAACCTTGAGGTCTTTCATGCTAAACTGTGTTTTCCAGCCCTCCTTATTTAGCTTTGTATTGTCAGTACCTAGCTCTATTCCTAGAATATTACAGGTACTCACTAATATTTGTTGAATATATAAGCACACTACGTAGGTATGGCAGGAAAGATAAAGACTGTGACTTTTGGAGATCATCCAGAAATTAATACTTACCACAAAGGGAAAGGCCCAATTTGCTTTGGACCATGCAGGGATTAATCATGGGTGAAAGAGTCATGGATGTTGTAACGAGGTTTTGAGATTTCAAGATCTTTACCAAATGACTAACATGGTTTTATAATCCAAAGCTTCTCTGTGCTATATATTTTTGTTGTTTTAAAATATATTTTCTAAACATTTATCTGTCTTTAAAATAAAGTCTTTGAATAAAATCTCATTCCCATCCAGCACAGTTTTCCTAGTATATTTTACGACAGTTAAGCAAAATCAGGCTATGGTCTGTATTACATACCTACCCTTACTAGCAAATCTATACCTCAGTAATCTTTGTTTCCATCCCATGATTGAATATATTCTTCAATAATATTTTTTGATAAATTGCTGCTTGCCATTTAACTTTAAGTGATACTCACGCATGATGCCAGAAGGGCTATTCCAAAAAAATCACATGCACATCTACAGACAGCATATACAGCTAAGGAGATAATAGGACATTTATTTGGCCATCAATTTAAGTATCTTAATTACCGCACCTTGCCCCTATTTTTACTATTTCTGGAAAAGAATACAAAAGACCGTACTGTCTTTCAAACTGGTTAGTAAGCATAGTGAGAAGAAACAAAGCACAGTGAATTTTGAAGCAGCAGAATAATGCATGAAGACTGACTCTATGGAACGCATTTCTCAATTGACATAACTATCTCTAAAAGGATGTCCAGGTATACAGAGATCACCTCTGCTATGATTTGTATGTATTAGGGGAACTAGGAAATAACATGCTGCTGTGCTGTGCAGTTAAGAGGCTCCATAATTTCTTTTACCTCAAAATAGAGATTCCTCTGGGAGTTGAATGCCAGACAATATCCTCTCCAGATAAAACAGCAATTTTCTCAATCAGGCAATTAACTCTATATACTTTTTAAATTTCTTCTTGAGCTGACAGGAATTTTAAAAGT
Organism: Crocuta crocuta; assembly: GCF_008692635.1. NCBI lineage: Eukaryota > Metazoa > Chordata > Mammalia > Carnivora > Hyaenidae > Crocuta > Crocuta crocuta. The sequence goes on from NW_027532599.1 coordinate 3,264,275, forward strand.
TTTTTTTTCTAAAGTCAAACATACTGGACTATTTATTTATTGTTGTTTTGGGACTCAGCCTTAATGATACTCTCATCAATATTTTGTATTCTAGTTAGTGATGAAGATGAAAGCCAATAAATATTTTGTTCTCTAGTTAGCAAAGTACACATTAGGAAATCTACCTAGCACAAAATATTTATTGGTTTTGATGTTTCTCAAAACTTTAAATGTCTTTTGGGATATGTGCCTTTCATTACATAGTTGTTAAACTCATTTTTGTTATAAAAGGGATACATTAAATTGAAAATCCCTTTCAAACATATAGTAATGACATTATACATACCATGTCACTAATCATTACTTGCACATAGTTCCATATATTTCCAGATGCTCTAAATTGAAGGATCAAAATTGTTCATAAATTTTAGAATGTGCTTATATATGTTTTCTAAGAATCAGTCTAGGAAATATCAGTTACTGTATATACGATCTTGTTTAAAATTCTCAGAATTATTTCTAAGTTAATTAATTTTATGGTGATTTTAAAATGAAAAAAAGAATAGCTTCAGTCTTCAATATCACCGAATCTAAAATTAACTAATTCTCGTATCACATTCTCATTTGCACCTGATACATGAAGAAGGCTATTCATTCAGTCTGCCAGTCTCTGAATAAGCATGCATGAAGTACCCTGCAGCAAACAAAATTAAACAAGACATATATAATGCCATCATATGGATTTCAATTCCATACCAGGAGAGAAATATGTAAGGAAATCACTATAATACTGTGGGTCAGATACAATGAGAGGCCTGTAAGCACCTGCTTTGAGACCATTAATAAGGGAAGCTGTTGATTCCGTCTAGATGAGTAGATATGAAGAAAAGGAATGTCAAAAACAGGCTCAGCTGCAACTTGGCTTAAGCCTTAATATTAGGATAAAAGCAGACAATAAGCAATAAAAAATAAATAAAATAAAAATCAAATCAGTGATTGAGCATCTTCATTCAAGTATCTTTAAGCTCATGGCTAATGTTCTTCCAGGTAAAATTTTTGGGTAAAAGTACATGGAAATTTTATAGACACATATCACATTGCCCCAGAGAAAGGTGATGGTAATTTTCACTGTGTGTGCCAGGAATCCCCCAACACTCAATTTAAAAAGTAAATCCTGGGGGAGCCTGGGTGGGTCAGTTGGTTAAGTATCCAACTTCAGATCGGGTCATGATCTCAAGATTCATGGGTTCAAGCCCCACATGGGGCTCTGTGCTGACAGCTCAGAGCCCAGAGACCGCTTCAGATTCTGTGTCTCCCTCTCCTTCTCTGCTCCTCCCCTGCTCACGCTCTTTCTCTCTCAAAAATAAAATAAACATTAATTTTTTAAAAAAGTGAATCCTTGGGTGCCCAGTTGGCTCAGTTGGTTACGTGACCAACTCTTGATTTCAGCTCAGGTCATGATCTCACAGTTCATAAGACCAGCACTCTGTCAGGGATGACAGTGCAGAGCCTACTTAAGATTCTCTCTCTCCCTCCTTCTCTCTCTACCCCTCCCCTGCTCGCTCACACACACTCTCTCTCTCTCTCTCCCTCTCTCTCTCTCAAAATAAATAAATAAATATTAAAAATAAAGTGAATGGTTCTTGGAAAATATCCAACTCAAAATCTTAGAGTGTCTCTAAAATCTCATCAAGCTGGTAATGCCTTCTTAAGTCACATCAGAAAGAGATCCACTAAACATAAAGAGAAAAGCCATGGTTAAGAAAGAGGGAAGATGGGTAGAAGGGAGAAATTACAAAGGGACACAAGAAAACTTTTGGGTTTGGGTGTTTTTTTGAATGGACATGCTCACTATCTGTATATATATTATAGTTTCACCTGTTTATACATACATCCGAATATATAAAATTATACATTTAAAATATGTGCAGTTTATTGTATATCAATGATACATTTAAAACTCTTTAAAAAGTAAATCTGATAGAAGATATCATTTAATTAGTTGTGAACTACCTATGATGTTTTAATTTGGGAAACTAATGAGAATTTTTATAAAAATAATGGGAGAAGGAGGGGAAAGGGGGGAGAAGAAAAGTGTTTTCAACACTGCCCTGGAAAAGATTGCTTTGATTAACAAGAACTGTCCTGTGTAGAAACACCTTTGAGTTAACAGGCTGACCACACAGACAGATGGACATACCACTTACAGAAATGCTTCTTTGCTTCATGGCATAGGAATAATCTCAAAACGCTTATTAAATAGGTACAGGAGGCCAGATTTCCTAAATCAGAATCCTGGGTATAGGAGCAAAGAATATGCTATCTTTCTCATTCCCAAGTTCTCAAATAAAACTTTGAGAAACAGTGTCAAGAAACATCCAAATCACTTAACTCTAATTCACTATTCACTAAGCAAGCTTCTTCTCCATAATATCATCTCCTAAGAAGACAACTTCCTACCTGTCACCAGAATAGTGTGCCAGATAAAATCACACATTTAGAATTCCATAATTAAGATAATACATTCATTTTATAAATCAGTTTCTTTTAAATCTGACACCCAACTGATTGAGTCTGGCAAAACTAATAAAGTTGTGTGCTTAAACATGCAAATTAAAAAATCAAATCTTAGACAGGCAATGAAACACCCAAATTTAATCATCCTCTGAGTCTCTTGCTGGCACTATCTGAATTACAATATCTACATGGACAAATTTTTTAGGTCGATAGTTTAAAAACATATAAATGATTTTATAAGCCCAAAGTACACATACAGTCAGTTAAACTCGGGGCATTGGTGGAAATATCAGAGATACAGTAAGAAAAGGTAACGCTGATAAACCAAAGTGAATTTCAGGATTCTGTAATTCTGCCAAAAAATCTTTCAGAGATGTTTTCATTCAGAATGTAAGAATACTATATGCACCATTTAATGAGAAAAAAAAGGGTGTCCATAATTTGAGAACCTGGATCACTCTGACCATTTCTGCTGAAGTTTGAAAGCCACATGCATTCTTTCAGTTATTTATATTTACCTGGTGGTATGCTAAAATTCATAACTGTTGGATAAAATTCTTTTATAACCTTTATATATTAAGGCAGCCAGCAAACTAATAATGCACTCTCATAAAACTCTTGCCAATGTAAATCACTACTGAGAACTCAACCTGACATTTGAATTACTTGAATTTATATCAATGACTTGCTGAATATTCAGCAATGTTAGAAATATACTCAATATTAATAATGACTTTGAAGAGAAAGTCTTTGCTGAAAACTGTTGGATAGTTTTTGAAATGAAAACAATTTAAATAAATTTAAATTTTTTTCAATTTAATCATGAAATTTTATAATTTCACTAAAATTAAGAAATTTTTCCCCATGTACAGCAAATGGCTTTCAGCCTTCTATGTTAAAAAGCTTATGAGAATTTTTTGCAACTGGCATTTTAGCTATTTTTCTATTTGCTTTCTCTGGAGTCTAATATGAAGTAGAGACAGTGAGGACCAAATATCTGCTTTCACTTTCAGGTTAAGAAAAGATGGTTTTACTGGTGTTAATTAAGGGTATGTTGAAAACCATGTACCTTCATTATCTTTGACAAACTCCAGGCAATTTTATTTTTCTTTCAAAGTTCTGTCATCTTGTCTTGCAGTGTTTTGTTTGCTAAATTTTGTTTTGTTTTCCTACATAAATGAACAAATGGAAATAGATGGTAAAGCAAGTTTAATGGAAAGGTGTTTGTGGTATATAGTCAAGAGAAACGAGTGTGTTTTAGAGGAGTATATTTTGTGAAAAAGTCCATTTCCAAGGTTACAGATTGCACTTAACATTCTTAAAAGGACAGGACTGTAAAGATGGAGAACAGATTGGTTGTTAGGGGCTGGGACTCCAGTGAGATACAGGAAAACTATAAGGGTGGCAAAGGGAAGTCCTCTGGGGGTGATGGAGTTCTGTACCTTGACTGTTGTGGTGGTTATACAAACCTAAACATGTGATCACACTGCACAGAACCACACACACACACACACACACACACACACACGGTGAAAACTGAATATGGTCTGTAGGCCAGGTGACAGTATTAGCCATGTTCCAATGCCGATTTTCTGGTTTTGCTGTTGCGTTACAGGAGGTGGGGTGTCCCTTTTGGAGGAAGCTGGGCAGGGGGTTGAAGGCGCTCTACATACTATTTTTGCAACCACTCATGAGTTTATAATTATTTTGAAATAAGGGGTTTTTTTAATAAAAATTATTCATTTTATAAAGCTATCAATCATCAATAGCAATAAAATTGAGTTTCTGGTGATCTGTTGCTGCCTGGGAAAACTCCACAGACATGATATGCTTGGGATAATTCTGAAAACTTCTGAAAAACAAAATCCATGTGGGATACACTAAAATTCATTTAAGAGAGCACTGTGGGTGGGGTGGGGCTCACAGGGGAGCTCTGCAGAAATGCTTCAGGATGCCACAACTCAGGTAAACAAAAGGTCTCAATAGCCGCTGATGAGCACAGATGTGCTCTGCACAACACACTCTGTGGACAGAACAACTCGTGTGGTTCCAAGTATAAGACTTGATTACAGGGGCGCCTGGGTGGCTTAGTCGGTTAAGCGTCTGACTTTCGCTTAGGTCGTGATCTTCCAGTTCGTGGGTTCGAGCCCCGCGTCGGGCTCTGTGCTGCCAGCTCAGAGCCTGGAGCCTGTTTCAGAGTCTGTGATTCCCTCTCTGACCCTCCCCTGTTCATGCTGTCTCTCTCTCTCTCTCCTAGAAATAAATAAAACATTAAAAAAAAAAAGACTTGATTACAGTCACAGGGCAGTTTGGAGTATAATCCAGAGTGAACAGCACTAAGGACTGGTCAGTGTTACGGCAGTTAATGATCTCCAAGGAATACTAGGAAGGGACCACCAAGGATGCAATAATAACAACGATGGCTCAGCCCTTCTCATGGACTGCACACTGGGCTGTGCAGGAGCTTATTGTACCTGCACTAGGCCCTGTGTGGCTGTGATTACACCATCCAAAAGACATGGAACCAGTCTCAGCTATGAAATGTGGGGTATCCAGTGAGAGACAGTGGAATGATACCACTCAAGGACAGAGAGAGATGTCACTCATCAGACCCAAGAGGCTACTGCAGAGACACTCCACTATTGCAACTCATGTTCCGGGATGGAGGGAGTGGTGTTCTCTTTCTAGTCTGCCTCCACAGTCCTTACACAGCGCCTGGCACAGAACAGATGCTCAGTAAATGTACAGGAAAATGAACGATGGAAATATATCTGAGCATGCATGTGTGCATGTGAATGAGTATGTCTGTGTTATGGTAAAAAAAAAAAATCTGGAAGGCTATCCAAGACAAAGTTAACAGTAAGTATTTCTGGATGCTAAAATTATAGAGAATTTGCTTTTTTTCTGTTACCTTGTACTTTCTACTTTTCATAATAAATATACTATACTTATAAAATAAAATAATAAAAGTGACCTGAATCTTAAGAGGCCTTCTCAATCACTACCTGTGCCCAGAAAAACCAAGTATATGTATAAAATAATAGAGCTGACTTTCCCATTGTTTAATATATAACAGAACGGCAATTTCACATTTTGATTTTGTTTTTTAATGGCACTTAATTTGTTTCATTATGAAAACAAAAACAAAAACTATCTTAATGCTATTGAAGAGAGCATTAGTATTATTTATCTTCTAATGGGAAAAACATTGTGCCGCTCACATAATAAATCTTTATGTCTAACACATAGCTCCAAGGTCTAGGGTCATACCTGACACAAAATCAATTTTGCAATAAATGTGGGATAAATGAATGAAAAGGCTAAAAGGAAGCACCTGGAATTGAAATATCACTATGTGCACTAAGGTACTTTTCCATACTAGTAATAATCTTACCCAAAAGTTGAAATGAAAGAAGGTCACCACTAAGTGAACAGAAATGTAAGGAAAGCTTCATAGAGATGGGTCATTGAGCTGGAGGGGTCCCAGCAACAGATGAGCACCTTTCAGATTTGACAAGTGACACTGAGATCAGAGAAGAAACTACAGCCTTCATTAGTGGTCTCACATTTCTTTGAGTGTATGTCTCTTTGGTACATATTTATACTGCTCCTAATACAGTGTACTGGTGTGATGGTTAGTTTTATGATTGGGTAAAGTGGTGTCCAAATATCTGGTTAGATATGATTTCTAGGTGTGTCTGTTTGGGTGTTTCTGGAAGAGGTCAGCACTTAAATCAGTGGACTGGGTAAAAAATACGCCTCTCCCCAAGGTGGGTGGGCATCACTCCATCTGCTGAGGGCCTGAAGGGAACAAAAACGCAGAAGAATAGAGAATGTTCTCTTTGTATGTTCAGCTGGGACATCAGTCTTCTCCTGTCTTTGAACTGGAACTTATATCATCAGCCTTCAGGTTTTCAGAACTTTTGACTGTGACAGAACTGTATCTCCAGCTCTTCAGGGTCTCTACTGTACAGAGAACAGATCACGAGACTGAGTTTCCATAATCACATGAAACAATTCCTGATTATAGATACATATCCTACTGGTTTTGTTCCTCTTATAGAACTCTGATGATACAGTTAGGCAGGGTCCTCCAAAAAGCAGATGCCAAAACGGAATTACCTGTAAGGATCTTTCTAGGGACATAGCAGTAAGAGAAAATGGGAGGAAGCCAGGAAGCTTTCAAACCATGATGCAAGTCAGCCCCACAGTGAAGGAAAGAAGGTCAGGGAGTAGTGCTGTAGTCTGTTGTCACCTAAGGAAGATTCAGCAAGGCTGTCATGGCAGATGGAGCCAAAGTCAAGAGTCACAAGACTCCCTCTTGTGTCTCATAGAAACAAGCCTGACTTAATCACGCTACCATCCTCACCCATGACTGACGGGGAACAGCCCATGGGGCATGGCCTCTCTAGGAATGGAGTAATAAATGTCAGAGCTCAGCATTGGGGCCGCAGGCAGTTCAGCCCCCTGCGGGTGGAGATCTGTGAGGCCAATTCCCATGCAAAACTATAAGTTTCTATCAAGCAATACCTTCAAAAATAACCTTTTGCCTTAAATAATGACATGAAACATAAATTTTAATACAAGGGTCAAATGCAGAATGTTATACTCTGCTATCAACGACAGGGTTAACCTACAGGGCTGTACATTCTCCATAAAGCAACAAGCAACTTTCATGGATGATTTATCTGGAGGTTTATATTATATTGATTCTTGATATGTTTGCCAAATGTATATCCTGCACAGGAACAGAGTAAACATTCAAATAAATGAATGTCATAGGGAAATTTGAGATACACACTCATACATGCACACATGTACATGCCACACATATATTATACTGTGCTCCTTAGTTTGCTAGTTCTCTTATAAATATTTTCTTTCATTATTTTGTTTTAATAACCTCCCAATTTTAACAAATAATAATTTTATGGATGGATAAGTTAGGAAGATTTAAAATAAACAGTATTGGGGCGCCTGGGTAGCTCAGTCGGTTAAGGGTCCAACTTCAGCTCAGGTCATGATCTCACAGTTCATGGGTGCGAGCCCCGCATCAGGTTCTGTGCTGACAGCTAGCTCAGAGCCTGGAGTCGGTTTCAGATTCTGTATCTTCCTCTCACTCTGACCCTTCCCTGCTCACGTTGTCTGTCTGTCTCTCTCTCTCTCAGAAATAAATAAAGCACATTTTAAATTTTTTTTTAAAATAAATAAAATAAACAGTATTTTCAGAATGTATGATGTGGTCACTAGTTTGAGTTGCCAAAGTCCCTAATTCCTCTCCACTTTTACTCACACTCATCCACTCACAATGACAGACACATACACATATCTTTATGTATTCTACACCTCTTTTTAGTCTAGTTTCAAATGACAGTTCTCTCCTCTTCCAAACAACTAAAGCATATTGCCTTAGAGAGTGGATTTGAGAATCTGCATATGCTATACCATGAACATGGATGGAAGGCAGAATCAATGCCTTTTATGATTTTTGTCTCTAATTACCTAACAGATTGCGGGGCTAGTACTTTGTATGTAATAAATATTTTGTTGATTGTGGAAAATAAATAGAGTTATTTATGAAATGTTAGATTGAGAATTTTGCATTCTTCATCTACTTGTATTATTGAAAAATGTAATTTATACTTTATGTTATTTAAATATTTTAAACCCTTTTTTTCTTTTTGAGAGAGAGCACATGTGCTCACAAGAATGGGGAAGGGGGAGAGGGAGAGACAGAATCTTAAGCAGCCTTCACATTCAGCATGGAGGCTGACACAGGGCTGAATCTCACAACCAACCATGAGATCATGACTTGAGCTGAAATCAAGAGTTGGATGCTTAACCAACTGAGCCACACAGGTTCCACAATATGTTATATTATTCAAATAATGGTTTTGTTTGTTACTTTGATTTTTTTTTTATTGACAGAGAGAGACAGAGACAGAGACAGAGACAGAGAGAAAGGGGGGACATGTGTAAGCAGGGGAGCAGGGCAGAGAGAAAGAATCTTTTTAAAAACATTTCTTAAAATTTTATTTTGTTAACAGATAGTGCAATATTGCTTTCAGAAGTAGAAATCAGTGGCTCATCACTTACATACAACACCTGGTGCACATCACAAGGCCCCTCCTAAATAGCCATCACCTGTCTACCCATCTCCCACTCACCTCCTTCCGTCAATCCTCTATTTGTTCTCTACCTTTAAGAGTTTCTCGTAGTTTGTATCCCTCTCTTCTCTTCCTCCACCCTTCCTATGTGTTCATCTGTTTTGTTTCTTAAATTATACATATGAGTGAAATTGTATGGTATTTGTCTTTCTCTGATTGACTTATTTCACTTTAGCATAATACATTCTAGTTTCATCCATGTCATTGCAAATTCAAGATTTCATTCTTTTCAATGGCTGAATAACATTTCAGTGTGTGTGTGTGTGTGTGTGTGTGTGTGTGTGTATACCACAACTTTTTCCATTCATCAGTCGATGGATATTTGAGCTCTCTCCATAGTTTGGCTACTGTTGGCAATGCTGCTATAAACATTGGGGTGCGTGTACCACTTTGAATCTATATTTTTGTATTTTTGCATCCTTTGGATAAATACCTAATAGTGTAACTGCTGGATCATAGGGTAGTTCTATTTTTAGTTTTTTGAGAATCCTCCATACTGGTCTCAAGAGTGGCTGTACCAGTTTGTATTCCCACCAATAGTGCAAGAGGGTTTCTTGCACCCTTTCTCCACATCATTGCTAACACCTATTGTTTATGTTGTCAAATTTTAGCCATTTGACAGGTATGAGGTTGTATCTTAACATTGTTTTGATTTGTATTTTCATACAAATCTTAAGCAGAGCCCACAGAGCCTGACATGGGGCTCGATCCCACAACTCTGGGATTAAGACTAAAATCAAGACTAAGATTCTGACTGAACCACCCAGGCACCCCAAATAATGGTTTTAGATAACCATAATCCAAAAGTAGATAACCATATGTAAAGATCATTATATTTACTTAGTTTTCTGATGGTGGAAATTACATTGGTAGTTGAATTACAAAGCTTATCTCAATGTAAATGTTACACATAACAAGAAACGTAAAAGCACATTCCCTAAATGTTAAAAAATAATGTTTTCATCCAACCACAATGAGGACTCATTTTCCATATCAGGATTCTTTAAAGTAATTTTAAATTGGTATTGAAGTGAATCTTTGGCAAAAACAACTAGTTGTATACTTTGGGGAAAGATAATTTTCCATAGTACTTTGCTTCAAATATCCTAAGCTATCTTTTTCCCTCATATAACATTTCTGGGCTATATCTTTGAAAACCCTTTTACCAAAGCCATTCATCTTTCATTATACAGATGTATAATATAACATTTAAAAACCAAAAAAATTACCAATATTCTGATTTATTTTTATTTTCTTTAAATGAATGTGGTTGACATATACCTACTATTGGCATGTTACCAGGTAACTTAAGACAAACGATCACTAGGAGGTCTGGTTTACACCAATGTTATCCAAAGTGTGATCCTCAGAAGGACATCATCATTATCACCAGGGCTCTTGATAAAAGTGCAAATCTGTGGGTCACACACAGATCAACTGAGTCAAAACCTTTGTGGTATAGCCCAAAAGTCTATTATAACAAGCTCTATGAGTAATTTTTTGCTAAAGTTTGAGAAATATAGTCCCACATGATAGCTGAGTGTTTCACAGATACAGAAACATAAATCTGGATGATTGACTAGATCTCATTTTTTATGTAAAAGCTTTAGTAATATTGTAAATACTATTATAGAATAAGGAAATCCTTTACTTCAAGGATTCACACTATTTTACACAAATTTCTAAAATTACTTTTGTCATAAATTCTCATGATATAGCCACTATCAGGAAGAGGAGTAATATCTGGGTCTTCTTTCTGAGATGCACTGGTAGGGTTAATTAGAATTCTAGCACCCAGGGGTGCCTGGATGGCTCAGTCAGTTAAGTGTCTGACTACTGATTTCAGCTCAGGTTCGTGAGTTTGAGCCCTGCATCAGACTCTGTTGTTGGTGCAGAAACTGGTTGGGATTCTCTCTCTCCCTGTCTCTCTACCACTTCCTCTCTCTCTCTCTCTCTCTCTCTCTCTCTCTTAAAATAAATAAATTTATTTTTAAAAAGAATTTTAGCTATATTTAAGGGGTCAGATCATGGAGTCAGGGTATAAAATACTCACCAAGAAAAGCATGATGGAAGTCAAGACCAAACTAGTATGCTCAAGAGGGAAACGCAGAGGTCAAATTCAAAAGACAAAATTAGAGGCAGTAAAGGTGAAATAAAATACAAGTTTCAAAGAGAAATACTAAGGTCAAAAATGAAGCTCTAAAGAAAGAAAAAATAGGATATTGCACTAATGTCAGAGGAAAGAACTTGAGTCTCTAAAGTACCAGGTGAAAGAGCTTTCTCTGGCCTTCTACTCAACTTTTCTTGATTCCTTCTGTCTACCTAAGGGCAAGGTCGTGTAACAAGTGATAAAGCCAAAAATGAAAGCAAACATCAAATCCTTCCATTCACTCATCTTTTAACATATACATGCACAGCTTTCTGAGAATGAAACCAGATATTTCATTAAATTTAAATCACTTAAATCCACCATTGCCTACCAAAGTTGTTTTAAAATGTCTCACTCTGAGTGAAAAGACTTTATGTTCTGATTTCCTTAATAAACAGTTATTATGAATTTTGTCACAATTCATTCCATTGTTTTTTGCCATGACCTTTTCAAAGTGTGTCTTTTTATAGCCACAATATAAAAGCTATTTTAAAGTATATGGTGTATTATTTTTTCTTAAGAGAATTCCACAAATACAGATGATTGGTTTCCTAATAATAGCTAAAGGTTTTCAAACAAAACACAAGTTAAAACAGCAAAAAAATATATAGCTCTGCTATAAAAAATACATCAGTATATAAAGCACATAATAAAATATACATTGAGTAACGAAAAAAACATAGGTATTGATTAGAAAGGGATGCTACAGGTAAAAAGCTATCAAGAAAAATTGAAGCACAGCCCAAAGAAAAGTAGAAATAAAAAGGAGAAATTAATAGAGATGTACCTAGTGCCTAGTATATGAGGAACTGATATTGCTGAAATTCCAAAGATTGACCAGACATGCCACTGCTCTTTAAAGATGTGTTATTCTAGGCCAGGTCCGTGTGCCCATTTGGGAGCAAGGGTGCCCACGTTCACATGCCAGCTCTGCTATTCTCCATATATGTTTCTTGGGCAGACACCTTCATCCCTCAATAACAAGGGAAAAAGAATAAAATCTTGCCATTTGCAACAACATGGATGAAACTAGAGGGTATTATGCTAAGTGAAATAAGTCAGTCAGAGAAAAATAAAGATGACATGATTTCACTCATATATGAAATTTAAGAAAGAAAACAGATGAACATAGGGGAAGGGAAGGAAAAATAAGATAAAAACAGAGAGGGGCAAACCATAAGAGATTCTGAAACACAGAGAATAAAGTGAGGGTTCCTGGCAAGGTGTTGGGCAAGGAAATGGGCTAAATGGGTGATGTGCATTAAGGAGGGCACTTGTTGGGATGAGCACTGGGTGTTACATACAAGTGATGAATCACCAAATTCTACTCCTGACATCATTACTACACTACATGTTAACTAACTTGGATTTAAATAAAATGTTAAAATAAAATAAAGTAAAATAATATAAAATTAAAAAATAAAAGTCTAACTGTATTGTCTCTAAAAACAAAATAACAAGAGCAAACAATAACACATACTAAATAGGGCTCTTTTAAGTGCTAAGTGATTTAATATCTGTAAGGATCTTAGAACAGTGCCTGCCTATATCCATTAGTATTAGCTAGTGTCATAAAGAAGCACTGTACAATAGAAATATAATGTAGGCCCAATCCATAACTTCAATGCTTCTAGTAGCTGCAATAAAAAAACAAAAATAAATAGGTGAAATTAATTTTACCGATGTGTTCTATATAGCCCATCTTATGGGTTGAAATTGTGCCCTCCTCCCAAAAAATAATTCATCGTATGTTTAATGACTAAACTCTCAAAGTTTAGAGTGACTTTATTTGGAAACAGGGTCGTTGAAGATCTACTTAGTTAAGTTAGGATACAGTCATACAGCAGTAGAGTGGGCCCTTAATCTAATATGTCTTGTGCCTTTATAAGAAGGGAAATTTGGACACAGACATGGAAACAGGAAGAATGCCATGCAGAAATGAAAGCAGAGATGGGCTAATGCTTCTACAAAGCAAGAAATGGCAAAGACTGCCATCAAAACACCAGAAGCCAGGGGAGAGACATGGACTGATCCTTCCTCGCAGCGCTCTGAAGGAACCAACCCAGTAGACACCTTGATCCCAGACTTTCAGCTTCCAGAAATGTGAGACGGTATATTTCAGTTTAAGCCACTGGGTTGAGGTATTTTGTCAGAAGAACCCTAGCAAACTAAAAGAGCCTAATATAATGAAACTCATAATTTTAGTATGTTTTCATTATGAAGTATTGTAAATGAAATTACTCATATCCTGTCTGTCATACCAAGTCTTCAAAATCTAGTGTGTATTTTACCCAAAAGCACATCTCAATCCCTAGTCACATTTCAAGTGGTCAGTGACAAATTATGACCACTGGCTCACAGGTTGGATGGTAATGTCTTCAACTATGCCATCAGGTGAGAACTTAAATTCCAATCTTTGCCCATGACTTTTATCATTACAGGACTTATACTGTTGTACTAGCAATAGAAATGTTAGTTGACGTTGGAATGACCATTTTCCTGATTACCCATCTACAATCTGTTCATCCAGTCTGTGCTTACCTTTTTCTCTATCCAGCCTGTTATGCAAAACTCTTTTGCCCCCTTGCTTTTCTGTCACACCTGTCCTTAAAAACTCTATCATTGAATCCATCCAACATTGCTCTCCTCCATGCTCAGGTAACAGTACCCTGCCAGGGGAAAAAATTACACACCACAAGAAGTGGAATGCTAAATAGTCTGTCTTTTACCTTGATGCAGCCTTCAATAGCAAGGCGTCCAGTTATTTGTGGGTCAACCCAGAACTTATCTTCATCTACACGATGATTCCAATTTCCTTTATATCTCTAGAGAATTGGGACTTGCTCATTTTGTCCAGATTCAATAACGCGCCCATGTGTTTAGGTCCCATCTCTTCCCACGTTCTCATGACCCATGTTCAGCAATCACCTCTGCAGGCTTTAATCTCCCATTGATGGTTTCCTTTCCAGTGTTTCCATATCTTTAGAAAATGTGCTCAAGGCTCAGTCACTAAAAATAAACAAAAACAAAAAAGCAAAATTCTTTCTTTAACCTGATGTTCCCTCTTATTCCTTTTCCCTTTCCACATTCTCATTCACACCGCCATCTTGTCTTCGCTTCCATTTGCCGTCTCTCTGGTATCACCAACTACCTTCATATCACCAATTTCCGGAATATGTTGAGCCTTTGTCCCGATGTATTTCACTCCTTCTTGGTCTCTGGGGGAAAAAATCCAATTTAGGGATCATATTAAACTGGACTTTTGGGGTCAAAATGGTTTCCCCCACTAAAGTAGCAAATGTCTTCTTTTTGGGCAAGTACTGTTTCTCCCACTTCCATGCTCTGTTCATCTCAGCAGTGAGGCCTTTGGTCATGGTGTTCCATTGTCCTTCCAGTCTGCATCAGGTGTTGTGCCTGACTCTTTTCTAGTCTTTGTCCTTTGTGGCAGCTTTTCTTTTCTTTTTGTAATTTTTTTAATGTTTTATTTACTTTAGAGAGAGAGAGAGCGCACACGTGAGCAGAGGTGAGTCAGAGAGAAAGAGACACAGAATCCGAAGACAGGCTCCAGGCTCTGAGTTAGCTGTCAGCACAGAGTCCGATGCAGGACTCGAACACACGGACCATGAGATCATGACCTGAGCTGAAGTCAGACACTTAGCTGACTGAGCCACCCAGGCGCCCCAATGTGGCAGCTTTTCTTAAACTCCACTAATGACTCTTACTCTTTTTAGAAACATAAACTCATTTGGTTTCTGTATCTTTCCATCCTGCATGACTATTTATGCCCTGTCTACAGTGAATAGGCATAATAAAAGGAAAGTTCCACTTTTCCTTGAGAAGTTCTTTTTCATAAAACATTCAATATTTTAAGGTCACCCATTCACACTTAGTATATAAATCTCTAGGCTCTAACATGGATTTATCCCTGACTCGTTTGGGGAAGAGATATTTGAACATGTACCTAGATTAAAATGTAAACACACTTTAGAAAAGTGCAACTTTCTTATTCTAAAATCCAATTTCAGCAAACTTTTCTTAACCTCCAATATTCTCCTTCATGCCCAGGTTCCCAAAAAGACATAAAAGAATTTCCTCTCTTACAAATCTCCCCTTAACCTGCCTGATGAGACTGCATCTGTCCATAAAAAATTCAATACGTGATTTTCTAATTTAAACGAAGGTGTCAAACCTAATTGAATAATACACCCCATTAAGTTAAATTAATGAATGAGTCATTGATAAAAGGAACTTTCATTAATGAAAAGAAGAAATCCTTTTAGTCAGAATTTTAGCAGCAAAACATAACATTGGGAGATACACTTGGTAGAGTAGGCAAGATCATCTTACCACAACCCACAAATCATTCCTATTTATCCATGTCACATCCATGGTTATAATGCCACTGTGTGTTTACTATAATTAAAGAGCAGAAAAATATTATTTCCTTGCAATCTGAATTTTTAAAGGGTATATGTGTGTATGGATATGTGCATAAATATATAGTACATATAGTACATACACATGTAAGTATACATGTATATGTGTACACACAAACATATCTCATTTATACTTTTAATGAAAGTATAACTTCCACATTATAAGGGTTACAAGTCATACTAATTGAACATTTGCTTGACACCGTTAGCATGCTAAATGATAAAACAATAGTACCATTTCTATTAAAATCAGAAAGAGGATAAAGATACTTGTAGCTAGTACTATAACTCACTTTGTAATGTAAGTACTACACAATGCAGTTTAACAAAGAGAATAAAAGGTAAACATAGCTATTTGTAGGATGGAAAAAATGATTATTTTTAGATATGTTACTGTACAGTGTGAAAACACAAACACTAACAAAAAAAAAGTATAGAATTCGTAACACTGTTAAATATAAATATAAGTGAATTGTATAGATCCAACAGTAACTACCAAAAAGGAAATAAGCAATAAGAATGTGCTGAAACTATAATGAAGAAAACTATAAAACTACTGAGGGAGATAAAGAAGACTCACTTAAATGTAGAGATATCATCTTCTTGAATAGGAAGACTCTACATTGTAAAGATGTCAGTTTCCTCCCTAAATGAAATCTATAAATTCAATGCAATTGCAAGGGGCTGGAAAATATAAAATTGACATGGTAATTCTAAAGTTTATCTGCCAGTATAAACCTCTGAATACCCGGCATCAATGCATCAATGTGGGGAGACAAAGATAGGCAATTCAGTAACTCGTGTGGGGAAACTGGTCATCCTTCTGGAAAATCTCAAGCTGAAACTTTACCCCACAACCTTCACTATAATACATTCTAGATAAATAAAATACATAAATATAATAGAGTTAAATAAAAAATATTTAGTAATATTTTATTCTCCAAAAGAAAAAAACCAGATAACATAAAATATTGGCAGTGAACACATTTCTATAGCAACAAGTGGATGTTTAAATACAATCCAGTGTATCTGTAAAATGTGCTATCATATTGATAGTTAAATATTGGTGCATGGGTAGTTACATGAACAAGGACAAATTTCTAGGATGATGGGTATAAATAGGCAGAAGGAGATACCTGGAGAGATACACCTCAAAGGTCACGGCACGTTACCTCCAAATTGTGAAACTGTACGCAATCTGTATATTCATTTCTATGCTTTTCTCTATTGCTAGAAATTTCTCTGTGGGTTTGTATTAGGCTTATATGCAAAGATAAAGGACTTTATTTCTGAAAAATACATATATAAAATGTTGAACAGAATACTGAAATATAAATTAAGATTTCAGGACCCTCGGCTGGGTTCTCACATTAATGAGTATGCGACTCTGGGCAAGCCACTTCCCTGTGTTTCATCTTTCATTATGCCCCAAAGTCTTAAACTACTCTAAAATTGTCACTTAAGGGAGCAGCATTATATGCACACAGGGGATCAAAACATAAACTATGCATTCTGCAACAACAACTCATAATCAAAAGAGGGAGGACCAGCAGTTAAAAAGTATACATTCATAAAGGTGTGGGGGAAATGCTGGCGACCCCAGAATGGCGAAGTGGCAAGAATGCTATTATAACTAAATCATTCTCTGTCTCTCCAGCCTAATCACATGCGTGGAGTAAATGGCGAGCTCTTAACAATCTAATCTACTCCTCTGCTACTCTTCAACATCCGTTAAGCCCTATAGTCATCATGATGTTCACATAATTGGTAATACTGGTATAGAAAACTATATTAATTTCAAGCTCCAGTAGAAACACAGAAAAACATCGGTATTTATCAAGTGAAGTAAAAAAGGTAGAGAAAAATTATGACTCTCAAAAGTGTAAAGAAGGTGCCATAAACAACAGAGTGTACTTGATTGGAAGAGTGAGCTAAATTAGGTGATTTGTTTTAAAAGCAGTTCCTAGATTTATTGGTCTTTGGTATCCGTTTATTTTTGTTCTAATTCAACTACAAATATAAGCTTGTCTCATGTCAAGGTTACAGAAGTAAAGAGGAATTTGTTCTGCCACAAATCAGCTATGTGACCTAAGTTAGTAGTTCAGCTTCTCTCATTTCAGTTCCTGAAACCATTAAAAAGAAAAAAAAACAAGAGTGGGTTGGCATAGACAACTTCAAGATCACTTGCATTCAAAATCCTGATTCTGTTTCTTTTATCATTTTAGACCAAAAATTCTTTTATACTTATGTATGCCTAATCAACCTTAGGGGTTTTAGAAATAATTATAATAGAATAATAAGAATTTTATTTTAAAAATATAAACAAAATATGGGGTGCCTAGATGGCTCAGTCAGTTAAGCATACGACTCTTGATCTCAGCTCAGGTCATGATCATGTTGTGAGATCCAGCCTTACATCAGGCTCCATGCTGAATGAGTGTGGAATCTGCTTGGGATTCTCTCTTGCCCCCTCTCTCTGCACCTCCCTCACTTGCTTTCTCTCTCTCTCTCTCTCTCTCTCTCTCTCTCTTTCAAAATAAGTATTAAAACACACACACACACACACACTCACACACACAAATAATACATACCATTAGGAAATAGGCTTCTCATAGTTGAGGTCTGAGGAAACTACTACATACATGTTTTCATTCCCTACTCAATCTAATTGAGATACAATCATAGGAGTCAAATGGAGAAGCAATACCTGTTTTATTACTGATAAAAGCAATGCTGACATATATACCTTAGGTGTTCAGCTGAATGGACTTACTAAATATATTCCTACTCCATGGTGGCATATCCAATCGGGCATGGGCAGAGCTGTGTAGCCAACGGCGTCTCTCTTGGGAGCTGCCTCAGGAAATCTTTATCTATGTAAGAGAAGAGCAGAATGTATGTTCTCTGCAGGCTATCAGACCCCACAGACAAGCAAAGAGGAAGAGCCTGAGCTAAGAATGCTCATCTCTGTCTCCAAAACTACGAATGAGGTTGCGTCTCTCCCCTGAGAAGGAACAAGGCAGAGAGCAGAGTGAGAGAGACAGAGACTCAGTTTGTTTCTCTGGGAAATCTTTCTCCACGTAGGCACATGAATCGAAGAAAAATGAAGTCCCTTCACTCTGAATGTCCCAAGATTTCCTCATTTACTTGACCCTGAAGTATCAGAGCTGTCATGGTCCCAAATTCATGGCCATGCTGTTCCCAAGCCAATAATTGCAGTTTTTTGTTTTTTGTTTTTTTGTTTTTTTTTGTTTTTTTTGATCCTCACACTGCTTGTGGTCAGTTGAAGTTTTGGCTCTGAAAAGGTAATGAATTATGTCACACACACACACACACACACACACACACACACACATAATTAAATACAATGCCATTCAATATCATGCTGAAAACTCACCTCTTGCTCTTTTGAGTTGATGTTGAAATCCTAAACTTAGGATAAGTTGGAAGTCCAAATATGAGTTAAAGTCCTCCAATTTCTTCTGCTTAGTCTCAACCAGAGAAGCTCTTGATGTCTGAGGTAAAGTGAATTTCCTTCAGGGGCACTAACTGGAGCTATCTTCCACAAGAATCATCTCCAAAGTTAAATTAGCTCAATACCAAAATCACCTACATGTCTCACTGTTAAAGAGTTAATAGAGCACACAAGTCTATCAGGACAGTGGCTCCACACACCACATTTAGAACACAGGGCAATCCCCAGCCATTAGAGCAGCTGTTTCAAGAAAAATGATATTCTATTCGTAGAAGCCAGTACTTTTCCAAGACTAGAGCAACACCCAGTGACATCTGAGGGAAGAGGAGTAGATTCTGATCTTCAGCAGAATGCCATCTGTCTATGCCAGATATCCACAAATGGATAAACACACACACACACACACACACACACACACACACACGGAACTGAACCCCAATCAAGAGTAAATTTGCACCAAGAGGTTAAAATTGGCTTCTCACATTCACCAATGTGAATGACTGGAGGGGAGAACTGATTTATGCCCACTATCTTCTCTCAGACACTGATATTCTTTTCCTACAAAGGTTAGAAACACACATTAATGGCAAACACAGTCACCAGGTCTTATTTGTAGTACCTTTCTTTTTCTTTCTGCCTAATCAAAGGTTCTGAAACTCCTTTTTATTTTTTACTTTATTTTTTTAAATCTAAGCTTCTTTTCTTTTTTGGTTAATGTTTTGTTTATTTCTGAGAGAGAGAGAGAGAAGGGAAGGGTCAGAGAGAGAGTGAGACACAGAATCTAAAGCGGGCTCCAGGCTCTGAGCTGGCTGTCAGCACAGAGCCGAACGTGGGGTTTGAACCCACGAACAGTGAGACCTGAACCGAAGTTGGACACTTAACTGACTGAGCCACCCAGGCGCCCCCAGAAGCTTCTTTTTAATTTGAGCTTCATATTTCTAGCACATTTGGGCTTAGCTGATTGGAAGCTCCATACCAAGACTGGGTGGCTGTGATCACCTGGTTTTCCCAGGAAATGGCTAACCCCTAAGTAATCTGCCTCTTAGACCATTCCTACACACTGAGCAACTAGAGGATTGCTGAGCAGAAGATGCACATGGTCTTTCTAAAATCTGTTGCCCTGAGATGGGAGGGGGCAAGATGGCGGAGAAGTAAGGAGCTCCGTACTTGCACTCGCGCCCATACATCACACAGAAAAGATNTCTGTTGCCCTGGATGCTACATGAGGTCAAGGTCTTCCATAATGACTCCTGGATAATCCTTACATTGCTCCAGGCATTAAGTAGTATCTTCCCCACACCTCCCTTTGGCTACATATTTTTCTGCAGTCTGGACTATGCTTCTCATATTTACTTTCTCTCTACTGTTTTCTACTCCTTCAAGAAGGCTCAGCTATGTTTTTAATGACTTGCTTGGCTTTGAGGCTGGCCCCTTCCCTACTCTCTCAGGTAAGACAGCACTGCTTACTGTGTTCAAAAGCATTCTTTCCATATTTCCTTTTGTCTCCTGGCCCAGATACGTTATTTTCTAACATAATCCTCTCTTTTTCATCTCCTATAATAAGATTCAGTTAAAAAGTACTGACACTCTGAGAAGCATTGTTTGAACAGTTAAACCAAACCTGGACTCAAGCTATCACTATCTTGCCTGGAGCCCTGCTAATAAATCTGTGTTTCTTGCTCTTCCCACTCTCCTTAGAATCCTTATTCCACAGATCTCTTGGGGGAGTCCCCTAAAGACGCAGGCACTTCCTGTACAAGGACTTACAATCAATATGTCTCCTGGCACACCAATCAGCTAACAATTCTCTGATCACTTCACAGCAATACTGTGCTCTGCTCTCAAATGTCTAGATTTTTCATACTTACTTGGTATTGTCAACACAATCCAGAACCTAACTATGACCTTTCAAGTTTCAGCTTTTCATGCTATCTTTGTTTATATATTACAAATATTTTTAATTTTCTATTTGTGTTTTTAATCCTTTGGTGGTTATATCTTTAAAACCCCAAAACACTAACGTTAAATAGAAAAGTTCTTAAGAAAAGAAATCTGTTGTTACAGAAAATAGNTTAATCATGCATAGCTTGTGTTGTGTCTAAATTGTGCTTGAAAGGACTTAATGTGTTTTTCTCCGGGTTTACTGAAGTGTAATTGATGAATAAAACATATATATATTTAAGGTATATAACTTAATGTTTTGATATACATACACATTGAAATAATCATAATCAAGTTCATTAACATACTCATCATGTCACATAATTGACATTTGCTCTTTTCTGTGTGTGTGTGTGTGTGTGTGTGTGTGTGTGTGTGATGAGAACAGTTAAAATCTTCCCTTATGAAAGACTACATGGGCATCTGCATGGCTTAGTTGGGTAAGCATCCCACTTTGGCTTAGGTTATGATATCATGGTTCGTGAGTTCAAGTCCCACGTTGGGTTCTATGCTGACAGCTCAGACCTGCTTTGGATTCTGTGTCTCCTTCTCTCTTTGCTCCCTCCCCCATTCATGCTCAGTCTGTCAGTCTGTCTTTCTCTCTCTCTCTCTCTCAAAAATAAACAAACATTAAATTATCCAACTTCAGCTCAGGTCATGATCTCACGGTTCATAGGTTTGAGTCCCACATCGGGCTCTGTGCTGACAGCTCAGAGCCTGGAGCCTGTCTTTGGATTCTGTGACTCCCTCTCTCTCTCTGACCCTCCCCTGCTTACGCTGTCTCTATCTCTCTCTCAAAAATAAATAAAACATTAAATAAATAAATAAACACATTTTTTAAAAAGTATACAATACAGAATGAACTACATACTGTTGTGCATTAGATGTCCAAAATGTGTTCATCTCGCAAAACTGGAACTTTGCACTCCTTGACCAACATCTGCCCATTTCTCTCTCCCCGAGCCCATCATGACCACATTCTACCCTCTTTCAAGGTTCATCTTTTTTTTTTTAAGATTTATTTATTTTTTTAGAGAGTGCAAGTGGAGAAGGGGCAGAAAAAGGGGGGAAAGAGAAGATCTGAAGCAGGTTCTGCACTGACAGCACAGAACTCGAAGCAGGGCTCGAACTACTGAACCACAAGATCATGACCTGACCTGAAGTCAGATGCTCAACCAACTGAGCCACCCAGGCACCCCCAAAGTTCAGCTTTAAAAGGCTACCCTCCGCAGTTTCCTTTACCCCTTCAGATTGATATTTCCAGTTAGCTCTCTGAAATTTTACCTCCCTTAGGCTTTATTTTGTCTATATAATGTTTCTGATCTTGTAAAACCTGGCAGATGTTTATTTTCTGATAACCACTGTATGAGCATTTCAGACATTGCTGGTCCCCCTTTGCCTTCTCCACCAGCCCAGTTCCCCTTCCTGTCTCACAGGTTGGCTCTTGAAGTTCTCCTTAATTAAATCCCTTTTTTCTTACAGCTTCATCAGACTGCCTTCCTCCCTTTCATTTTAGTATTTTGCGATTTCTGTCCTGATAATAAAACTGAAGAGTATTTTTCAAATTCTCGGGCTCCTCCTTGAGTCCTTCAACAATTCTTATGCCGAGAAATGGGCATTCAAGAGTTTTTAATTACCAGTTCATTCATTTTTGTCCTAATTTCAGTGAAAGGAACTGAAACTTCCCTTTCAGTGTCTCCTAGCCACAAGCCGTTGCAACTGCGAGCACCTCACCATGGTGTTTTGGACACATGTAGTTTTCGGCTACCTTCAGCGTATTTTGTTTTTGTTTTTGTTTTACTGAAGCATTAGTTGTCTTGAGTGCTAAAACACTTATTTTTAGGTGTTTTAGTACCTATCTGTTTCTTGGCTACAATATCAAGATCTAACTGTGTCAGTGTGTTTCATTTACACCATATTCTCTGGCTTCCTAAATGACTAGTGTTTTTTTAAAGACATATCCTGCTTACTTGCTGCTATAAAAACCGTCACATATATCTAGACAAAGACTATAAAGTACAGCATCGAGGTCACATGCAGTGGCTCATGTTTATTAAACCTAAGGCATGAAGCTACCTGACCAGGCACCACCAGTTAAAAATCAATCACACGAATACTTTAAAGTGCCTAATATAAAGCCGGAACCTCAAGTGAACTTACTTCTTGCTATTGCCTAAAGCCTGAACTCACCCATCATGTACACAGTATTAATTTTCATTCCTAAATCCCATTCTCTGTGTCTCTCTCAAATTTTCCAGCTGGAAGCACAAGATAATGAGTTCTAGCTTTTCCAATAAACAGATTCCCTGTTCCCTGCCCAGGTTAGAAGCAATTCAGATGGACGAATCAGGTAACCAGAGACCAAAATACATAACCTTTTGAGAACAGCTATTGGACCTATGGTTAAGCCACTGGATTAAGAGAACAAAGCTGTGGAAATGGTAGGGAAGGACGTATCTATTCCTTGTTGAGCAACCTCTTGACCCTTCTCTTCTCTCTAATCCCTCTCAGGGAAGGAAATGTGAATTTGCAGACTGGGAAATTTCAGAGCAGGTACTGGTCACGGGTAGCTCAGCTCTTCCCTGTAGTTTGACAGCCCAGCCTGCCCACAACAGGCATTCCCTTCCGCTCCATAACTTATAGAGAGGTGCCCTCTGGTGGGAGTATCTGGTATTGTTGTTCAGAGCAGCCATTGACTGGACTGTAACTGGGCCTCTAAATGTCCTGAGTCTCTCCAATGGAAGCGCAAAGTGTTAGTAAACCCACTTGGCTAAAAGACCCAGATTTCCTAAATTCATCTGTATCAGTAACAGGACAGAGTTTATATCTGTCTACATATTTATATATTTCTATCTACCTGACTTTCTCTCTATCTCTAAAATGCTTCTAATCACAGATAGAATGGGTAAAGAAAGACCAGGTAGTACTATTTATTGAGCACCTCAGCCCTGATTCTGTTCTCTAGTAACCTACAAAGAACAAGCAAACCTATATCCACTATGGAAGGTCTAAGCAACCTATAAAATCTTATATAAAAAAGAATCTTTCAGAGACTGCCTCCACTGTGGTTACAAAATCTTAATAAAAGCTCATCTTCCAAAGAAGCAAAACAGATGGAGTTTCCATATTATTGTTTGAAAGAAACCAAGAAATCCCTAAAGAATGAACATGAACATAGTTCCTAATCTTTAACGTGTGGTGGTGTTTTCCTTTTGTTTCAATACAAATTTCGCCACAAGGAGTCATTGCCTGATTCTTTTTTTTTTCCCACTATTTATTTATTTATTTATTTTACAAATAGTTTATTGTCAAATTAGTTTCCACATAACACTCAGTGCTCATTCTGATTCTTAAAGCTAGAGTGATTATAGTCAGACGAACGTCTCCCTACAGAGGAAAAACCTAGTAGGCAAGAGAAAATTCTGTGTCTGGCGATATAAGTGGTCACCAGGAAAGGTCACAAAAGGTAAAAATGAAGTGCTGGAAATGTCTATCCCAAACTTTACAATTTGGCTCACTGGACAGTCCTAGCTTATTGGGTTCACTGCATAAGGCTTTCCTTATTACACGACAGATTTCAAATTCATTTTGCACAAATGGGCCATTTTCCACGGGGAATGCCAAAAACAGTGATTCAAAACAGTAAGCAAGTATCGCGCCAGGAAGTCCAGGGTCTCACTGATATCGTTTTAACTCTGTTGGAATTTCCTTTAGTATATGTTACATGGCTTCTCGTCCTAGTCCTCTCTGAAATGTTATTTCATTTCATTTCAGTTTATTGTATCATTGAGGTCTCAAGCCCACTAAGCTTTCATGATAGGCAAGTCACTACGACAGGATGGGAAGAGTGCTAGGCTCACAATTATGAGGTCTGGGCTTCTGTCCTCTAGAAATTTGCCTTCTAAAGGTCATAGTTTCCTCTCTGTAAACAAAAGGGGGTCTGGACAAAAGAATTCTTACAGGACTCCCAGCCAGGACCTGCCATAGTGCCAAACGTAAATGATTTCATTACACACAGATAATACCTAAGAAAATGACCACACTGGTGATGCTTCCTGAGTTCCTACCACGGAGCAGAAGCCAGTGTAGGCATTGTACAATCTATCGTCTCTAACTGCCAGAATCCCTCTTCAATGGCTGTGTCCTTATCTCCACTTCAGATGTGAGAAGAGCATTTGTGCACATAATCAAACCTGAGTGCATCCCAATGTCCATTACAACCTTGCTACTCAAACTGTGCCAGATGGACCATCTGCTCATGACAAATGCAGGATCGTAGGCCCCAGCTCAAACCTACTGAATCAGAATTGACACCAAGACAAGATCCCTATGCATCTGCAGCGCTAATGTTTGACAGCCACAGGGTAGGCGGTGCTACACTCTGAAATGAAAAGAGATGGACTTAGCCACTATCTGTTTTATTAAAAAAATTTTTTTTGATGTGTATTCACTTTTGAGAGAGAAAGAGAGAGACAGAGCACTAGCAGGGGAGGGGCAGAAAGAGAGAGGGAGACACAGAATCTGAAGCAGGTTCTAGGCTCTGAACTGTCAGCACAGAGCCCGATGAGGGGCTGGAACTCATGAACTGTGAGATCATGACCTGAGCCGAAGTCGAATGCCACCCAGGTGCCCCTATCTGTGTTACTTATTGATAAAGCAACCAAGAAAGAAGAATTTAGCAACTTAAAAGTTATCATAAAACTGATTGGTGGTAGAGCTAACAGCTAATCTTGTCTGACTTCAGACTTCATGTTGTTTTCCCACACCGTGTTATTTTCCAATTGCTATTATACATCCTACCTTCCTTCAACTGATAGACGTAAATCATAGATACGCTACATGATATGTATAACCGAATTGGAAAAATATGAATTATGACACTCTAGTCTACACTTCCTTTCATCTGAGACTAATTAAAACTACAATTAAAATCATTCTTTCATTTATTCATATTAATAAAGCAGTGATAATTATTGAAAACTACTGTGATGACCTAATGGAAAAAATTGAATCCACAACTAGGACCAAAGCAATTAAATATGCTAAAAAATTTTAATAATTTATATTATAAGGAGATCACATTATGGCAAAGTTTAGAATGCTGGAAATATAGCATTGCAAGAGCTATTATTAATACATAGAAACCATCAAAATAAAGTTATCTTCTTTCAAGAGACATGATCCTTCAGGCACCTGGGTGACTCAGGCAGTTAAACATCCAACTCTATCTCAGCTCAGGTCACCAAGGTTTATGGGATCAAGTCCCTAGCTGAGCATGGAGCCAGCCTAAGATTCTCTCTCCTCTCTCTCTCTCTCTCTCTCTCTCTCTCTGTCTGCTCCTCTCCTTTGCTCACGTACTCTCTCTTCAAAAAAAAAAAAAGAAGAAGAAAAAAATTACCCTTTTAATATGGTCTCTCATAGATGACAGAAAAAATATTAAAAAAATTATCTTACTTAGATTTATTAAAACTCTGTAAGTTGTGACTTAAGTAGAATTAAAAGACAATGTTGGAGTGCTGAGTGCAGGTAGTTTCCTTCACAACAGAAATAGAATTTCTGTAGGACCAGTAAACATCGACTTATAGTAATTACTTAGAATTACATAATATATTGATGTTGAAGAACACTGTGAGGAGGAACATAATATTTTATTACGCCTTTACATCATCTCCTCCAGAAGGCTGTATGGCATCTATTGCTACATGAAAATGTCCTCAGTCATTTTATGAAGTCACACTTTACAGAATTTAAATGATTCCAAGTAGACTAACTTGATTTTGCATTTTAAGTACCTGTTTCGAGATTCAACCCAATTGTAGGTCTCTCTAACATGGTACTTCTTTCATGCCAAGGATAAGAATAAAATAATCTTATTTATTGTTATTCAAACATCATCTCTAGAGATTCCAATTTTGTACTACAAATAAATTCCTTCCTAGATGTATCTGGGAGAGTGACAACTTAAATCTAAGATCTAACAGAAAAAACAAAAGGAAATCCTTCAAAAAAAGAAACAGAAAAAATCTACTCAATCAGATTGCTTAAAGACATTAATTTACAATGTAATTTCAGGCAGAGCTGACCAGCAGAAAGACCAGAGAGAGTGGAAAGCAGGCCTCCAGAAGTGCAGAGGGACCCGTCAGGAAGATCAGCCTGAAGGCAGATAAGTATTTAAGTACTGACTATAATATTTCATGCATGCATAGAAGGGCTCTTGCTTACACAGACCTCTTCCATAAAGTTCTATTTGATCTTCACAACAAAGCCTCTAGGTAGGTAATGAGGGTAATCCTGTTGTGTAAACAGAGACTCAGAGAAATTCAGTAACATGTCCAAGACCCCATGATCAGTAAATCCCTGAATCTGTTCCAGAGCAAGTTTCCTGTTCTTCTACTAAGACATAGTGCCTCTGTTTTAGAAATGTGCTATTGACTATACATCAAACTGATATACGATGCTGATTTGTGTTCAAACAAATGTCACTCCATACCGGTAACCTTGAAAAACAAAATTTGAAGGGCTCCCTTCCTGCAAAGACAGTTCAAGATTTCTTCTATCCCAAGAATGTGGATGAGAAAAGAAAATAGTCATAATATTACAATCTTTTCTTAGGAAGTCAGTTATTATTTCACAGCAAAATATACTCACTTTGATATTAGTAGGGCTTTTAAGTGGTTACTGAGGTCATTACTGCTTCAAAATCACCATGAGTGAATAGAAAGGCCTGCTTAAGACTGGATAAGAGAATAACCTAATGGAAAGGAAAACTGGCATTTTAAGGGAAGGACAACTAATATTTACCATGTGTGCACGCTCCACAGGGTACTTTTTGATGTGCTAACCAATGTACTACTATTTTCAATGACAACTTTATATGTCATATTTATTTTATGAAGGATATACGGTGGGTTGTGATAATGGTCTCCAACTCATTTTCCCTAAACGATGTAGCTAATGGAGTAGTTTGGGTTAATTTTTGAGAAGAACACAATTGTTGTTAGGATAAAGCACTTGCTTGATTCAAGGAAGGTTTTAAAGGTTGAAGGGTTTTTAGGTTTTAAATTATACCTACAGTCCATATGTATTAAGTTTCCTCACTTCTTTTTACCCTATCTGTCAACTTTTCCTCACTTTACCCTGCCACCCAAACTACATGTAGTAAAAGCCTAGGATATGTATCTTTCCACACTCTTACAGCTAAAAACAAAGAAAAAAAAAGTTGTACAAATTTCAATTCTTATTTTGACTTCATTTATAATATTTTTCCAAATAAATTTTAACTTTTATAGAAACCGTGTTCCTCTTTCCTTTATTATATTCCAAGCATCCTGTCTTGGTTTACCAGGTCTTTCCGATTCTGAGACTATACATCCATAGTAGCCTACATTTTTTATGGATTTTTATTGATTATTTTTATGTTGAAATAGTGTTTCTTGATGTCATTAATGTCTTCAATCTGTGTAGATTTGTGACCTTTCTATTTCCTAAGCATATATACTGCTATTTTCTCTTTTTTCTCCAGTTCAGCAGGGTTTTATTGATTTTCTTGAATACTCAAATAAATAGTTTTATTTATCCTCTCTATTTCATTTTTATTACAGGACTTAAGGTTAATATTTCTCTTTAACTATTTTTTATTATTGCTTTTCTTGTGATTTTAGGAAAAAAAAGCATAATGTCCCATTTTTGAGATCACCGACTGGAGTTATTCCTTACAAAGAGCTTTTGCTGAGCTTATTTGTTTTTATGTATATTCTCCTTTACAATGTCTTCAAAACAGTTTCTAATTTATAATTTTCATTTTAATTTCTGTTTGATCCATAATTAAGAGTATGGTTATTAACCTCCTGTTGTTCAGGGGGTTGGGGTTTCCTTCTTTATTACTAATTTTATTTTAATCCAACATGAAATTAACATGTAGCTTCTAGAAGTCCTGTCCTTTTGGCAAGTTTACCTCATTATCAAATATATGGTTAATTATGAGAATTTCATAGATATATAATACATTTATATTTGGAAGTGTAAAATTCTATACATATATTTTATATGATGTTTATTGATATCATTCAATTCCTCTATGTCCTCAAGTATTTTGTCTACGAGATCTGACTCTAGCAGCTGGTACTGTTAGCGCCAAAGCGTGCCAACACTGAACCCAAATTTTTACACATCCGATTGTTGTACATGTAACCCAAATGTGGAGATTGTTAGCCATTTACCCTAGGAAGCTGCACCCAACATTCACTGGCCATAGATGAGCCTCAAGGCCTATAGAAGAACCCAAGTCTGTTTTCCCTTTAGAATTCTTTGACCCTTGAGCAATCAGAGACTCTCTGCCACCTTCCTGAGAAAATCACCACACATATAAAAGAGAGGACCTAGCCTCCCCTCCCTGCCCTTTTCCCCTTCTGGACGGTGCACTGCACTCTGGTCTCTGGAAAGGTCTCATGCTGTGAAGGGACATCCTTAGCTTGTAAATATATCAAATTGCCACCCAACTAAAGCTTGTCGAGTGCTACTACCACCTCATGGTCATCTCATTTTCCTTGATCATGCTCCAAATCCCTGAAGTCACTACACAGTTCCCACATTTGCTTAAGTAACATAGTAAACTTAGTTCTACCTTATTAATAGCTTTCCTTTATATGTATTCTTTTTTATTAATTTTTGGCATTTCAATCATCCATATTCCTTTTTCCTATTATTATCTATTTAGATATGATAGATGGCAGATAGATGATGGGAAGGAAGGAAGGAAGGAAGGAAGGAAGGAAGGAAGGAAGGAAGGAAGGAAGGAAGGAAGGAAGAAAGGAAGAAAAGGAAAGAAAGAAAGAAAGAAAGAAAGAAAGAAAGAAAGAAAGAAAGAAAGAGAGAGAGAGAGAGAGAGAGAGAGAAAGAAAGAAAGAAAGAAAGAAAGAAAGAAAGAAAGAAAGAAAGAAAGAAAGAAAGAAAGAAAGTTAGTTATGAGATTCATTACTCACCACTGAATACATTATCTCCTTCTTTCTTAAATTCTTTTATCTGATACATTATTCTGCTGGAGTATGTTCTCAAACAATTCTCTCTCACAAGTACATAAATGATATGCTCTCTGAATCATGAATATCCACAAAACTTCATCCTATCACCATTAACCTAACAGGTGATTTATGTCTTCACTGGGTATTGGACTCCTGTGGTACAGTGCTTGTCTCTCTGTAAACTCAGTCTTTCAAACTTCAGTGTTATAGAAGAGAATTTTTTATTTTGAAAGTGTATCATTCCAGCCTACAAGCTTGTAAAATTTCTCTTAATCTTTACAGTTCAGGAATTTCACCAGGACTTACTGAAGTATGTGTCTTTTCTCCTCAATTATGCGTAGCATTAATCAGGATTTTTTTCCACTTTCACTGAGGTACACAATTGATGAATATATTGAAGGTGTGTAACATGATGTTTTGGTATACATATACCTTGTGAAATGAATACCACAACCAAGCTAATGTGACACAAACTAACGTTTCCACAAGCTCACACAGTTATCCTGTATGTGGTGAGCGCACTTAAGATCTGCCCTTCTAGCCAATTTCAAGTATACAATACAGACTCATTAACTATAGTCACCATATTGTACATTAGGTTTCTAGAACTCATGCATCTCATAACTGAAACGCTGTAGCCTTTAACCATAATCTCTCCATTTTCTCTACCCGACTCCCATCCCCGGTCCCCTGATAACCACACTTCTGTTCTCTGTTTCTAAGAGTTTGACTTTTTTTAAATTCCACATACAAGAGAGATCACACAGCATTTGTCTCTCAAACTTATTTCATACGGCACTTGTCTCTGGCTTATTTCACTTAGTATGTTTTCCGGGTTCATTTGTTGTCACAATGGCAGGATTTCCTTCTGTTTTAAGGCCGAATAACATTCTATTGTATGTGTGTGTGTGCATATATAAAAATATCCATACCTTGGCTATTTTGAATAATGCAATGAACATGGAAGTACAGGTGTCTCTTTTGGGATAGTGATTTCATTTCTTTTGGATATACGCCCAGAGATAGGATTTTTTTATTTAATTTTTTAATGTTTTATTTATTTCTGAGAGAGAGAGAGAGAGAGAGAGAGAGAGAGAGAGAATGAGCAGGGGAGGCTCAGAGAGAGAGGGAGACATAGAATCCAAAACCGGCTCCAGGCTCTGAGCTAGCTGTCAGCACAGAGCCCGATGCGGGGCTTGAACCCACGAACCGTGAGATCATGACCTGAGCCGAAGTCAGACACTTAACTGACTAAGCCACCCAGGCACCCTTATGGTGAGATTTTACTCAAGAACTCAGCTCAGGGAAGTTCTCTTCTATCTACATATATTTAAATCAGTGTTTCATTTACATCTAAAACTTTTTCTTCTGATTCCCAATATTTACATATTAGGTCTCCTGAATCTACTCTCCTTGTTTCTTTCTTTTACCTTCATAATTTTCAAAGCTCTAGATTTTTGTTCACTGTTACAGATTATTTCTTCTACTACGTCTTCCTAACCATTAAGTATGAATTCAACCCAGCCATCTTTTTCATTTCATTGTCTAAATACTTTTCATTTCAGGGAGTCCTTTTGGTTTTTGCCTATCTAATTTTACTTAAAATACTGATGCAGAGAGAAAGAGATAGAAATATAAAGAAATAAAATACACAAGGAGGATCAATTCCAGCATTTCTGTTTTGTTAGGTGCTGGCACTTTGGACTCTTCTATTTGTTCTTCTCTGTACTCTGGAATCTCCTTGGCACTGATCTCTGGGTTTTTTCCTTACATGGTCATGAGCCTTGGGACAAGTAAACAGCAATAGCTGGAATGTTGGGAGCACAGGGCTCCCTGACCACTTGGGTCATCCTTTGCTATTTTAGAAATCAATATCCTGACTACGTATCTGAAAGAAACTTCTTTCCTGATGGTATCTTTAGTTGCAAAAGCTGACAAAGACTTGAAAAAGCTGACAAAGACTTAGGAAAGGTTAAGTAATTTAACAAATAGTCTACTTATGTGAAGGATCTAAAATACTAAAATTCCTAGAAGCAGAAAGCAGAATGCAGAATGATGTTTACCAGAGACAGGTAGAGAGAATATATAGGTATATCTACTTAAAGCTATTATGACAAGGCTGAACACAGATCAGTCTGGCTGTGGACATCTCTGCTATGGTAAACTTATAGTCTCCAAACTCATACTGGCCTGGAGATTCTCCGGAAATGTCCAACTATAAAATTTTCTTATTATAAATTTTTAAGCATATATGACCTGTCCTCTGGCAACTCAACAGACAAACTGTGGGATCCAATATTGCAAAAGCCTCAAGCAAACTAGTTATGCAGAGCAACAGCAATGCCCAGTAGCCAAGCCTATGAGACCAATTTCATCCTCCAGACCAATTTTATAAGCATTAGCTACAAATAATTTTTAAGAAAAATTTTTAATGTTTTATTTGTTTCTGAGAGAGGGAGAGAGAGAGACAGAGTGAGCAGGGGAGGGTCAAAGAGAGAAGGAGACAGAATCTGAAACAAGCTCCAGGCTCTGAGCTAGCTGTCAGCACAGAGCCCGACGCAGGGCCTGAACCCATGAACCGTGAGATCATGACCTGAGCCGAAGTTGGACGCTTAACCAACTGAGCCACCTATGCGCCCCAAATAATTTTAAACACTGTAACAAAACAGGCTCACTAGCAAAATGGCTTAGAAGACAAGGATAAATCTATCTACAGGGTCAGGCAGTCAACATAGTCAGAGACATCACAGAAATAAAGGAGCATATTTTTGGAAGGCAGAGGAACTGTGAGTAACTAAGATCATTTTAATATATGGGTGATGTCAACAGGAATAAGTGAATTTGACAGCTTATCAGAGAGAGAAGCGGAAACAGAAGGGTCTCTACATATTGGTGGTAAATAAAAATTGTAGCCCATCTTCATGGGTGCCCAAGGAGAAAACAATTTGAGGTTGTCATTTTATCAAAACTCTCATGCACTAATAGACATGAAATCTACACTATCATTTTCAATCATAAATACAATAAAAGCCTGGAGACCCATGTAATTTCATAATTAGATTATTGTTTATGTTAATACATATCTTTAGGGTATCTCATCATATTTACAACTGGAAAATCTCTGAAACAATATTATCATATTTAGTTTATTTGTCTGCTTTTGATTAAAAGTTGGAATAAATTACATAGTGATTTTAGAAATGAAAGAATGGCTCCTGACAGTGGTTAAAGCCTGATTTGGACCAGAAGGTAGAAGGAAAGCCATCGGAAAGAAGGGAGGGAAGAAATCAAGCAGTTATTAAGCACCTGCTGATTCAGGTACTGAACTAGACATTTTATACCTATTATCTCAGTTAGTTCTTCTGATAATCCCTTTCAAGATGTAAACTTTATCTCACCCATGAGGAAATTGAGACAAGAGAAATAACTCACTCAACATGTTGGTTGTAGATATAATGGCCATGAATGAATTAGTACAAGCTGAACACAGAAATAAATTTCATGGGCAGAAAGTCCAAACACTACACATACACACACACATTTATGTTAATGTATGAATATATACATTATATAAATATGTAAATACATGCCACTAGGCATAAAGTAGATTGAAAAAGTAACATGTACAGTGATCAGCATAGACTTCTCTCTCAGTTGGAGAAAAACTCCAAAGCACAAAACCTACAAGAATGAATGAGAATTTCACTCATTCTTATAAAGATAGCACAACTCTCTACTGTACAATTTTGTGTGTGTGACATTCCCAGGTCCTACATTTTCCTACCGTTCTATTTTGGCATGACTCCTGCAGGTCTGAATCATTCGTTGAGAAATAAAGTGATACTTGACTAAGAGCCATGGAACCAATTAAAATCCTTCCCAGCAACAGAAAGTAAATAAGAAGCCTCTTACCAGTGTCAGATAAAGGCAAATTCTAATACAATGGGGAAAAAGTTGAAAAGAGCATACCCTAATTTTAGCAGCTGAAGTCAACAGTGACTGTGGTGAGATTTCATGTTAAGATATATTATAGTGGCTTGTAGTCATTGTATAGAAGTTGGGGTCCACTACACAGTGCATTAAATTAATAAATTAATATGTCCTGGGCATGTTTTCAAAAGAATTAGAAACCCTTTATTTAAAAATACAGTTGACATAGGAAAGGCAATTAACCTTTCTCAAGATAAACTTTTGAAATCCATAACAGTTGATTGTGTTCTTTCAAAATGATAGAGCTCTTATTTAATTTCCCTTTCTACTAAGTTATTGTAATGATCTAAATGATTTTTTAGTGTTTTTTAATGTTTATTTATTTTTGAAGGAGAGAGACACAAAGTGTGAGCAAGTGAGGGGCAGAGAGAGAGGGAGACACAGAATATGAAGCAGGCTCCAGGCTCTGAACTGTCAGCACAGAGCCTGACATGGGGCTCGAACTCAGAAACCATAATATCATGACCTGAGCTGAAGTAGGACGCTTAACCAACTGAGCCACCCAAGTGTCCCAACTTTTTAGAATTTTGAGTCAAGCAGTTTTTAAGTTAATTCTCTCCTCTTTCTAATATTCATCTAATCTTAAAATAGCTAAAACCACATGAGGAAAGAAAAAAAAGTATTAAATATCCCATTTTCTCTAGTCACAATGATAGTAATAATAGTCTATTTTTATTTGTTTTTCTATATACCAGATACTTCACTATGTGCTTGATATAGATCATGAGGACTACTTCATGGAGTGCAAGAGACCTGTAAGTTACATATGGTACTATTCCCATTTTACAAATGTGGAAACTAAAGCTGAAGAAGCCTCGATAACTTGTCTAGTGTCACACAGCAGACCACGTGGAGCTAGGCTTGAGTCCAAGGCAACATGACTTCAGAACTTCAACAAAGAAACCCAATACTATTGTGAGCAGATGAAAAATGTTATTAAAATGTGTACGCAAGGTCTTGCAGCTCATCTGATAGACTGATAGCTTACTCTCAGAAACATCTGAATAACTAGGACTCATTCTAATTCTGCATTCTCATTTGAGAAAAATACTTGAACCAGGCTGTGTTGACATGGGTAGCCTGAGACATGAATACTGGTCATGCTGGAGTGGACATTGACTACTACAAAATACCAAGATTCACAACAGGGACCTGGCTCAGAGGAGGTGATCTCAAGATACAGCCAGAGTAGTTTATTTACAGAAATGTCATGTGAATACAAGCTTGAATATGGAAGGAAGCAATTGAATTTTGAAAAGATCTGATGTAGCCTTCACTCACTTAGACATTAATGTCCAAGACTGCCCATGGCCCAATAACTTGCACTTCCTTGTCTCTCCTGCAGAATTGATGAATCTCTCTGCTTTATAAGCTAGTTATACTATTTTCTAAATTTTTTAAAAAATGCAAATTGGTTTTGACTCACCCAGCTAATGGCTGTATCTAATGTCTCCATTAACCTGAACTTCTTTCTAGAACAGCTTTAGTCCAACTACAGATTGTGGGCCAAATCTAGCCTATCTGTTTTCGTACAGCTTTTGAGCTAAGAGTGACCTTTATATTTTTCAACAGTTGAAGAAAGAAACAAAAGAAAAGGAAAATACTTTATGACACATGAAATTTATACGAATTGCAAACTTTAATGTGTAAATAAAGGTTTACTGGAAACAAGGCATTCACATTTGTTCAATGTATTGTTTATGCCTGCTTTCTCACTACAGGGGTGGAATTGAGCAACTACAACAGAAACTACCTTTGAGAGCATAAAGCATTTACTACCTTCTCATTTACATGGTCTATAATAGGAGCTGTACTTCCAGAACATGAGCTCCATGCTGATAAAACTTTTTCTTTTTTACTTTTTTCACTTCTTTATCCCTAGTACCTAGAAAGGAATATTCAAATAAATGTTCTAAGAAAGGAAAAGAGGTATGGAGAGGAGGAAGGAGGAGAGAATTGTCAACAAACCAACCCTGCAAGTGAAAGTTAAACCTAAGGTCCTTTGTCATGATCTCTTTAGACAGTAACTTAACAACCTACTGAAACCCTTTTGCAACCGACTTTACTACTTCTTTACCTCTACCTCTTCCTAACAGCTATAGACTCCAGGAATATCTAACATCCACCCATTGCCTAACCACATCCTATCTTCCTCTAGATACTAATTTTTGCTTCTACCTAATGAAATGCTATTCATCCTCTGAAGTCCAAATTCAACAGCATCTTCTCCACGTGGTCTTCCTCAGCCTATCGAGAATAAATTGCTTCCCCCTCTTTACTCACACATGGTCACACTTAGTCAATATTTGCAACATATCATAATTAGGTTTAACTATTCACTTCTTAGAAAAATCATAAACACCTCAAAAGCAAAGGATGATGATATTTAATTCATCAGTGTACCCAACTCGGATATATGACAAGCATTCAATCACTCCTTGGTAAACAGATCAATAACCAGCCAATAGTCCAGGGAGGTTAACCCTGAAAAGATCCAACCAGTTGATGTGACTTGACTATATTTTCCTATATTAATAAAACATCTGGTGAAATTAAATTGCATTATCATTTTGAATGGGAATTAGAACCTCTTCCCCCAAAAATGTTTTGTGCAATGATAGTATAAGAATCAGGGTTAAAGGCTTACAAGGTGACCACTGTGAGGAGATTATTCACCTCTTAAAAAAGTTTGGATGTGACTGTGAGATCCACTGGTATATCCAATATCATATATAGAGACATTACCTAAAGTTGCAAAAATTAAACCAATCCTAACAATAATAATAATTTATATAAAATTTTAGAAAATATTTAAAAGGAATTTATTTACTAGCAATTAAATATATGATTTGTTATTTTCAGTGTGATAAGAATAGTCCTACCCCTACAGATTGACAAAATTACTGAGTTTAAATGATTAAGAAATAACTCTGAAATCATAAAAATGGGCAGAGATAAACAATTTAATTTAGCAGGGAAAATTACAAGTCATAAAAATCCTTAATGAACATAAGATGGCAAAATATCCAGGTAGATACAGTGAAAACAAAATTGAATTATCTTCCTTAATGAGATAATCTTGCTTTTAATAGTGTAATTGTTAATCCCAGACCTTCTGAGGCTTTCCCTTAGCTCAAGGGTAGAAACACCTCTGTGAGAACACTAAGGGGTCCCCTATGTTTCTAGGCCTAATAGATCTTGTTTCTAGAGTCATTTTACCACGGCTTCATCAGTTTAGCTTGAAGAATGGTATCTTAAGTAACTCATAAAAGTTCTAGTTCTTTAAAATTAAATGAATCTAAAGGAAATATTTATTATTAAAATGCAAAGCTCTATAATAAATTGGGAATAAGCAATTAACAATCATAGGAATTGAGTTACCTGCCCAGAGGTTATATCTACCATCTTCCTAGGCAACATAACACCTCTTGCTGTAAGATTCTTTTAACTGCCAAGAAATTAGTACAAATTCTTTTCTTTTTTAACTCTTTCACCAGAACATGTCAATGTGATTGTTTTTAGTAATATTTCAATAAATTATTTCTTGGACTTTCCATACTTTAAATCTTAATAATAAACCTAATTCTCAGATTAACTGGTTTTGTCTGAAAATATCTTTCCAGATGAATCTAAAAGTTCACCTATTAAAGACATTAGAAAATATCCTAGAATTATAAAGAAGGAAGGATGTTAGACATAAAGAAATGATTAGCAATGAATGTGCTAGGATGAATTAATCATTGATTTTCTTTCTAAAACTTATCTATTCCGAGGAAATAAAAAAACATAGTAGAGGAGGAAGAACACTGAGATACAGGAAACTCTCCAAGGCTAAACTGGGAGACAGAGGCTTTCAGAAAGGACCACGCAGTGGAAATATTGAAGATGAAGAAACCCTATAACTCCCACCACATCCTACCACTGGGGCATCTCTGAAATGTGTCGCAATTGTCAACTCACCTGCCTGTACCCTCAACTAGAACATACACTCTGTGACAAACTGTGTTATTTCTTCAATATCTGTCTTTTCCAAAATATATCATGGATTTTGTCCATTTTAATCCCGATTCCTCAGTTGGTCATATGGTCATACAAAATAAAGACTTTATTTTGAGTCTCCCTTGAAACTAGATGTGGCAAAGTGTGATTTTTTTTCTGGCTTTTGGGATATGAGTGGAAGTGATGTGTTCACTTTTCAAGTCAGATTTTGACTTAAAGAGAAGAAGCACACCTTTCCCTATCTTCCTCAATCCCTTGGTCAGTATGTGGACATGTGGGCATGAAGTCAGCTATCTTGTGCCATATGAACAAGGCCAGTACCCCCAGAGATATGAAATAGTAAACAGATGGAAATAGAATGGAGTTCTTGAACTTTTTACTCATAATCTTAAGAGGGAGAGAAACACGCTTCTATCTTGGCTGAGCTGAACCTGTATCTTAGTTAAAATATCCTGTGAGAACAGAAACCATCTCTGTACTGTTCTTTTATATTCCCAGGGTCTCCTGGTGCACCAATCAATAAATATCCAGTTAGTGGAAGAACGTCTAGACAACATTAAGAGGGATAGATAAATGGATACATGAATAGATGGATGGATTGATGCATCAGTGAGTGGATGATAGATGAAAGGATGGATGTAAAAAAGAAGTGGACGCTGAAAAGGAGATGCAAGTTTCAATTTTTAAAATATGCCTCAGACCTACTAAGTCTTTAGTCTTTCAATAACACTGGGCTCAAGCTCAAAAGATGTAAATATGGGGAATATCTTAAATATTCATAATGTATCATTACAGACATTGGTCAAGGCTTCATGATCAACCACATATACCAGTACCTCTACCCTGCACAAGTCAACTTTCTCTTCTACTTTCCCCTTCCCTCAGCAGTTGACCTTAATGTTTATTTCTCACAGAAATGAGAAACTCTCATACTAACATACTCTCTAGGATATCTGTTTCAGCTCTCACCTTATTTAAAATTTCACTGTAATGTGACCTTTGGATGATACTTGGGATGCGATATGAGTGCCAAGCAAACTAGGGATATCAGTATATATTTAGACTTTATTCATCTGGAACTTACGTAACCCATACAACCCTATGACAGGTACAATCATTATTCCCATTTTATAGATGAAGAAACTGAGGTTGATAGAGAGTAAATAATTTGTTCAAAGCAACCCAGTTAGTATGTGGCAGAGCTGTGATTTGAGTCCAGAATTGTCTGACTCCAAAGCTCGATTTGTGCCACTGCACTTGCCATTCTGCATGACAATTACTTGTCTCCGTGTCCAGACCATCCAACAGACTCTAGGTTCCATGAGGAGAGGACTGCTGTACATGTCCTCATTACCTTTGCTGCAGTCATAACTACTAAATTTAGGGGAAATTGCCAGTGGACATTCATTCAAAATGCTTTTGAAAATAATGAATAAATGAGAATACAACGTGACCATGTTAGGATATTACAAATATTTCATTATATGGGGACACGTATGACTCCCCCATTCCGTGTCACAAAAGGTGGTTGTGTTTACAACTCTCTAATATCCTTGGTTAGTTAGTTAGTTAGTTAGTTAGTTAGTTAGTTAGTTAGTTAGTTAAACCCATGGGTATCATGGTCTCTTAGCCCCCTAGAGTCTGTTTTATATTTGGACACTTTGTTTTCACTTGTGCACTTTCCATATGGTTAGGGAGAGCTGTATGTACAACCGCTTCTTCATATTTGCTCTGCAGAATCTGTGTAATTGTGGCATTTGCCTTTTCTCCCGGTGCTGACTGTTGGTGATGCTGAGACGTGACAAGAGCCTTAACTGATGCACAACTTAGTAAAATCTAAGAAATTTGACTGCCCTACTGCACTTAAAATGTGACATTGCCTAGCCCCTGCTGATGGAAGGTTTTATAATTTACTATGCGCATTAATACCTGAAAAGTACTTGAAAGAGTTGGGTGCATAGTGAAGGCTACATAAGTGTCATCTGTCATTCCTATTATCACAGTCGCCTGGGAAAGTTGTCACCTCTTAAGAGATGGGGCTGTCCCAGCCAAGTAAGACTGTCATTTACCCCTTCTTTAGTATTCCCCACCTTTGTATGAAACAGCAAGTTTCCGAACTTTGGAAAAAATACAACTAAGCAAAAGCAAAAGGCAAAATGGCTAAATAACAGGTAGGCTATCGTCAGTGCAACCGTCGCCATTTAAACAGACCTTTTTTGATGTGGCTATGGCGTAGAGACCTTTAATGTAAAATAGGTGAGCAGAGAGGGTTCCTGCTTCAGAAAGGGCAAGGAGGTGTAGGCGGGCGGGCCAGCAGCAGCCCAGAGCCCAGCAGCAGCATCAGGTAGGAAGCCCAGAGCATCAGGGGAGTCAGCAGAAAACAGTAAGTACATAACCTGGCCAAGGTGACAGGTGTCAGGATGGTCAAGAAATATGATTCAGGATTATAGTCTCACAGAGTATGGACTCATGTGACAGATCACAGTTCTCAAGGAAGCAATAAGGAACCAGACCATAGATGTAGACACATTAGAATAATATGTGTGGCTATAAACTGAAGCTGAAGTATAAACAACATAAACCAGGAGCTTAGTCCTAACAAACGGTGAAAACTCCTAATAGGAGTTTAAGATTAAAGAAGAGCCAGAAGTCGGCCAACCTCCTGATGAACTAATGACTAAAATTTCTCTAATTGGAGATAAGACTGAATCCAAAATCTGAAGGTGGGCTGAGTCTGAAGGTTGTACTTCCGGAACAGAACTGAAAGAAAGGAACCCAGTGATAGCACTGAAAGGGACTTTGAAGACTGGGAGGAAAGCAGGCTACACATTTTATCTTTATCATTTTAAATCACAACCTTGGGGAAAGAACATTTATTGTCATACAAGTCTATGGCCTTGACCACTCACAGAATTCTTGTAAGAAATTCATATAACAAAGATGCTTCAAAATTGCTTAGGATAGAATTTTTATATTCTTTTACTAGTTTTCATTTGTTGAATCTTCTAATCTACATATCTCTAAAAGTCTTTAGGCTATCATTTAAAAACCCAGTGTCATATGCCCTCATTAAGGAAGCAATTTAGCTAACTAATGTCATTATATTACTGAACATTCTAACTAATCTGACAAATTTTTCATAACCACCCAGTGAGATCTAGACTCCCTGGTAATTTCTAACAAATATGATGATAGAGGGGGGAAAAAACAAATCTTATCAACACTATCACTTCAGAAATCTTATTTGCTGGAAACTGGAATTAAGACCTCCATCCCTTTACAAAATCCTCTCTCCAACTTGAGGAAAAACCTTAGATGACTCCACATTTCTCCCTACCTCCCAATGTATAACTCCACCGGCAAGAACACTTGTAACATAACAACCGCCTCCTACGTTTTGGACCACTGGACACAAAGGGTAGAAATGATGAAAGGGCCATTATTCTTTTAATTTAGAAACTTCGCATTAGCCATGCTTACTCCAGCTTTGGGATACTACTGGTGATAACAGATTTTGTTTTTAATTCAACGATGAATGAGTTTCCTAAAGAATTAAATGAAATCAACACAATGATAGAGCTGCCACAAGATGATCTGGGAAATGAAAACAAACAGGAGATGAGAATTTCAGACTCAGAACCACACCCGCTCACGAATGGGACGTTGAGATGGCGATAGAAACATTGTCGCTCTTAAAAATAAAGCCTTTTTCTTAAGGGACTATCCCTTTGTTTGTCACTACTCAAAATGAAGGTTATAAGGCTAAAATAAAGCTGACATTTAAGGAATGTGACTAAAATGAATTATGGATGAAAAGTGTCCAGAAATAAAGCAAAGTACATTCAGGGACAAAAATAATAATAAAATAAAGTAACAAGCAAGCAAAAGAAAATTCCCTATGCTTATTGTTTTCCTGAATGACAGAACATTAATAAATTTTGTATTTGTGGGATACAATAATACATTTGTATTCAGCAATTACTTGTGTAAAGATTTTATAATCAATTTGTAATCTGTCTTCCTACTATTCTAACACACAAAAAAATGTACACACTGTCCTTAAGTACTCAATAAAAAATAAATACCTTGGAAATTATGCCAATAATGCCTTTGTAATAAATATTTGCTCATTTCATAATAATCCTATCAGCTGACTATAGAGCTACATGGAAAGTACTCAATAAACAGTTACAAATTGACTAAATGATTGAATTCCACAGAAGGAATGCGTAAAAATAGGCAGCTTTGAAGAAGCTTTGGAAAAAGTAAATCTCTTCTAATAAAATTACAAAAAAGTTCATGTTGAAATTAGAATCAAGAAAAAATCCAGCATATAGTCCATATTCAATAAATGATTTTTATTTGATGCATTATTTTTGATAAGGAAAATGGAGTAACAGATTGTTTTATATGAAAATGTGTAATTAGGAGTTTTGGGAAACGTATTTCAGCTCAGTTCAAGCTTGTGGTTTTTGAAGTGTGGTGAATTGCAAATGAAGAATACACAGAGCTCCTAAATTCAATGTGAAGATGAGAAAGGGCGACTCCAGAAGACATGAAGCACATGTTTAAATAAAGACATATTTAATTTAGCCCAATAACTATTGTTATTAATAATGTACACTATGGGCTTCTTATTTTTCCACAGACAATATTAACAACAATAATAACTTTGTGTGTGTATGTGACGTTTTTACCAAACAACCATTCTTCATCCAGGAATGTGGCTTCCTCAATTCCATCACCTTATCTTCTCACCACATGAAGAGGTATTGACCTGGGGTTGGCTGAGCCACAGAATACCATTTCTTTGGCAATATAAACTGTTCCAATTGTCAGCAAGGACTTCACAGTATATGAAGATACTGACATACTTTAATAAAACAGTTACTAAATAGCTATTTCTATGACATGATTTAATTTGAAGAAGCTGGGAGTGTGGCTGCCATCTTCCATGACATGTAGAGAGACATACAGTCTGTGTCAGGAAGGCCAAATAAACCTGAAGAGCAGAAGAAAAGAATAACAAAAGAAAGGAAGGCAGGGAGAAAGTGGTGGAGGGAGAAGCGGAAGGAGAGAAAGAGGAAGAGAATAAATGAATATATCCTAAAAAAATCAAGTCCGAGTTCTACTTCCTAAGCCTTAGCTACCTGCTCCCCTGCCTTCAATGCCAACAAGCTAAATCCAATTAGTTCCTTCTCAGGTCTAGGACTCAGTGCCGTCCTTCTGTGCCTAAGCTAATCTGAGTTTCTTTCACTTAAAACTAGGGGTGGGAGGGAATCCAGACAAATGCCACGGCTCCGGCATTTCTGAGTCTCTGGTGTGCCACATCTTCCTGTTTCTGCCCTTCTAGCCTTCAACACCTGAGGAACCAATTTTCTGTATCAAATTTCCTCTCTTCAAAACACTTAGCACAGTTCCTATTCTAGCTGGACCCCAACTGACACAGCATCTGAAAGTGCAGCTTGGGAAAGAGGCCTTGGGAACATACACTTCAGAATCATCAGCACACGGACGGTAAATGAAGCTACAGAGTTGGAATTGGGTGACATTCCTCAGGAAGAGCGGGGAGAATAAGGTTCAGAAGTGGAGACCATTTGGGGCGCCTGGGTGGCTTAGTCGGTTAAGCGTCCGACTTTCGCTTAGGTCATGATCTCGCGGTTCGTGGGTTCGAGCCCCGCGTCGGGCTCTGTGCTGACTGCCAGCTCAGAGCCTGGAGCCTGTTTCAGTCTGTGACTCCCTCTCTCTCTGACCCTCCCCTGCTCACGCTGTCTCTCTCTCTCTCTCTCTCTCCTAGTAATAAATA
The DNA here is from genome assembly GCF_008692635.1 of Crocuta crocuta. Classification (NCBI taxonomy): domain Eukaryota; kingdom Metazoa; phylum Chordata; class Mammalia; order Carnivora; family Hyaenidae; genus Crocuta; species Crocuta crocuta. Next base: position 3,307,754 of record NW_027532599.1, read on the forward strand.
AAACATCTAAAAAAAAATAAAAGAAGTGGAGACCATTTTAAAACTAAAGTGTGTTGGCTGATGGCACTATCATTTAGAATGCAAGATGACTTTGGCCTAAAGAAGACCCAAAATAATAGGCAAAATCTTTGATGAAAGATCATACTGACATGGCCACAATCACCTATGGCCCTAACTGACACAGTCCAGTAGAGAAGAAAAGCTAAAATTAATTAAGTCTGAAATTGAGGTAATTCTTCTGGTTACGAGGCTGACTTCCTCCTATCGGTCACACCTCCATAGGTCTGATTCCTCTTCTGTACAAAGGGTTAAATAACAACATAATCAAAAGCAGTTTTGAATAATGCATGTGCCACGATGTATGAAAACTGCCAGACGCATGATAAATGATCAGCACAAAGCAGCTGCTACTGCTGTTGAAGACGTCGTCACATGGAAAACACCAGCATCGGACTATCTAACCTATTCTAACACTCTTCCTACATATACATACAATATACATACATAAAATTTTATTCTCTGTTGGCTTCGTTTCCAATTAAGAGCAAACTTTACAAAATGATGGTGTGAGAGTTTGGAATAAATAAAAACCCCAAATCCTGCAGATGAACTAAGAGTGTTGCCAAATGAGCTGTTTCTGCTCTCCGCCTCTCATATGTTTGACTATCCCTCAGTTCTATCCTGTTTGCTCTCGGCTTTGATTTATTCCAAGGTGCTGTCAGAGAGAAGCTAATTGATCATGTTAACATCCTCCAGTACTCCCAGCTCTCAGAGCTCTGCAGCCTCAGATGATGCAGTAGTGTGGATCTCATCAGATACGGAATTGCACAGCCCACTAATTTCCGAGAACTGGCTCCATGAGCTGGCATCACAGTGGTAGAAATCCCTTCAACAAAATATTTACCACACTTCATATGCCTGAAAGATTGATCTTTCCTTGATGAGGATACACTTGTGCTTAGGGATGACTGGTCAAACCTAAATTTTATGATTTATGTGTGATGACACACACCTGCAAAGTTTTCACGGACTTGATTTTTTTTAAATTAATATCCTAATTAGATCATTCCAAACAAGATCTTTTCTTGGACAGAAATCCTAAAGAAACACATTGGACCGCCTGCATCCATATCTCCGATCAAAGAGGAAAGCAAATACACAGGACTGATGTTCAGTCATTAACACCAAATGCCACTGAAACTAACTCAGCCCATCCCAATTTGGAATTTCCTAAATCTTATTGAGCAAAACTAAATATGATTCAAATGAACAAATATTGGTTTTCTTTCACCCACGTGCATTCGATGACATTTTCTCTTGGCTCACTGCTCCAATCCCCTTGAGAAGCCCTAAGTAACTGCATGCATTTAAGATGGTAGGAGCTACTTTGTGCAGTCGCGTCCTCCTCTGAAATTAGGTTGAAGCCCCTACATAACATGTCTAACAGCTGCAGCTGACGTCAGGAAACATCCACAAACAACAGGTAAGCAGACAAATGGACACCATGGCTCTGTCTGCAACAATCTACATAGAATACGTGCAAGAAGCTAAGAATCACATGATAGCCTACAGTATATTAAATTTTATGAAGATTTAAGATACTGTAAAGCATTTTGCCCTCAGAAAACTCTCCTTCTTCCTCTTCTATAATGGCAGTAGCCTATTATTCCCTATTGTACTCCAATCCTTACACTTATAAGAACATAATGGATGCTATACAAGTAATGGTTGAATAATCAATTAATTTCCTGGAAATTATCACCACTTTATTCCCACCCTTCCTGCACAAGTGACTTGAGAAGCACTGTTTTTACAGTGACACATCACTTCTGTGAAAAAAAAAATAATTTAAGAAGTCATAGAAAACACTTCCACTTGTTTAACAGTATTAACAATATAAAAATTTCCCACATAGCATCGCTAAAATAAATATACGATTGGGGTATAATGCCTGTTGAACTAAAAATGGCTTTCTTCAAAAGAACCTCAGAGGATCATCATTAAAGCCAGGGGGAAAAAAACCCTCTAAAGCAATAGTAAATATTATTTCCAACTCCACTTTTTTGTCCCTCTCTGCTTCCTCCACTGGGATTCAGTGAAAGACTCATCCCTTAGTTGATTACATACTTTTAGGATATAGATGATAGGAAGCATGAAATGCAGATTTTCTCTGTGTAGTTGTCTTTGGGGGAAAACCTTTCACTGTCTACAAGAGTTGCCATGAATACTAAGCAACTCTTATATTAGCCAAGGACTCTATCTTGGAATAAGCCAGGAAATGAAACTTTGTTTATGTAATTATTCTGCCTTCTACTAAGAACCTTTGCTTAAATTTAGATATAGAACAGAAATAAAAGTGTTTATTCCATTTGTCCCTTAACCCAAAAGACTATTCTGTGAGCTGTTATTATCATCCGTGTACTGCACTNGTAGAAGCTCTTTTCCCAGCATGTGTAAAATCACATGTAGCAAGTGTAAAATACTCAATTTACCTGAGGAAAAAATAATGATATCACACTCCAAAATCTGATAAGAATGGTGGGACTTCTAAAATGGTGGCTTCAGCAGATATCCTCCCAAGCACAGACCGATATGGTTCTCAGAGGCAACACCTACCAAAATTTCAAAGTATGCCTCCAATTTTGAGTCCTGTACAGTTGGCAGCATTACTGATATAGTGACTCACATTTGATATGTCTCAGAAAACAGTGTGCTTGTAAAATATATATGTCCTATATAAGTCATAAAGAAATCATGGCCCTCATGATTGCCAACCCCTAGGATCCACACCCTCATATGATCTTCTTCCTTTGAGTGTGGGAAGAACCTGCAACTTGCTTCTAACCAAAAGAATACAGTAAAGGTAATAGGATATCACTTACAGGGTTATGTTAACTTGTACAAGACTGTCTTCCTAGTACACTTACTCTAAAAAGTCTCTTTGCTGGCTTGATAAAGTAAGTGGCCAGGTTCAGGAAGTACATGAGGCAAGAAAATGTGGGCACCCTTTAGAAAGAGAAGGCATCCTCCAGGAACAGAGAGCTGCCCCTGAGCCCTGAGAGGGGCTTCAAGCTGAAAGCCAGTAAGAGTTGTGGCCCTCAGTCTGACAACCACAGGAGCTGAATTCTGTCAACAACCTGAGTGAGGTTAGAAGTGGATTCTTCCCCATTTGAGCCTCCAGATGAGACTATAGCCCAGCCTGTATCTAGACTATAGCATTCAGGGACCCTGAGCTGAGGCTCCATTTAAGTCATGTCTACACTCCTGACCCACAAAATTTTTGAGATGAGAAATGTACATTTTAAACTGTTAAGTTTTTGGTAATTTGTTGCACAGAGAAAGCAACTAATACAGTAATAGTAAAATGTCTAGAATCTGGGGCAATATTCAGTGTTATCTTTAATTATGTCCTCAACTATCACATGTGAAAAAAAATATGATGCATATAAAAGTTTAGTTGCAATCAGTAAGATTAACATTTTTAGTACCAATATCTTTCACATCTGAAAATGGTACAAAAAAACAGAAGATGCTTTGCCAAAAGACCCTTCATATTAATCTTAGTCTAGTAGTATAATCGTTCTTTTACTATATGATAAAAACACAAAATAGATATTTACACATGTATATTCATTCATCTTTATAATAACTGGATTATTTTTGTTCACTAGAGACATTTATAAAGTAAAATGATCTAATATTCAGTCTCAATTTTGCCTGTACAAAATACGTTTTTCAAAGCTTCACATCAAAATAAAAAATTATTTATGAAACCAGCCTGTTTAGTAGTTAGATCATACTACCTTTAAGTAAAAGAATTTAATGTTGGGACACCTGGGCAGCTAAGTTGGTTAAGTGGCCGCATTTGGCTCAGGTCATGAGCTCACAGTTCATGAGTTCAAGACCCGAGGTGGACTCTGTGCTGACAGCTCAGAGTATGGAGCCTGCTCTACATTCTATGTCTCCCTCACTCTCTGCCCCTCCCTGACTTATACTCTATCTCTCTCTGTCTCACAAAAAATGAATAACATTTTTTTTTATTTTTAATGTTTATTTTTGAAAGACAGTGCTAGCATGGGAGGAACACAGAGAGGGGGAGACAGAGAATCTGAAGCGGGCTCCACATTATCGTTGCAAAGCTTGATGTGGGGCTTGAACTCACAAACCTTGAGATCATGACTTGAGCCAAAGTCAGATATTTAACCAACTGAGCCACCTAGGTGCCCCCACATTAACTTTCACATACAAATTTTAGGAAGCTCAGTAAGAACACTTAGCATCATTCTAGCCACAGCAACCTTTGGAAGGTACACCCTCAACCACAGTACTACTGGAAGCCCCACCGGGAATTGTGTAAGTATTCAGGATGGGCCATGACCACTTCTGCCACCAGCTGTGGGCTGCACCCTGATGTTCCATGTCACAGACAAGTACTTCAGAGCCACTAATTAGTGCCCCACTGTCACTAAGCAAGCTGGTTAGGCTGTTGTCACTCATGACTGAAACAACTCTCCTTTCTTAGGGAAGCTTCATAGCCAAGTTGCTCGAGTCAGAAGCATTATAATATTCATGGGAGAGAACTCTAAAATTTCACAAATAGCCATTCTTCCCTGCAAGGTGGTATGGGTGAAAACTGATTCAAATAAGAGTTACTTCACTCTGCTCCAAACTAGGACAGCACTCTGGCTCTCAGGACATGTGGCCAAGTCAAGCTCCTCTGTCACACTTTTTTCCCCTTTGTAATGAAATCTCAGAAGCTTTCTTTTGTACTACCCAACCACTATTGCAGTTATGCCTAAATATTTCTACACAAATATTATATAAATTACTTTTCATAGAGAATCATTATTTCCCATGTTAATTGGTAGACTCAAAGAACAATGAGATGTTGGGACATCTGGCTCAGTCAGCTGAATGTTCAATCCTTAATTTCAGCTCAGGTCATGATCCCAGGGATCGAGCCCTGTGTTGGGCTCCACACTGAGCATGGAGTCTGCTTAAGATTCTCACTCTTTCTTTCCATCAGCCCCTCCTTCCCATTCACATGTGTTCTCTCTCTCTCTAAATTTAAAAAAAAAAACTAAAAAGAATTGTGGGTCGAGGGGGTTGAAGAAGCACACTGAACTCCATATATTGAACATGTCTCAGTTCCCTGTTACAGTCATAATAACCTATCCATCAATATCCTCTTGACTGTTATAATTCAAATAACAATTGAAGAAATAAGATTATTTCTTTTCATAATTAAAAAGAATGGTTTCTTGAATGATGTTTTATAAATGATGATCCTCAATTAAGAAATATCCAACTTCATACAAAATAGCCAATCTCACAAATCTATCTGAAAGAATCAATATATTTAGGAACTGGAAAACAATATCATCAATCACACCACATTGTCAGTCTCTTTGTGATCTGCTTACTAATCATGATACCAATACTATACACACTAAAAAGCTGTGACTTTTTAGACATGGCATTTTAAATTGATATTAACTTTGCTGCATGATTTCCGGTACAGTGTGTAATGACAAAAATAGAGAAGCTATTATAAATAAATATCTGGGTGTGCAAATGAATCCTCACTAAAATATTTATTTGAAGTTAATTAAATTCCATTATTAGATCCATCATCACAAATTATATCCTGCATTCCAATCATTGGTTAATTGCTTATTATCTCACAAAGATGGATAAGTGCAAGTCAAATCACAAAGAAGATTGTTATATTTGATTTTGATATGGGTAATAGTTTATTCTATCTGAAACAACTCCTGCAATAAATTAGCCAAATACACCACTTTCTTGCAAATAGACTCCTGCAAATATCTGAGTTAGGTGCTTTCATAACCTCTAACAGTGCTAGACACATAAATGTGTCCTAAATAAGTAAAATATCCCCCTATCCACAAGTATTGTGACTACATGTACTTAATCCTCCCATGGATAAACCTTGAAGAAAAAGATAGAGGAGACACTAGGGCTAAGAGCCAAAATTCTATAGTGTTTTTCCCTCTTAACTACTAACATAGAGCTTGCTGCCTGGCCAATGAAAAGAGGTTGGTTGAGATTTGTTTCCTATTGACCTTAACTCATTGTTGACCTTCAGGTTCCCTCTTTTTCTATTCTTCCATCACCAACCTCATGTCTACTGATACAAGGTATTTTAAACACCCACCTCTATATTTTGCAGGAAAGCCATGAATATAGTGTTCTTCATACAATTAGTGTATCAAAGACTCATATATTTATGGTAATGCATAGTACCAAAAGACAGAGTTAGGCAAGAATTTCTGGAGTTGTTTTTGGTTATTTTAAGATAATAGCCATCAAACCACCTACTGGATACTCACTTTTGGTTCAAAGAACTTTAATAAATCTTGCTAATGTATTAACAATGAAACCCCATGGTCTTCTTGGCCATCCTCACTTCTATTTGTTATTTCTTCAATACCTAACACAATGTCTGGAGCATCCAGATATAGCTTAAATCCACATATTAATAAATGAATATCTTTATTAGGTATAGGTTAAGATAAAGACAAGTAGAACTTCTTTTATGTTTTCTTAAAAAATGTATTTATTTATTTTGAGAGAGAGAGAGCACAAGCAGGGGAGGGGAGGGGAGAGGAGAAAGAGAATCCCAAGCAGGCTCCATTCTCAGTGCGGGGCCTGACGTGGGGCTCAATCTCACAACTGCAAGATCACAACCTGAGCTTATATCAAGAGACGGGCACTTAATCAACTGAGCCACACAGGTGCCCCTATGTTCTGAGTGTATTTCCTAATGAGTTGACTGAAGTAAGTTATAGGGGATGCCAATATTATGTATATATTCCGATGATGAGAACAAAATTAAAGATTAAGTCAATGCTGTAATACTGAAAACTGACACCAAAATTTAAATTTATGTCCCAATCTATCGCATTATATTCACTGGTTTAATATGTTAGCTGTAGAAATTGTTGGCAAAAAAAACCTAACATAAAAGATTGTTAAATAATTTCCTATACCTTAAATAGCAATTAGCTATAAGTCCACAGGCCAATTAGTTATAAGAAGGCAAAGTAAAAAAAAATATCCTTGAGTTTCACTGTGTATCTTGCTTATTTTTTTCATGTAGATGTTTGGAACATTTCCACTAATTAACTGAATCCCAACACATTTTTAGTTTTAACAAACTACATCACCATTTTACTTTTAGCTCTGGACAGCCTAAATATATTTAATTTTTTTAAATTTTTTTGAGAAAGACAGAAAGTGTCAACAGGGGAGGGCCACAGGGAGAGAGAATCTTAAGCAGACGTCACACCTAGCAAGATGCTGGGCTCAATTTTAGGACCATGAGATCATGACCTGAGCTGAAATCAAGAGTCAGACACTCAACAGACTGAACCACCCAGGAGTCCCAGCTTCAATATATTTATATATGACTGATTTAAATTATCAAGTGTTTGCATAAATGAACACATAATCACCATTCATCCATATTCCACCTCAAAATGGAAGACTATGTAACTGTGAATTAATAAGATGAATTTTTTGTACCTTATGTAAATGAATTTCATTACTTTATTAAAATGAATGGTTCCTACGATTGAATTTAATATTTTAGTTATTTGTTTTTCCTTATAATTATAATATTGAGTTTTTAATATGTACATTATTTTTGTCTCCTAATTTCTGTGATGAACTGACTCTTAAATGAATCAATTATTTATATAGATTTTTTTAATGATGATGCTTACTTAAGGCTACCTTGTGTCCAAATGCTCAATGATAATAATTATGATAACCAATTATCAAGTTTGGTTTATGATGAAATGGAAATGTACAGAAACTTAATTTTTAAACCTTTTTTTTTAATGTTTTTTATTTTCGAGAGAGAGAGAGAGAGACAGCATGAGCAGGGGAGGGTCAGAGAGAGAAGGAGTCACAGAAGCCGAAGACAGGCTCCAGGCTCTGAGCTGTCAGCACAGAGCCTGACGCGGGGCTTGAACCCACAAACCATGAGATCATGACCTGAGCCAAAGTCGGATGCTTACCCGACTGAGCCACCCAGGTGCCCCAAGAAACTTAATTTTTAAAGGTAAGGACTTGAGTGTATTGAACATGCAAATGTTAACAGCAGCTAAACTTAAGTAACTTCATAAAAATGTTAAAGGTACAACAGGATGAAAGATTGATATTTAGAAGAATGAGAAAACAAGTTCAAATTCTGACAACTATCCCTGCAAGGATTCCATAGAGAAGCTTTTCATTATTAGTCATTAAAAAATAGGCAAGTAAAAAAGTATTATGAATGACTCTTAGCAATCAGGAAACTTTTTTTTTTAATTATTGAAAACTTCAACTAGTACATTAAATTTAGGAAACTATCTTTAATAGGAAATTATTTCCTTTATTTAAGACGGTGGATTATAATACACATCAAGGTAGACACAGACAAAGGGATACAAGGACTTTGGACATTACCTGTAGTGCCAGTCTGACTGGCAAAGCAAGAAGATTGAAAAACAAAGTCAGACATTGGTTGACTGCAATCATAATCTTTTTTTAAATTTTCAGATATTCTTTTTAATTCTTTTTTTCATTATTTATTTTAGAGAGAGCAAGCAAGCAAGCATGCAAGTGGGGAGAGGAGCAGAGGAAGAGAATGAAACACTTAAGCAGGCTCCACACCCAGCACAAAGCCCAGAGCAGGATGTCATCCCCTCCACGCTGGGATCAGGACCTGAGCCGAAATCAGGAGTCAGACACTCAACTAACTGAGCCACCCATGAACCTCATATTTCAGATATTCCAATAAGATACTCAATTCCTATATTCCATTAGTGAAATAGCTCTACTTGCAGCATATTTATAAATATCTGTATAATTTAAAGGGTTTTTTAACACTTATTTATTTTTGAGAGACAAAGGGAGACAGAGCATGAGTGGGGGGGGCGGGAAGTGGGGGAGACAGAAAATCTAAAGCAGGCTACAGGCTCTGAACTGTCAGCACAGATCTCCAGGCAGGGCTTGAACTCACAGACAGAGAAATCATGACCTGAGCCGAAGTCGGACACTTAACCGACTGAGCCACCCAGGCGCCCCAAATTTAAACGTTTTTAAATTTTTACTAGACGGTATCTTTCACGCCATACAATATTAAAAAGTGTACTATTACTAAACAGTAAGCTAGTTTTTACCCTTTTATAATCATTACTAGAATTTTTAATAACTCTAAAACAGTAACAGCTTCAGCAAAATCTTTCCTATCTCTCCGAATTATGGTTGGCATTTTCTAAAGTGCTGAAGTGGAATCTTTACCAAGAAAAACACAAAGGCAGTATATACATATATATAAATTTTTTGAAAAATTTCTTTGCCTAGATAAACACAAAGGCAATATATATATAAATTGTTTTGAAACATTCCTTTTGAAAAAGAAATGTAAACTGATGAGAATTTGAATCAGGGGTTACTAAAATTACTGGGTTACCTCCCCCACAGTCTCCACTTTTTGCTAACTCTTCAGAAACTTTTTTTTTCATTCCAGATGAAATAGATTTAAATTCCTTCCTTTTTATTCCCAAAACACAAAATGAATAGAAAACATTTCACATTTGTAAGGTTCAAAAGAAAAGAAAATCTCCATGAAGCAAAAATGAATAAGGAGCTCCGGGGAGTAGACAGGAGCCGAACCCAGCCCCTCTCAGGGAAGACAGGACTGTGGGCATCAAGGGTAAGGCCATTAGACACGTACGCTCTTTTGAACCTCAGGGCAGGAGCAGTGAATGAGGACAGAAACGGTGCCCACTGCTCACCTCTCTAATGAAAATAAACTGTCCGATGTGGCCAGGATTTAGTTACAACCTTAGCGGGATGGACTTGAAATAGGCTTATATTTCTTGGGAGTTTGACAGGTGTCTCATGGGGCAAAACCCATGAGCAGAGCATTGATACAAACCGAGTTTGTGCACCCAGCAATGCAGGCTCAAAACTGGCTCACTGTAAGGGCATATGAAGGATCTCTCCCTCAGATGATGAGCTCAAAACAAGACTTGCAAAGTATGAGTAAGTTCGATTCTGGAAAGGCAGTCAACCACAATCAGAGAATTAATTCTGAGAAAGTAGTTATACTAAAGAGAACTAAAAAAGGATTTTAAGTTTTGCTTCTGGCCAAGATTAACAGGAACTGGAATTAGAATCCTATCAGAAGTAAATAACAATTAAAAAATAGAGAAAATATGTAAAGCAATGATTTTCAAGATGCTGGATGTCAGGCAAAGAAGTAAAGTGATCCCTGAAATCTGGAGATGGGCGGGGGGCGGGGGCAGGGTGTGTGTGTGTGTGTGTGTGTGTGGAAAAAAAAGTTTTACAATTGCTCAAATTTACTGCTTTGAGATTTTCCAGGCCTTGTGCTGGGAAGGGGATCATATGCACAGCCAGGAAGATTTGCTGAATTAAAGAGACACTGCTGAGAATCTGGATAAATCAAAGCATCTAGAATTTGCAAGACTACCAAAAGAAGAGAGATGCACAGAGAACTCCAGAGATCTGCAGCAAGTCTCCCTAGAATATTCATCAGAATATGGATCCATGACAAAAGCAAGGGAAAGAGCCACCCAAAGAACAGAGGGAATAAACAACACTCACACTGGAGATGGGATCTGTCCCTGTCACACATTGGAAAGTCTCAGAATTCATGAGGCACTGGAAAGAATACACCCTGGTAGAGAGTAATTAACTCTAGACTAAAGATCACTTTTGTTCCACCCACAAATCTGAAAAGAAAAACTCAGGGGTGCCTAGGTGCCTCAGTTAATTAAGCATCAACTCCAGCTCAGGTCATGAACCTGTGGTTCGTGAGTTCAAGCCCTGCATCGGTCTCTGTACTGATGCTCAGACCCTGAAGCCTGCTTTGGATTCTGTGTCTCCCTCTCTCTCTGTTCCTCCCCCACTCACACTCTGTCTGTCTCTCTCTCAAAATAAAAAATAAAGATTAATGTTTTTTAATTTGAAAAGGAAGACTCAGAAAAATTAACTTCATCCCAGAACAAATCTTAAGAACATTTACAGAAATAGAAAAGCATTTGGTACCCAAGAAAATTAATTGCGCAAGGTCAGATATCCAATAACAAATGATCAGTCATGTAAGAAAGCAGGAACATATAACCCAAAATCAGAAAATTCAATATACTGACACCAATGCAGAACTGACAAACATAATACAATTAACAGGAAAGACATTAAAACCGACAATAGATTTAAACTTAACCACATGCTTAATCCCATAAAATATAAATGATCTATACATACTGATTTGAAGGCAGAGATTATCAAACTGGATAAAAAAAATTGAGATCCATTTGTATGCCGCCTACAAGAAACACACTTTACGTACAAAGACAACAGGTTAGAGCCGTGAGCGTGGGAAAGGGTGTTTCACAGTAACGCTGATGAAAAGAAAACACAATGGCTATGTGAGTATCGAAGTACATTTCAGAGGGAAGAGCAGTAGCAAGTATAACGAAGATCACAAATCACCAGGAGGATACAACAATCACAAATGTGTCTATGCTCAATAACAGAGTTAAAAATTCTGAAGCAAAAAATGATAGAGCTGGGGCGCCTGGGTGGCTTAGTCAGTTAAGCGTCCGACTTCGGCTCAGGTCATGATCTCGCGGTTCGTGGGTTCGAGCCCCGCATCCGGCTCTGTGCTGACTGCCAGCTCAGAGCCTGGAGCCTGTTTCAGTCTGTGAGTCCCTCTCTCTCTGACCCTCCCCTGCTCACGCTGTCTCTCTCTCTCTTCTAGAAATAAAACATTTTTAAAAAATAATTTAAAAAAAATTATAGAGCTGCAAAGAGAAAGAAGAAAAATCTACAAACAAGGTCTGAGATTTCAATACCCTGCTCCCAATCAACAGAAAATCAGTCCATCACATGGTAACATGGAGGTCGTGAAAGCAATTGCCTGAAAATGGTGACAACAGCAAGGTGGCTAAAATGGGTTAATAAAATGTGAGGTGACAGTGGAAACACCCGCTCTAAGGACTGCTTCAAAAATTGTTACTATAGAGGCATCTACCTGGGCGGCTCAGTTGGTTAAGCATCTTGACTTTGGCTCAGGTCATGATCTCATGATTCATGAGTTCAAGCCTGGTGTCAGGCTCTCTGCTGTTGCAGAGCATGTCTGTATCCTCTGTATCCCTCTCTTTCTGCCCCTCCCTCACTGATGCTCACTTGCACGCTCTCTCTCTCCCTCACTCTCAAAAATAAACATTAAAAAAAAAAAAGCTTTAAAAGAAAAAAAATGTTGCTGTAAAGGGAAGCTAAGAAATAAGTTTATGAAGGGTAATGTGGGGTCAAAGGTGCCTGTTTTTTGAAATTCCAACAAATGTATATGCTAAAAGGGAAGTCTAGAAGGTAGAGCAGAAAATTATGTACTGTACTTAAGAGAATAGGAATAATTTTAGGAGACTCCTTTGAAAGGAATAAGGAAGAGAAGCCAGTAACAAGAAGAAAACATAAAAAGCTTCACGTACTTGAACCTTAAAAACATACTTCTGAATCATTCAAAAGGTAAGTAGTAAATCATAATAAAAATTAGAAAATACTTCAAACTGAACAACAATCAAAGCAATACTAGAGATAAAAATCTGTGATGAGGTAGCTCAAGTGGTATTAAAGGGATATTTAAGACATTTACATTTTATATTAAAAAAATTATGGTTATCTTTTCATTAAAAAGAATAAAAGGCTAACTGTAATTAATAAGGATTCCACTCAGGATTTAGCAAAAAGAAAGAGGCACCAGAATGGCTCAGTCAGGTGACTGTCTGACTTTGGCTCAGGTCATGATCTTGCTGTCATGAGTTCAAGCCCCACATCAGGCTTGTTGCTGTCTGTACAGAGCCTACTTCAGATCCTCTGTCTCTCCCTCTCTCTCTATGTCCCTCCCCACCCTGCGCTCGCTCGCGCTCTCTCTCTCTCTCAAAAATAAATAAACCTTTTTTAAAAACTTTAAAGGAAGAAAGAAAATAGCTCCTCTGTAGGTTTGGTGTATTGAGACTATGTAGGCAACTTAAAATGTAAGACCTTCTAAAGCTACCTTACTGAGTGGACTTGACAGTCAGTCTTATGAATCCAATAACAGATCAATGCTTAAAGTCCCAATCTGCGAAGTTCGAAAAGAGACATACTATCTAAGTATGTTTTCACTTCTGTTGGCAATTTTGTCAGCTCTGTTTTCAATCAAAGACAAACAGAAACAGATGAGGTCAATGGAACAATAAATTCCTTGTACAGAAATTACCAAACCATACGATTATATCTCAAAAATACATACACTCAACTACCTAAAGCTTTTGAAGACATCTTCTTTGGCCACAAACTATTGTCATATATCCAGGCACTGAGTTGGAGAAATTAATCATAGCCCTTAAAAACTTTTTCCTATAATAAGATGACATGTTTATTCTTTAATCTTTTGTATCTGACTATAAAATACAAGCAGCATTGACTTTCAGAGAAAATTACTTCCTAGGAAAAAGACATGAAGGTAGAGAATAATATAAGATACAGTAAATTGTTGCTCATTCCAAAATGTAGGATAGTTAGTTGTATGATAAATGGGACATGAAATTCTCTTAAATAAGAACTTGTTCGAAGATAAAGCTGTTATTGTCATTTGGCCTGTCAAGCAACAGTCTTTGATTTTTTAAAATTCTTGATGAGAGCACATTTCTTGGTTAATCATGGCTGGAAAGAGAACCTCTACTATTTAAAAGGTAGGGATTTATTGAACTGTATTCCTATGATAACAAACTATTATATAAGGTGGTTATCAAATTCAAATGTTCACATATACACTCATTAAAAAAACAGATAACTTTGGCCAATCGTACTGTTGGAATCATGGGATACAAGAACACTCTCTTTCTATCAAAGAACGTGCATGCAGCTGGGGACCTAGACAAATAAAGCAACACTTATAAGTCAGGAAGGTGAAGGGTATGAGGGTGATGTGCACTTTGGACTCCATAGCAGAGAAGGTTAAAAGATATGAGAGTCAGAATAATACGTCAAATGAGGCCAAGCTCACAAGGTGGTGGGCAAACAGTTCTACACAAAAGACTAATCATTTATAAAAGTCCACGGATGTCATCTTACAAACATTCCACATCACTGACCATGGCGTTCAGCCTAGTGCAGGAATTTGAGGAGGCACTTCACGAAGCCAGGAAGGTCCCTGATGAGGTGAGGGGCATTGAGAATCCAAGTTCAGTTTGAAGATTTGACTACAGAGAGGAAAAGAAGCATCCCTTCCCTTTAGAAGGGAAGGACAAAGAGAAGGCCGCCAAGAAGAACGTGACCTAAGAACCCTGCAAATATGAACAACGTAAGGCTCAGCACATCCCTACCGGTGAGAAAACAAAGGTACAGAGGGAGGGTTGGTAAGCTGCACAAATCAGTAACTAGGTAGGACTTGATGCTGAGCAATCTGGCTCCGGAGTTCCTCCTTAAACCCACAAGGAAGTTCTGCTCTCACTTTAAATCATTAATATTAACTTAAGAAGGGACATTAAATCATAAATATTAACTTAAGAAGCATTTAAATAGGTTCTAAAACAATGAAGAAATACCTACCAGGGATTAATACAGAGTTGGAAGGAAAAGAAATAATAAGTACAAAGTGAAAGAAGTGAAAACTTCCAAGAGGAGAAAATGACGGAACATATAAAATTAAATCCCTGGGAAAAGCAATAGTGGTTTAAGTATTTAGAATCCAAATTACATTTTTAAGTTTATTCAGTTACTGCTAGAATCTTGTCGCTTTCTATCCCAATTGCTTTTTAAAGACTTTTTGTTTCAGGTAAGTTTTAGGTTCACAGCAAAAGGGAAGGGAAGGTCCAGAGAAATCCCATTGACCTGCCGCCCTCCCACACACAGAGGGAGGGCATTAACATCCTCACCAGAGTGGTACGTTATTAAAAATGATGAACCTACATTGACACATTATAATCACCCAACATCCATAATTCATCTGAGTGTTACCTCTTGGTACTATATATTTGATACACTTGGACAAACGTATATTGGCATATATCCATCATTATAGTATCATACAGAGTATTTTCCCTGCCCTAGAAATTCTCTGTGTTCCACTTATTTATCTTTCTCCTGCCCTCATCCCTCGTAATCAGTAATCTTTATTTAATCTCCATAGTTTTGTCTTTTCTGGACTATCATTTAATTAGAATAATAGATTACATAGCCTTTTCAGTTTGACTTCATTCATTTAATAATATGCACTTAAGATCTCTCCATGTCTTGGGGCACCTGAGTGGCCTAGTCGGTTAAGGGTCCAACTGTTGGTTTCAGCTCAGGTCATGAACTTGTGGTTCATGAGTTCGAGCCCCACATCAGGCTCTGCACTGATGGTGCAAAGCCTGCGTAGGATTCTCTCTCTCTCTTTGTCTCTCAAAATAAATTAAAAAAAACTCCATGTCTTGTCATGGTTTGAGCACACATTTCTTTTTAGTGCTGAATAATATTCCTGCTGTCTGGATATACCGGTTTATTTATTCATTCATCTACTGCAGGACATTTCGGTTGCTTTCAAGTTTGGGCAGTTACAATCAAGCTGCTGTAAGCACTCAGGCCACTAGAGGGCGTGTGAGGGCTCCTGTCGCTCCACATCCTCGGGAACATTTGGTGTTGCCAGGGCCCAGATTTCAGCCATTCCAAAGGACGTATAATATTATCTTACTGGTTTTTAAATTTCCATTTATCTGATGATGTATGATGTGGAGAATCTTTTCATGCACTTATTGGCCATCTGTGTATCTTCTTTGGTGAGGCGTCTGTTAAGGTCCTTGGTCCATTTTTTAATCAAATTGTTTGCTCACCGTTGAGTTTTAAGAGTTCTTTGTATATTTTGGATAACAGTCCTTTATCAGATGTGTCTTTCACAAATATTTTCTCTCAGTTTGTGGCTTGTTTTCTCATTCTCTTGACACTGTCTTTAGAGCAGAAATTTTCAATTTTTATGAAGTCCGGCTTATCAATTCTTTCTTTCATGGACTCTGCCTTTGGTGCTGTTTCTAATAAGTCATCCCCATATCCAAGATCACGTAGCTTTCTCCTATGTAACATTCTAGGAGTTTTAGTTTTGCACTTTACATTTAAGGCTACAATATATTTTGAGTTAAATTTTTGTGAAGGGTAAAAGGTCTATGTTTACATTGACCTTTTTGCATCCGGATGTCCAGCTGTTCTGGCATGATGTGTTGAAAAGACTATTTATGCTCTGTTGATTGTCTTTGCTCCTTTGTTGAAAATCAGTTGACTGTATTTTTGTGGATTTATATCGGGACTCTCTATTGCTCCACTGACCTATCTGTCTGTTTCACTAATATCACACTGTCTTATTTACTACAGCTTTTATAGTAAGTGTGGAGGTCAGGTCCTATATCACTTCCCCAATTATATTGTACTAGCTACTCTGTGTCTTTTGACTCTCCACATAAACATGAGAATCAGTTTGTTCTACCAACTATTTTGTATTACTCATATTCAAGTCCAGAATTCAAAAACCTTAAAAAGCATAGATAGAAGTTTATTGTATTTATGGTCCAGAATCCAAAAATAGGCAAACAAAAAAATGATATATATTTAAAAAGGCACCACTGAGAGAAAAAAGAATACAAAAAGGCAGTTCACTGTTAGGTAAAATTTTGGGTCCCATTGAATTACAAAAGGTTATGCTGCAAAATACCAAAAACTCAAATAAAATATCAGTTAAAAAGAACCCACAGAAATTAAATGTTAACATTTTATGTCATACCTTTTTAAATTATCACATGTCAAAAGAATGAAAAATTACATAACTATACATTTTTCCATTGTTCTAAAGATTTCATAAGTACAATAGGATGAAAATGCATAAATATTTACGGATTTTTGTTTCTAGTGGGATCAAATCACATCATTTTGTAGATAAAAATGAAAGGTTTAGAGTACAAATCATATTATCCTGGCAACATATCTATTTAAATTCCTTTAAAATAGAACTTGGGATGTTTTTGAAATAAAGGAGATTAATTATTGCATTCTTTATAATAATGTTTATAGTCCTAGTAAAATGATTAAATTTTTTTCAATAACAAATGTATGTCTTGTTACAAAAAACAATAAAAAAAAAAAGACATGCAATATTTTTGTAGCGATTTTACTATGGAGGACTGCTACTAAGTTTATGAACGTAGTAGAGAGAGAACAGGCTTAGTACAATAAACTCCCGCTTACAAATGATAGGTGAATGGAACCAAATAAGAATGTTACATTCTTATTGCTGTGACATAACCAAACATATATAACTGTACAGCCATGAGCATTAATTTCCTTCAGATAAAATATAGAAAAACTTAACTATCTAGGGTCATTTTTCATGTTAGATTTATAAGTAACTAATAAATACATGAAGAAATCAAATGTTATTAAGATAAATTACTATGGTCCGAATGATTGGGTCTCCCCCAAAGTTCAGAGTTGAAACTTAATCTCTATTGTTAATGATATTGGAGGTGGAGCTTTTGGGAGTTGATTAGGGCTTGAAGGCAGAACCTTCATGAATAAGATTAGTGCCCTTATAAAAGAAGCCCCAGAGAAATCTCTGACTCTTCCAGCATGTGAAGACATAAGCCACTATCCACAGCCACAGCTAAAAAGCGATCTCACATGAGACCCAGAGTCTCCCAAGCCTTGACCTTGGACTTCCCCAACTCAAGAACTGTGAGAAATAAATTCCTGTTGTTTCCAAGTTGCCCAGTCCATATTTTGTTATTGCAGCCCAAATGGACTAAGACAGGAACAGTTCAAAGCCTATTTAATCAATAAATATTTCCAGAAACTCATCTTTGTAATAGGAAAAAAGGCAAATGACATATTGTCAAATATTTTGGAAATATTACTTGATATTTTATATTTACTTGATATCGAGATAATTTGATAATTGAAGTTTCAAATCAGTACTTTTCTTCTCCTTGACATCCATGACTCACATAAATAAATAGTAGTTTCAGATATTAAGGGTCAAATACGCATTAGTACATGCATATGTTTATTAGAGAAAATAATTGAAATTAGTAAAATATATATATAAATTACATAAATTCAAAAGCATATTATATAATGCTTTTAAAAGTAAGGTTTTTCAAGTTTTATATAACATATTATAAAATAACAAAATTATTAGACCCCAAGCTAACACTCTAATGGACAGAAGAATATTTAATATAATTTCTCCATGACAATACACATAAATTGTCATAAAACTTAGCAAGGCAAAATATAAAAATATTTATAATATTTATTGAAGAAACAATTTGGATCTTCACATCTTAGAATCTAATCATGAAATGCTGACATAAATTCAAATTCTATAAAGTTCATAATATAGTGTTCTTAGCCACATGGCCTCTATATGCATGGATCTATGTAAAGCAGCTCACACACTTGAGTAAATCCAAGATAATGAAGCTGACTTGAAGAGAAAGGGACTAAAAATTCCACTCTGGCCCCCTTGACAATTTGTACTAACCAGTAACTTTCTGCACCTTGGAGAAATTATAAAAGAAATTCTCAGCCATGCATTTATAGTCCTCTCCTTCCTAACCCTTCTCATGATATGAAGTGGTGAGATTAACTTAGAGGCGACTGCAGTGGTTCAGATGAGAGAGGACGAAAGCTTGGTCTAGAGCAGTAGAAGGGGGGAGATAGATCTGTCATTTTGGGGATGCTCACTTTGAGATACTTATAGGACATCCAGTGGCCTGTTTTCATGTTGCATTTGGAGTTGCAAATAGATGGTCTGACCTAGAAATATACACTGTCAAGTCACTGGAACACTGGTAAGTGGTAAAAGGCTATAATTAAATGAGACACTTGAGAGAGACAGAGAGAGAATATAAAGACAAAGACAAAGGAAAGGTAAAGATGAAACTCTGAAAATATGTTATCACTTACAGTTGAAGAGGGGGAAAAAAAGAGTAAAAAGAAGCAGTTTTTATAAAAGCAAGAAGATTAGAAAAGTGCTATCATAAAAACTAAATTTGAAAAGGAAGTCACAAAGGAGCCATGAACGGTAGGGAGAAATGGTCAAGGATCACATATTGCACAGAAGTCAGCCAGTTGGGAAGTGGGGTCCCCCAGCAGTCAGAGTGATCTTTGACAGAGCCATTTCAGTAACAAGGGCATAGAAGTCACACTGGTGAGCTGAAGAGATAATGAGAAAAATGTCTATTCATTCTATTTGTAACAAGTTTCTGTTATTAATATTAACATCAACTAATGGAAACGTTGATAAAACCCACACAGAGCGTAAAATTATTCTAAGTTTGCTGAAAAAGGGAGGAAACAATGAGATAGCAGTTCAAATGGCGGTCAGAATCAAATACAGCCTAAAGCACAGGCTGAAAAGAAAGAAAAACTGGAATGAGAGAAATCAAAAATTCAGCGAAATAAGGGATAGAGGATACAGGAAGGTGATGAATGTAAAGAGGGAAGAGGTTCCACGTTCAGGTCTAGCTTTTGCCTTGTGAAGGAAGAGACAGTCTCGTGTTTGGAGATGAATGGCAGGAAGAAAGAACAGGTGAAGATTCACATCATAAATTTAAATTTTTGAGACAGAATTTTTAAAAGTTGGAACGTTCTCACTTTTTTTTATGTATGATATGGGGGTACATATCAGCTGTGTAGAGGAAAGGGAACTGTTTAAGGTTATCTCCTCAGTTTGTCCAAACTCTCCCACCATCATAGTCTCCACTTACATATGGCAAATGAGGCTCCGAGAAGTTAAGAAACTTTCCCAAGCTGCACAGTCAATTGGGCAGTGTGACTACAGAGACTTGTTCTTAACTAGTTTGCGCTTCAGAACAATCTTCTATTCCTACACTCAGGTGGGCAGACAGGTTCAGAAAGGGGAAAAGGTAATCCTAAAGATCACATGCATATTTGAAGCTTACGGGTATTTACCATGGCTGTATGAGTGGATTTTTGATGCATGATTTGTATTAACCACTCGGGAAATGCAAGACACCGCTAGATGAATTGATGTTTCTCCAACTCTTAGCAAAGGAGGATTACACCCATGTTGCTAGTATCCACCAGTGGATTAGCGTTGCGAATATACTCTGTGGAAGGCACCAGAGTTGATCTGTAGTGGTTTGAATGTACAAACAGTATTGAAGCTGATTTGAAGCAGTTTTTTATAATTTCCTATTGTGAGGTTCCACATTATGAGTACTGAACCAGAAATCTCATTACTTTAATAGCAATATGGCAAGGATAATACACAATGCGGGAGAAACTGTTTAAACAGTAATCTCCCAAAAGTGTTGGACTTCACTCATACAAGCTTAAATTTTTAACTATACAATTCTATTTGATGAGGACGTCTGGAATACATTCTGTGTTCATTGATATGTGAAAAAACAAGAAAATGCTGTTTCTGCTTTGAGAAATGGGGAACCTCATTAGGAAAAGAGTCTTCATTTAAAAAGCAAATAATAATAAAACGATGACATTTCAAAAAGTAAGTGATATCATAACTAAAGCAAGAAACATTAGTGGGTGCTATAAGAGTCTGTAACATGTTTCATAAAAGAGGAAGATCAGAAAGAAGCCACACAAAAAAATATCTGCTGAATGACTGTCTAAATGTAGGAAGAAAGAAGTAAAGATCAAGGGAGGTTGATATAAAGGTTTAATTCAGGTAGTTCTTGGGGCGCCTCGGTGGCTGAGTCGGTTGGGCATTTGACTTAAGCTCAGTTATGATCTCTGCAGTTTCTAAGTTTGAGCCTTGTATCAAGCTCTGTGTTGACAGCTCAGAGCCTGGAGCCTGCTTCAGATTCTGTGTGTGTGTCTCTCTCTCTGCCCCTCCCTTGCTCATGCTCTGTCTCTCAAAAATAAACATTTAAAAAATTTAAGAAAAGGATAGTTCCTTGGCCAATTATTCTGATATACTGTTTATTTTCTTAAATAAGAAGATGTTTTATACAGTGATATCAATATAAATGTGCCTTACTATTACTGTTTTATTTTACTAGTATTATTTTATGCATAAATATGCACTTGAAAGAATCCACAATTAGACATTTTGAGCAGATGCTAAGAAAATCTACTACTTATAAGAAGACATTAAAAAAGTAATCCTCAGTTCAGTTGTATATTTATACTCTTGTATTAAATGACACTGAAGCAAGGTCTATCTGTAAATAACTCATTTTACTTTTAAATAACACTATAAGTGCCCTAAAATGTTAATTGTCAACCCTTTTTAGTTATTAACACATCAATTTACAATCCTAAAATATCAAGGAAGACAAGAAATGTAAGTGATTATTTAGTAAAACAATGAGTTACCTACCAGTACCTTGACATTACTGTAGCAGCTTGAAAATAAAATTTCTTGTGCAAATTCATTGAAACATATTGGAGATTTCTGGGATCTCTCTCTGATTTCAGCATGTCACTATTACAGACACTAGTTTGATTGCTGTTATCAGAGTTTCTTACTACATATCTAATATACCCAGCCTGTACCCCTAAATTCACTTCCATTTTATTTGTAAGGTTACATATCTACCAAATATTTCCATTTAAAAGCACCAAACTAATCAAAAGTCATGCTGTCTAAATAAAACTAGGCTCTACTGTAAGCCAGGAACCAATCTATCACATTTAAAACAAAATCATGCAATTAATTTAAGCTTGAGGGAAAGGCAATAGAAGCAGACAATCTTACATAAGATTTTTAAAGAAGAATATAACATTTTTAATAAAAATTTCTCTCACGTTTCCATGTTCTAACATATTAATATGGCAAAGTAATCTTGAAATAAAAATAAATATTAAAAATTATATTAAAAAACAATCTCAAAACATAGAAATGAACAGGCAGAGTTCAACTCTGAATTGTGTATGTAGTCTCCTTAACTTTTAAAAATATAATACAAACACAAATAATGCAAAGCTCAGAAAAAGCATGAACAGAACGCGTGTCACCTGCCTCCCAGAGGCTATTTGTGACCCTTTTATTACAACCCATTCCCCCCACCAAACATAACTACTATTCTGACTCAAGCACCATACGTTAATATTGTTGCATATTTTTAACTTCATATGACAGAATCAAATAGCAAATAAAAAATGATGCAAATTCAACTTTAAAAGAGAAAGAAGAAACACAAATCTTAACAGTTTTGTTATATTCATTACATTCATAAGCTCCGCCCACTCAACATGATAATTGTAAGATTCATCCATGTTTTCAAGGGTGACTGTGTTCATTCATGTCCATTGCTGCATCATGTTTCACTGTATGATTCGACTATAATCCATTCATTTTAGTACTGATGGGCATCTGAGTTGTCTCCACTTTGACTATTACAAACATGTTGTTATGAACATTCTTCCACATTGTTCTTGGCTTTCAGGTATATGCATTTCTGTCAGATATATAATCAGAGTACACATATGCTCAATATTAGTAAACTTGTTTCCAAAATGATTATGCGAATTTACATTCCCACCAGTAGTATGTAAGAATTCACCATCTTTGGCAACATTTAATATTGTCAGTCTCTTGAAGTTGAACAACTTGTATATGTTTAGTGGCCGTTTGGATATTCATTGGCTGCTCAGTTTCTTGCCACCCCCCTCTCTTTTTTTTGTTTTCTTTTGCCCTTTTTTTTTTTTAATAGTTTATTGTCAAATTAGTTTCCACATAACACTCAGTGCTCATCCCCACAAGTGTCCTCCATGCCCATCCCCCCTCCCCCCACATCCATCTTTTGCCCTTTTTTAAATATGTGTTTTGCAAACATCTTCCTCCATCTCTGACTTACATTTCATTCTCTATTGAAGTCTTTATTAACAAGTCCTTAGTTTCCACTTATTTTGCATGGTTAATGGTTTCTGTCTTCCTTATGAAATTATTCTTTATACCAAAGTTATGAAAGTATTCACAAACATTTTACTTTTTACATTTAAATCAGTATTTCACATAACATTGCTTTTTTTTTCATGTCACAGTGTAAGAGTCAAGTTTCATTTTGCTCTCTGGATTGTCCAAATGAAGCAGCAACTTTTACTAAAACAAAACAAAAAAATCTTAAATCAAGTTTTCATGTGTTTACGTATATGTTTCTGCACACTGTTTTCCGTCCCATTCGACATCAACAGTACCCTATAGAATGGATCAAATCTTTGTAAAAAAAAAAAATCTCAATTTTAGAAAGTCCTCCCAAATCCTTCTTCAAAAGTATTCTTCCTTATTCATGTCCCTTTTCATTTTACATGTTAAGTTTGAAATCAGCATTTCAATTTCTACTAAAAAAAAGAGAACCTGACAAAATTCTGATTAGAATTGATTTGAATATATAAATCTCCTTTTTCCCTATAATAGCTCACTGACTTGTACAGCAGTTTTATCTGTCTTAGGTATTTGATATTGTTGATGCTATTATAAATTTCATCTATTTTTAGAATATCATTTTATTGTTAGTATATTTCAATTTATGATTATATTGTTGGTAAACTTTAGTTTATTACTGGCATATCGAAATGATGTTTTAATATTGACTTTACATCCCACCATTGGCAAAATTCACTTATTAGTTCAAATATATAAATTATTATGTAATTTAAAAAACAGTATCAGTGAGTAATAACAGTTTTGATTTTTCCTCTCAAGTTATACACTTTTACTTTTTTTGTTTGTGTTATTGCAGTAATCTATCCAATAATATCTGTGAAGAGGTAATGAATGTGGGCTTCACTGTAGCCTTGCCAATGTAAGAAAAACATTATCAACATTTTATGGTTAAGTATGATTTTTGCCATAATCGGTTTTCTCTAGCTATTTTTATCAAATTCATCTCTATTTGTAGATACTATTTTTACCATAAATGGATGTCAAATATTATCCAATGAACTTCTGCTCATATTGAGATAATCCTGTGACTTTTCGCCTCTTTGGTCTCTTAATGTGAGAAATTATATTACATGATTTTCTGGTGGTAAATCAAACTTACATCCTGAAAACAATGCTACCTAGTTTTTGTATATTATTTCTCTCTTGAATAAACTGTTTAATTTCTTATCTCTCTGCTCAGTCCAGCTGGGAGAAGGTAGGGTGTTATCTTATTAGACTTTTTAAATAACTATTTTGATAGTTTCTATTTCCTTTTTTAATTTTTCTGTTCTAACCATTATTTCTTTCCTTCTACGTTCTTTGAGATGGACACCAAGATCACTGGTTTTCCCTTTTTCTTTACTTGCAAGAAATTAATTTATCACTCTAAATTGCCCTCTGCATCCAAATATTTCACATTTCCTCTTTCCCTTCATTATTCCATTCAAAATATTTTCTAATGCTTACCAGGGTCTCCCTTACCTAAAAGTATATTTAAATTTCTAGACATAAAGAACTTTTATGTAATCACTGTATTATTTATTCTAATTCTTTAGTGAACAGAAACAATCTTTTTAATTTTGTTCATACTCGTGTTATAGCCCAGAATGTGGTCACATTTTGTAAATGCCTTCGTGCATTTTAAATGAGTGCCATAGTCTACAGTGGGGGCAGTGTCTTAAGTAGGTCTTTCCAAATTTTTAATCACACAATTTAAGTTTTCTGTATTCTTACTAGTTTATTTTTGTCTTCCCTTTCAATAAGATATTTTTGTTTTATATTTTTTTAAAATTATGCTAAGGGTTGTCTACTAATCCAACACTGTTACTTCTTCACAGTAAATTGAAATTTTAATCATTCTAAAATGTTCCTTTTAGATTTTAATAATGCTTTATGCCTTAGAGACAAAATTTTCAAATATTAATATTGCCATAACTGTGATGGTTTGGCATGCTTTTTATTTTCATTAGATTTACTTGTTTATTTTTAGGTGTTTGTATTATATATTTTTTTTCAATCTTTTTTACTTGTCAATTTTTCTAAATTCTTTCATTTTAAGTTGTCTTTTAGAAGCAGCATATAATTAGGTATTTTCTCCAGTCTCATATCCTTGACTTTGAGCGCTTACCATATTAAAATACTTCACTTATTGAGATATGTTAATCTAGTCGACTTATTATTTGCTACTGTTCCTGACTTTCATATTATGTTCTGTTTCCCGTCATACTTGACTTTTTTAAATTAGTTTTTTATTATACCGTTTTTCATGCATGTTCTTGGTAGTTATTCATTCTTTTACTATCCTTTTAGTGGCTTCAAATAGGCATCCTTGACCTGGAAAAGTCTAATCTGAATTACAACCTTATCTTTTTTCTGGATAGAAAAAGGACCCCAGAATGCTTATGTCATTTGACTCATTTCTTTGATGCTACTATTATGTATTTTAATGCTATATATGTTTTACACTCCACAGGGTATTTTTATTATCATTTTACCAGGTGGTATTTGTGTCCAGTTCCCAGGATCATCCCTACATACGGCGATTCACTAAAAGCACTCATGGGGCTCAGCATGTATTTGTACTCATAGCAAAGATTTCTTAAGTCTTTGTGGAAAGTACATGTAGCTGGATTATAATGTAACAGAACTGGGCAGAGTTGAAGGAATTCAGGTTTAGATTTCCTGATGCTCTTCCTCCCAAAGAGGCTGCATAGAGTGTACTTCCCCCTCAACAATGAAAATGCAGCCACATGTGCACATTGTTCCTATTCACGGAAACACACTAGACTCAGTGCCCAAGGCCTGTATTGGGGTTGTTTGGTTGGCTTATTAGAGGCTGGTCACATAGGTGCTTTCTGCCAAGCTTGTGGCAAAATTCCAATCTCCCACGAGGAATTAAGATATACAGCATAAATCGTGTTATTTGTATAAGCATCCCAGGAATAGTGAACCATTACAATTTCAGAAAGTTTTCTTTAAATGTAAGGGACTGTTTATCGGCCAAGTTGCCAAAGGCCAGTCAGGCAAGCAGACCTCTCTAAGGATAGTAGTAACAGGCCTGCTGTGATAACACTTTGCTGCAGAGTATTATTTTAAATGTATCCATATATTTAGGGTTTTTATGGCTCCTTAGTCCTTCCTACATTTCTTAGTTTCTATGGGTGATCATTTTTTCTTTAAAAATAGACCTATTTTTAAATATGTCCCTTATTTGTCTAAAAAAAATATGGCTATGTTTCATCTTGAAGGATATTTTGGAAGTATAGAATTCTAGGTTTATAGTTATTTTCACTTATTCCATTGGTATTGCATTGTCTACTGGTTTCTATTTATTTCTGTTGACCACCGACTAACTGCTAATCTTATCTGCCCCCTAAATGTTAAGACTTTTTTGTCTTTGGTTTTCACCGGTTTTACTATCATAGGTGAGGTATGATTTTCTTTTTATCGATTCCATTTGGAGTTCATTTGTAGTCTGATGTCTCTCACCCTTTGCCAAAATTCCATGGATTATTTCTGCCCCTTCCCTCTGCACTCTCCTTTTGAGATTCCTACTAGAGATGATAATTTTTCTCACCACTCTTTTATATATTTCCCATCCTTTTATCTCTCTGAATATTTTGTTTTGATGGTTCTCATAATTTACTAATCTTTTTCAGCTTCATCCAGTCTGCTGTTGAACTCATCCATCATAGTCTTCATGTGGTTATTTTTCAGTCTAAGATTTCCCATTTGTAAAAAAATAAAATAAAATTTCCCATTTACTTCTTTTCTACATTTCCCATGCCTCTACCGAGAATCTGAATCTTGTCTTTCCTTTCCCTAAAAATTATCATGCATTTTTTCATAAGTTTATGCTTGATATTTTCATTATCTAAAAGTTCTGTAAGTCTGTTTCTTTGGTTTTCTATCCTGTTTCCCTGTCTTCTCATATGCTTGTTTTTGTTTGTTTCTTTGAGTGCCAGATATTTTATATGGAAAATTAAAGACATAATTTGCAGCCTAAAAACATTATCTTTCTGCTGAGAATATTTATTTTGATTTTTGGAGTTTGCTGGCAATATTAGGAAGCCTATATAACTTTGGCATAATCGGAAGTTAATATTATCCAATGTTTGGTTTACACACTTATGAGAGACAGGTTTTTTTTTTTTTTTTCCTACTATAAGCTTATTCCTAGAGTATAGACTTTGGAGTCCAAATGCCTGCCTTGGCAAGTCCTAACTTCCAACTTTTCTTCCCCTAGCACAGTGAGTCTGTCAAATCTCTGCAAGTGATCTTGGCCTCTCAATGGCCTCTTCCAGAATCTGGACACACAAAGGTAAAAGCCTCTCTAAGCCAAGCTTATCATTATGGGTTTCATTTTTCTCTTGGACTTCAGCTCTATAATTATTTACATGCTAGCTCTCTGTTGCCTTCAAGCAAATGTTTGTGTAGGGTTTGAGATTTGCTAATTCTTCTCAGTAAAAGATTAGTCTAATTTATCCAGTCCCTCATGTATGTTTGTTGAGAACTGTGTGTGTGTGTGTTGTGTGTGTGTGTGCGTGTGTGTGCATGTGTGTTTGCATGCAAGTGCACACAGCACATGTGTGAAATTTTAAATTTTCCTTCATATTAAGCTAGTTATTGAGAGATTGAGTTTCAATTGTCAATATTCTTCACTGATAATTTCATCATTTTAGAGTATGATGGCCTCACAAACTGTGCAGAATGGAAATTATAAATATTTTAAATAGAAGTGGATTAATGCTGCAAATGAATACACAATTATAAAATATGTGAGTGAATATATATCCTTCTCAGAAGTGAATTTTGACACAAGCAATAGCCAAAGCCAGAAAGGGACCAGCACCCCAGTCCTGCCATCATAAGTGAAGTCAGGGAGACTGCAGTAAAATCTGAGATGAATCAAGATCTAAGATGGAAGGGAGATGAGTCAGTCCTGGCAGGAAGTCAGATTCATAGTAAAAAACAAAATGTACAATCCTTAGTAACAATCCAAGCTCCCAGAGCCACCAAAGAGGGGGCCAAGATGGTGTTCTATTTGTTTCACTCTGGTTACATATCGACACCTTATTTTCTAAAAATCTCTTAAGTTGTTTTTAGAGTATACAGACTATTGCACATGCTACACAGTAAAAACTGAACACACACATCTCATGCATATAATGAATACAGGCAGTGCAATAAAGAACTTCACAAGCTTCTGACTGAACAGTCCTTGTAGGGAACAGGGCGAGGGGAGGTTGGGAGCAGAGAATGGAGGGGGGTAATTTGAGGTAAGAAAAAGCCAGAATACCTGTGGCTAGATCTCATGGAAATCAGATAAAGAAAAATTCCCAAAGAGTAGGAAATGCTGCTGAAAATGTCCTTCAAGAAAAAGTAATTATTTTTACTCATATACAATATGTTCTATAAGAAAATACTCTTCTATTTATTTGGTAATATACGTTTTCCACTGAAAAGTTTTTTAAGTGTTTTTGATAAGTTAATAAAATTATATAAATAATATACTTACATATCATATATAAATATATAAATACATATATATATAAATATATTTCTTTTGAGAGAAAGAAAAAGAGAGCACATGCACAAGTGGCAGAGGGGCAGAGAGAGAGGGAGAGAGAGAGAATCCCAAGCAGGCCCTGCACTATGAGTGTGGAGCCCGTCAAAGGGCTCCAACTCACAAACTGCATCATGACCTAAGCTGAAACCAAGAGTCAAGATGCACCACTAGCTGAGCCACCCAGGTGCCTCTCCAGTAAGTGTGAACCTTAAGTACTGAGATTAATTATGCTAACTTGAAATATTATGTCTCTTGCATGATACAAACTTATCACCTAAGACGTACCTTGAAAGCATTATAAGGCTCTAATTCTGAAGCTCTTCCAGATTAGCAAAGAAAAGTACAGACCAATAGCATGATGCAAACTCTGTAAGAGCCTCAGAAGGAAGAATACTAAGATGCACAAGGAGAATGCATGAAGAGCCAGGAAGTACTCAACATGGGTCATGTGATACATGACAGGGCTGAGGACCAAAATGTGGATCAGACCTGATCCCCTGACCTGACAGCACCAACTAGAAGGGGAAGACATGGGCAAACAAGCATACTAAAATGTCATAGGCGCTCCCATAAAGCAGGCATGGATAAAGCTGAGGTCCAGGAGGATAAGGGGTTGGGAAATGACAAGATGAGTAGAGAAAGAAGATGGCACTGGAGCTGAGGTTTGAAATGTTAAGGTTAAGCTAAGAGGACATTCCAAGCCAAAGAGGCGGACATATAATGCCACGATCTCTGAGGGAAACAAGTGGATGTCTATGGTTAAATCATAAGTATGAGAGTGAATGGCAAATGTCACAGCCCTTCCCAAGACCTGAAAAGACCTACAAAAGGAGGCAGACACTTTTTGTTTTGTTTGCTTACAAGAGCAAGACTTTAAAATGCAAGTTTAGGGGCGCCTGGGTGGCTCAGTCGGGTAAGCCTCCGACTTCAGCTCAGGTCATGATCTCACAGTTATCAGGCTCTGTGCTGACAGCTAGCTCAGAGCCTGGAGCTGTCTTCGGATTCTGTGTTTCCCTCTCTCTGTGACCCTCCCCTGCTCACCCTGTTTCTCTCTCTCTCTCAGAAATAAATAAAACATTAAAAAATGCAAATTTATTCATTACTTAATTTAGGAAATATTTTAAAAGTAGATCTTAAGCATTAACGCAGGACACAAGGAAGTGGAAGACTCAAAATCACAGACTATACTTTTTTCCTTCTAGAAACAAATGAAAAAAAGAAAAGGAATTGGAACATTTCCTCATCCTAAAATATAGGAGCTGTGAAATCCACACTAATCACTTTGCAGAATATAGTGAAATTTGAACCAAACTTCCCTTCCAGAAAGAAGGTCCTGGGACATGAGCAAAAATGGTGCTGAGAGAGGGCAGTGAAATGACAGAGGGAATAATACATTCCGAGAAAACAAAACAAAACAAAACAAAAACAAATGCAGTGTATTACTAATCTGGTGCTGCATAAGGAATTGTCCCAGTTTGAAAACAATGGACACGTATAATCTCACAACTTTGGTAGATGGAGAATTTGGGGGTAGTTTAGCTAAGTGGTTCTGACTGTGTCTCTCAGGAGACGGCAGTGAGGACATCAGCTGGGGCGGCGGCATCTGAAGGCCTGACCAAACTGGAAGATGTGCTTCCTGGAAGGCTTGCTCACGCGACTGTTGGCAGACAGCCTTAGTTCCTCGCCGCTAGGACAGAAGGCTTGTCACTTGCTATGAAGACCTCTCTGAAGGCTTGCTTGAACATCCTTATAACATGGCAGCTGGCTTATCTCAAAGTAAGTGACCCCAGATGAGAGAGAGAGAAAGGCAGAAGCCACAATGTCTTTAGTGACCTAAGCACAGAAATCACACACTATCATTTCTGCCTCATTCTATTCATTCGAAACAAGTCACTAAATCCAGCTCATACTCAAGGGGAGGAGGATTAGGCTCCACCTTTTGAAAGAAGTATCAAAGAATTTGTGGACATATTTTACCTCATCACATGTAGCCTCCACAGTGTTGATATACAAGTTCAAAGTGTCAGGAGTTCATGGAAAAGACAAAAAGTACCAATGTTAGAGCTACTGTGAAATCAACAGTTTTTTAGGAGCTCATGGTAACAAGCATTTGGAAGAGGAATCTCATAACCCTACCAATGCCATTGTCTTTCAGACATAGTTTCATAATAACAGAAGCTTGTCACATTGAGGAGTCTAAAAGGAAAATCAGTCTGTCTGAAGGTTTCTGGAAAGGACATGGAGGAAGAGAAACAGGGAAGAGTAACAGTAGAATCCAGATAGTGCCAAAGGAGATAAGAACCAAAGATCACATTATTTTCTGGGAAACAGAAGCCTAGGTAGTAGAGCCCCCCTGCAAGGGGGAGGTGGGGGAGGAGAGGACGTGGGATACAGAATCTATGCAAAGATTCTGACACAAATAAAGAAGGGAAACATAAAGTATTTTTTTCGCATGCAAATGACAAAAAGTGCAGACGGAGGACCATAGGCTGAAAGCTGTAAGCAATCAAGTGTGAATCTGCAAAGGGGGACGCAGAAAGTTGTATGTAAATTTAAGACATTTAGAACTCTTGAGTTGGTGGCTTCCAGTTGAGTTTGCCCATAGAAGGCAAGGACAGGAGAATTCTGCTTCCTGCTAAGTTTCTGTGAGACTCCGGCCTGGCTATGTATCTTTAAGGCAGTGGTTTGTGGCAGAAGGGGCCCCTTTCCGAGCCAGCTCTCAGCAGGCTCCAGCTTCCCCTTCCCCCTCCTACGCCCGCCCCCCCCAACCCATGCACCCAGCAGTGTAAAGTCTTCTTCGTGCTGCTAATCCCGGAGTGCCTTAGCAACCCCCAGGGTGCCTTGAATTTGGCACATGCTTTTGTAAACTGAGAATGCTCCTCAAAAATCTCAACACTTAGTGCTGTTATCTGCTGGGAACCTGACCGATACAATGAGCACTTTTTCCCAATCAGCTTATTTTAAATAGTTTTAGTTCTTTATGTTTCTTATACATTTCCCTGCCTACTTTTAGCCTCTGACTTTGCCCATTATTACTGAATGACAAAATTCAGAACATATCTCCTTACTTCTTCATTGATATTTTTACATTATCAGTTTTTTTCTGAATAAAGGTGGTCTCAATTATTGAATTATTGGCATTTAAATAATTTTATTTAATACTGCTTCAGTTATATTCAGTTCTATTCTCTTAGAACTGTTTTAAGCACTGAAAGTGATGTGTCAACTAGAAAACATGAGAACCATAATGGATACAGTATAAAAATAGGTTTCCAAATGTGTTGCCACTTATTATAAGCATACTCTTAAAGAAAATAGCCCCATTACTCAAAATATTAGTAATGGAAAAAGTCGCTGCTTTCTCATTTTGTAGCCACCAAATTGGCATCATGCATTTTCTATTTCATCAAAACTAAAAAAAAACTTTTTAAGGAATGACCAATTAACATATAGAGAGAACAAAAAAGCTGCAGGCTATTGACTTAAGCATCATACAGCTAGTCAACAGAACTTTTCTGCCAGTGAGTATAGTTTTAACATGCATATAAAATGTGCTCTCCTAGGGAAAAAAAAATTCTAAGCTAGCTAAAGTGTATTTTCTTGTATAGGTCTGTTTTTCTCCACATCCCTATTTTCTAGCTGCAAATAGCTCTTTTAAAAGTCCATTTTCAATGTGCTCTATCTTTAAATGGGTGGTATTAAGACTTCTGAAAGTGTCAATTAGCAGTGAGCTTCAAATTCATGGAACAAACAGAATCTGACCCATGTGGGGTTTATATTTCATGTATTTCAATGAATGTGATTACAGTTAGAAACTTATATATTTTATACTATAATTTAAGAAAAATTTTCCAAGAAAGGAAGAAAATAAAACTTTTTTTTTTTTTTGGATTTAAATAGTCACCAATTTCAATGTAGTAAAATGGCTGGAGGAAGAAGGGCTGCAGAGTTTGAGACAGATGGAACCAGAATATTCACAGAAAGTAAAACTTCAAAAATTGTGGTCGAAAATCGCCTAAATCATCAAATATTATAGACTGCAGTACATGTGGCTACTATCCCTCAGTCCTCTTTCTCTTCTGCGTGGACTTTGCGTGGACCATCTTTCTCAAACTAGGCTGGCAGCAAAGTGTTTTGGAGAACTCTCTAGCAAAACAAATCCCACAGCTTCGTGACAGGGTTTTGGTGCCAGCATCCAAGATGACGCCTAGCATTCTGTATTTTTAAGCTGCACCTATGGAAGGCCAAGGTCCAACTAGGTTTGGCAATAGCTGCCGTAGTCAGTATTAGTATTAGAACATGGTCAGAGTCCAAGTTATGATTTAGTGGGATTGTGGGCAAATTACTTAACCTTCATAATTCAGATAATTTATGTATGTAGTGGGGGAAATTCTTTTATGTTCATGCCAAATAAGAGGCAAACATAAAATTAATGCTTGCTGCACGGTAGTGGGCACGCACATATGACATTTGTGCTCTTGATACAGCTTCTCCATGGCTAACATTTTTGCCCTGATTTCTGATGAACTGTTTTCTGATGGCATATTCATTCTTACTTATTGGTTAAGGAGATTTTTAATATCAGTGCTTGAATAATTGGTCCCTTGCTGGCCATATTGTTGACCCATAGAATCAAACTCCAGAAAACGATCTTTGACTCCTGTATGTCCATTAATGTGACACCTGATTCTGACACTTGCCATTGCCTGAGCCATCACTCGGGTTTCCTTCTACCGTGCTGACTGTCAGAATTACAATGTTAGAGTTAAATAATATCTTATTTTTTATACCTTGGAAACTCAAGTCCAGACAGTTTAAGTGACTCCTGTGATGTCACGTAGCTCATGACAGACTGGAATATTTCCTACTTGCATTCTTGATCTGCTTAGTCCAAATGAGTCCCAGAAAACAAAATTGCAAATTAGAATTTAGCTCTGACTGTACTCAAAATGCATACATATTTTGAATGTTTCTTACATTACATTTACCAATTTTAAACTTCTACACTTAAAAAAGAACAGGGTAAATATTTAGCCACGAAGATAGCATGTTCTTTTTGCAGTTTTTGAAACAACTTTCATCAGTTTCCTGCTTTTATCTACTTTTTAAGGATGACAAACCAGGTAGCAGGATGTAGTGACAAGGTGGAGAAAGATATGGGTAGAGGTAGAGGTGCGCACACACACACACACACACACACACACACACACACACACACTAAAATTTTGAGGAAAGACAAACTTTTATTTTTACTAGAACACTTACGTTGTCATTTGAGTCCATTTCAACTTAATCTTGCCACATTTGTCTATGGAGGAGGTGGTTATCTATAACCAAGTCTAACTTCCGTCTTGACTAGTGTTCAGAAATATAAAGTGATTTTAATGTCTTTTTCTAATATATAATTGGGAAATTATTCTGATGCTGTTACTAGAAAACATTATCAATATACAATTTTACATGTTCAAATATTTGAGAGGAAAGAATATCAAGTCTTTATTGAATATACAGCTATCTTTGGAGTTCTTAAAAGGCATTTTATATAGTCATTGAATATGTGCCATCTCATGATGGCACCCATCTTCCTTTAATTGTTATAATGATGAGACAAGAAGTGATCTGTACTTGGCAAGTTGCATGTATACAATGTGTAAGATTAAAGCCCTTTAAGAGTAGCTATTTTAAGTGGGTTAAACCTTGCCCAGGTAAATGTGCTTGCACCCCTGTTTTCTTCTCTTTTTTTTTTTTTAATGTTTGGTTTTTTTTTTATTTCTAGGAGAGAGAGAGAGACAGCGTGAGCAGGGGAGGGTCAGAGAGAGAGGGAGTCACAGACTGAAACAGGCTCCAGGCTCCGAGCTGGCAGTCAGCACAGAGCCCGACGCGGGGCTCGAACCCACGAACCGCGAGATCATGACCTAAGCGAAAGTCGGATGCTTAACCGACTAAGCCACCCAGGCGCCCCTGCACCCCTGTTTTCTTAGCGAGCCAACAAACAAGAACCTGTCTCTGAGTTTACCTCATCATTAGATGAACTCTTCAAACCAGGGACCAAGGTGTATATCCCTGTACCTTACTTGAATAAAGTTCGACCCACTTCTTTATAGTTACCCTGGTTTGCCAGCACCTACTTTCTTCCCAGAACATCAGGATTATGGGAGAATTAAAGAAGTAATGGAGTCCATTGCCTTAACTTCTCTCACAACTGCCAGAATGTCTCGATTAAGTGAAGTTGTACAGACTTACTTCAGTTTTAACCAACGTACCTTCATGACTCTGGATTTTTCATAACAACTGTGATAAAACAAAGAATTAGGAATGATTGTAGGCCTCAGATTGACAAATGGATCAGAAAAACAAGCATACCATAAGAATTCAAATGAGTTGAATATTTAAACCTGGTGTGATACAATATTGAGAAGTAAAATTTCTGTTCTGTTATAAGGTTATGAAGAATTTCTCACAGACATAACTTCTTGGGAGGCTTGTCCTTTAATTCTAGATTATTTTATTCCATTTTACAGTGTAAAGCATACATTTTTACACATAAAATTTTCATAGTTGTTTTGTTAGTTGGCAAGACAAAAAGTGGACGATGAAAGAAAACCAAAAAGAATGCTGGCTATTCTCTATGTGGTGAGATCCCTACCTTCTCCCCATTTCTCTGCAAGTAGACAAAACAGAAAAGGCTCTAATTATTTTTCTCTATTTGAGACAATTCAAGGAATTTATAGAGAGTTAAAATATCCAAGTATAGAAAAAAGGCATTAGTTATGTTTCTATATTAGTCATTAATTAAAAGTTAACATTAACTCTGTATATGAAATAAACTCTGACTTACTGTCTAAAAATAACCACCACTATTTTAGAAAATAGGTGCTTGTGAGTAGTGCAAAGACCAGAGCCATTAAAAATAAAGCTAAGTACAATGAGAATTTGAGATATTTATAAAGACTTAAGTATTAGGAAGACAAGGCAGATCAGATAGAGAAGAATCAATTAGAAAAACATAAGTAACTACTAACGCAATTAGTGTGTTTTGTAATAGGTTATTGGCTTTATGTATAATAGAAGCTAATTAGAGAGTTATATACTTTTCTAATTAACACTTTATATGGCTAAGAGACTTAATTCTCTCTAAATGTCAATTCCAGAGAGATCCAGAATTCTGAATCCCAAGTTTATCAGTGCATGCATCCCTTCTAAAGGTCAGTTTAACCACATCCACAATGGAAGCAAAACAATTTCAGAACTCTGACTGATGAGTCTGGAAATCACAGATGATGGCTCAAAGCTTTAAAAAGTAACTTAGAGAAAACTCATCCATTAGAGGAATTTCAAACACTTTAAAGTTGGAGATTACTGGGCTCAAATTCAAGCTCTAACATTTACTGACTAAATGCTGGAGCTTCAAACCATATATTCTCAAATATCAAGTGGAAATTACAGTAAGATCCTTATGAGATAGGTGACTGGATTAAACAACATGATCCTGAGTTTTCCATTAAAAGCCTTATGTTTTAAATGTTTTCTGATTATGACAGTAATGCTCACTATACAAAATTTATAGATGAAAATTTTTAAATGCATAAACAAACTCAATAAGTAACCACTGTTAACTTTATATTTGTCAAGAGGGATACAAAAACACATAATTTTAAGTTTTTACTTATGATATTTTTATACTTCAGAAGGCTTTCAAAAACACAGTTTAAAATATAAATATATATTTTGTGCATTTTATCTTTTATTTTTTCCTCTAAAGGGACTTTATCACCCTACTTACATATATTCACTTAAGGTCTTACCTTATTCTTTCATTGTTTTGTTACATTTAAACCTTTAAGCCTAGACTCTTAAACATGCATTTTCATCAGGAGATATATAGATTGTGCCTTTGTTACCAAAATTTCAGAAAGGAGGGGTGAATTAAAAAACTATATATCATAAAAGGTTCTTTACAATTGCTAATAAAATCAATGTTCAGAAGTATTGATTGACTGATTATTTTAGGGTATAATATGAGACATAGAAAATGTAGTTTTCCATAAATGTTTAGCCTACTGGTCTAATTTCAATTACTGGACAAAATATATTTCCCTACAAATTTAAAATGACACTTTTATGTCCCAAAGTTTAACTACTTTTTGGTCTGTTGCTCAACTTTGTTTACATTCTGCCTCAGTTTCACTTGTATTAATTTTTAACAGAGTTTACAGTACGTAATTTATGTTATACAAATTCATGGATATACCTTACATTAAAGAAGAAATAAAATATTGTACATGACTTGCTATGCAAAATTGATTTTAACATAAGCACTGGGGACATTTCTGGTTTATGCTAATCTTTAACAAATCTACGTAATATTCAAGACAAAATATTTGGAAAATTCTTAGAAATAATGCATCTTTATACAATAGTCAAACACTATAGCTGCATTCCATCGCATTCCATCACTCAATCATAGCTCTAATGTATTCCTAGCAATGTGACATATGACTCAGGACTCCGTGTATATATATATATATATATACACACACACATATATCAATCTTGCTAGGAGACTAGCCACACACCACCAAGGACCAGATCTTGATATTTCAAGTAGTTCTAAAATTGTAATGTATGTTTTTGTCCTCCATAAGATATAATTTTATCGCAGTTTTTATAGATTTCTTAAGACAAGATTAGTACAAGGGTCTCTGCAGAGACAAATAACTCAACATGACTTCAATAGTTTGACTTCTTGAAATCTCATGGGAAAGGTTACCTTAAGACAGCTACAATGAATGTCTCCTACATTCAAAGCAACTGCTGATCTGAGGCTGCACTGCTTGTTTGCTCAGCTTCTCAAACTCTAATGAGCATAGGAATCCTTCGGGAAAATTTGTTAAAATACAGATTCTGGGGTGCCTGGGTAGCTCAACTGGTTAAGAACCCAACTTCTGATTTTGGCTCAGGTCATGATCTCATGGTTTGGGGATGCTATCAGCACAGAGCCTGCTTGGGATTCTCTCTCTCCCACTATCTCTGCCCCTCCGCCAATCATGTTCTCTCCCCCACCCTCTCTCTCTCAAAATAAATAAACTTTAAAAAAAGATTTTAATGAAAATAAAATAAAATACAGATTCTGTGTGTTCAAATCTAAGTTCCAACAACTTAAGATAGACTGTTATGTACACAGGATAATATTGCCCCAAATTAAAAAGAGAGCTATCATTTGATCCAGCAATCCCGCTTCCATTACCTATCTGAAGAAATCAGAAACACTAATACAGAGATATATGTAACCCTCTGTTCATTGGAGTATTATGTACAATAGCCAAGAAAGAGCAACAACTTAAGTGTCCATCCATAAATGAATGGATAAAGACATGGTGTGTATGTATGGGTGTGTGTGTGTGTGTGTGCGTGTGTATGTGTGTGTGTGTGAGAGAGAGAGAGAGAGAGAGAGAGATGGAATACTACACAGCCATAAAAAAAGAATAAAATCTTGCCACTTTCAACAACATGGATGGACGTTGAGGGTATTGTGTTAAGTGAAATATGTGAGACAGAAAAAGACAAATACCTCATGATTAGGCTGACTTGTGGAATCAAAAAACAAACAAAATAAAACAAAACCCAGACTCATAAAGAGAAGAGATTGGTGGTTGCAAGAGGAAAGAAGGATTGGGGAGTGCAAAATGAGTAAAGGGAATTAAGAAGTATAACTTCTAATTATAAAATAGAGGTGCCGGGGTGGTTCAGTCGGTTAAGCATCCAACTTCGGCTCAGGTCATCATCTCACAGTCCATGACTTTGTGCCCTGTGTCAGGCTCTGTGTTAACACCCAGGAGTCTGAAGCCTGATTCTGTGTCTCCCTCTTTATCTACCCTTCCCCCACTCATGCTCTGTCTTCTCATTCTCTTTCAAGAATAAACATTAAAAATGTAAAAATAAAATAAATAAATTATATGGATTTAATGCACAGCACAGGGCATACAGTCAATAACATCATATTAACTTGTAAAGTGACAGACGGTAACTAGACTTATTTTGGTGACCAAGTCACAATGTATACATATACCTAAGTCACTGTGCTGTACACCTGAACCCACTATAACATTATATGTTAAATTATACCTCAATATATTTTTTAAAATACAGATTCTGATGCAGCATTTTGGGATGAAGGCTAAGATTCTGCACTTGTAAAAAGCTCCCAGGGCACGGCAGGAGTGC
Organism: Crocuta crocuta; assembly: GCF_008692635.1. Classification (NCBI taxonomy): domain Eukaryota; kingdom Metazoa; phylum Chordata; class Mammalia; order Carnivora; family Hyaenidae; genus Crocuta; species Crocuta crocuta. The sequence goes on from NW_027532599.1 coordinate 3,346,510, forward strand.
TGCTCACACATCACATTTTGAGAAGCAAGAAGTTAGTTGGCAACTATCACCCCATTTTAAATGGGAGACCCATAAATTCTCTGAGGGTAAAGGGCATTTAAACAAAAGATAAAAATATTTACTTTTAAAACACATGAACCACACACACACACACACACACACACACACACACACACAGAGCCTCCCTTACACACACCAGCTGGAACTATTCTAACCAANGAACCACACACACACACACACACACACACACACACACACAGAGCCTCCCTTACACACACCAGCTGGAACTATTCTAACCAAATAAAGAAATCTTCAAGATTCCTTTAAATGACTTAACTTATGATAATTTGAACTTTAAGTCTGTGAGCATGGCATAGTGTGCTTATGGTGGAAGGCTCACTCTGGGCAAGATCCTAACACAGCATCTGGAACAGAATAGTGAAGAAGGGAGTCAGTTAAAGTGGACAGTCTTAAATCTGGGCTCTAATACATCTGCTTTTCACGTCCCAATTACAGCCACATGTTTTGAACATTTATTTTGCTAGCTAAGAATTGGAGAAAAATATTTCAACTGATTTCGTAATATGATCTCCTCAAACTGTCTATCTTGATGAACACTGTGTTTTAGTTGACTAATTAGTTTTCAAAATCAAAAACCTCTTAAGTCTCTAACAAATTTGTATTAAAATATAATAATGTCATAGGGATCTGTGATGTGCTTTCCCTTTTAACAAAGCAAGGCTTTGGGTTAATATTTTATTTTGCTTCTCCTAGAATTATTCTGCAATTAACTATGTTTCTCAAAATGTATCTAGAGCTTGCTTACATCATACACATTCTTGGTGCTTCTTCTACAGGCAGATATGTGACCCTATGGATATTCAATCAGACCTCTAGAAAATGCCTCAGAAATTTACATTTTCAATAAGTGATCCAAGTCATTCTTATTCACATACAAAGTTTAGGTCCAGTTTGCTAAGAAATTCAAAACTGACATTACACATTTTTTTTTTTTTTTGAGTCAGATACTCTTCAAAAGATATGTCCACACAGAACCTGTGAATGAGACTCTATTTGGGGAAAAAAGTCTTTGCAGATGTAACTAAGTTAAAGAACTTGATATGGGCTCATCTTGGATTATTGGGTGGACCTTATACTCAACAACAAATGTCCTTATAATAGAAAGAGAAAAGACAAACACAAAGGAGAAAATGATATGGAAAAGGAAGCAGAGAAAGGAGTGATGGATCTGTATGAGCCAATGAACACCAAGAATTACCAACAGCCATCAGTAGCTAGTCGAGAGGCATGGAAGAAGTTTGCCCTCAGAGCTTCCAGAAGGAAAACCCTACTCACACCTTGATTTGGAACTCTGGCTTTTAAGAACCATGAGAAAATAAATCTCTGTTGTTTTAACCTGCCCAAAGTATGGTTATTTGTTACAGCAGTTCTAAGAAACAAATAGAGTCTTTCAAAATATGTAGATATTCACCACTAATATAAGTAATAATAGGTAATACATGTTATTTCTATGCCAGGCATGATGACTAGGATAAATAGTAAAATCTGTAAGGAGATGTTAAATTAATCTTAATGCAAATAGTCTCTTCTACCTTAACATCTTCTAGTTCTTCCAAAGGATTCTTGTCAATATCACTGGCTCCCTGAACCACTTCCCTACTTATTTAGGGCCTCTTCCTCTGAGGTAATAAGGTGAACAAATGTTATCTGATTCTGCTTAAGAACTTTATGTGCCCTTGGTGCGCCTGGGTGGCTTAGTCGGTTAAGCGTCCAACTTTCGACTGGGTCATGATCTCGCGGTTTGTGGGTTCAAGCCCCGCGTCGGGCTCTGTGCTGCCAGCTCAGAGCCTGGAGCCTGTTTCGGAGTCTGTGATTCCCTCTCTCTCTGACCCTCCCCTGCTCACGCTGTCTCTCTCTCTCTCCTAGAAATAAATAAAACATTAAAAAAAAAATTTTAAAGAACTTTATGTGCCCAGCCAAGTATCTAAAGCAGAAGTGAGCCAGCCAACTTTCAAACATGGGCATCGAGTTTATAAGTCCTTTGCAAAGTTGTATTCTAGTCTCAGATATATAAAACACTATTGTAAGACGTCTCTTATATCATATAGAATAACCTTTTGATTCCCAAATTATACATTCCTGGAACTTTCAACTGTAGTTTCAGAAAAGTACTTTTTATTCTAAGTTTGAAAGTTACCTTTCAAAAATACAATGACATACATATACTTTAAGTATTCACTCATAGCAGGATTAATACCACAATTTGAAAACAGTAAAGTAAAATATATATAAAATCTAAGAATCTTGTTCTTGTCTAAATAAATAACCAGCCAATTGATGAAACTGTAATATTTATGAAATGTCCGTATATCCACAAAATGGTAGTGAAGTTACTACAAGGAATAAGACATGATAAATCCAGGGAACATGCACTCTAAATTTATAACGATTGGAGACTGAATCCATATTTATCACTTTCTAAGCATAAGAATTATTGACATTTTCTTCAATTTCCCTTACGCATTAATAAAAGTTTAGGAATAACTGCCATTAATTGAGCATGTACTGTTTTAAACAAAGTTATTTCAATTAGTTAAATTAATCCTCATATCATCTCTATGAGTGATGTTTTATATAATTCCCATTTTTACAGTTGAGAAAACTAAGAATCAGAAAGGCTCAGTAAATTTCCCAAGGACACACAGCTAGTTAGTAGTTAATTACAAAATTACAACTCAAGATGATCTGAATTCAAAGCTTCCAGTTTTAAGCATTACCCTAGCTTCCTTTCTTTACTATTACTAGACTGAAGTTAGGTGGTTAATTGTGGTTTACATTTCAAAAAATCTATCTCTGATGTACCAACCAAATTAGCTGTTCACATTCTAGAAAAGCGTTCCGAGGGCAATTTTAATATCATCGCCTCTAATAATTTCAGAACATACATGGTGTGAAATGTAATGGGAAGCCTGCTGGAGGGGCTTTTTGGAAAAGTTTTCCTCCCCGACAAAAGAAACGCTCAGGAGGACACTGTCTGTCCTGCCTTACATGTGGTGTAAGAGAATGAAACACCAGTTGCCTCAGCAGCCCCACTGTGACCATGTGGGAGCCAGAGGCAGAAAGCCCACGTGCTCAGAAGATAGGGAAAGGGGCACCAAGTGACTCAGTCAGTTGAGCTTCCAACACTGGATTTCAACTCAGGTCAGAGTCCCAGGGTCATGGGATCTCTGTCCCTGCCCCCCCACCCCGACTCATGCCCTTTCTCTCTTGCTCGCTAAAAAAAAAGAAAGAAAGAGAGAGAGAAAGGAAAGGAAAGAGAGGAAAGCAAAGCAAAGCAAAGCAAAGCATAAAAAAAAGAAAAGAAAAGAATACAGAGAGAAAAGCAGTGACTTCTCTGATACCTCTGTCACCTATAACTATGCTCCTGTAATAACGGAATAAGGTATTCCTATTGTTTATGCCACTGACAATTAGCTGGTTAACTGTTACCACTTGAATCCCAAAGCATGTTCTTTGATAAAAGCAACAGTTCCAACTTTCTCTAACAGCTGCGTATTACTTAAGAAGAATAAACTTCAATTTTTCATTAAAATATACATACTTAAAATCAAAACCATGACCTAGAAAGAAATCAGCATTTAGTTTACTCCCTTTCAGTATTACATCTAATTTTTTTAAAAAGCAAATATTTTAACTTATTTACATTATAGTATAATTTGAAGGCAACGTATCAGGAAGACCAATAATTCACTTAGAGAGTAAACGAAAAGCAGTATTATGCCTGATAATTTCAGAATGCAGAAAGCTATATGTGACACCTGGAAAGAAATTTAAATATATAATTAATCTTCATCTACACCCATATCTCAGGGATACCTATAAGCAAACTTGCTATTCCATTAAGATGGCAGAGATTAAGAAGGAGTCAGCAGATGATTTATTCTGCCACATGCTATTCTGAGTTATGAGCTCCTGATATTGCTCTGCAAATATGTTAAAACTCATTCATGTCTTCCAGTTATCTTCTTAGACCACTAAATCTTTATCTACATTATGCATGCCTGTCTATATCCCAGGGATACTACTTGTAGAAAGTATCAGCCTCCTAAAGAATATAGTACTAACTTTTTATACAGAATTAAAGGGATCAGGCTGTTTGTGCCCAGATGTGACCAGATCTTGCCAGTGCTGTCCCAAGGGCTGAACTCATCAGTATGTTAACACACCCGTTACCTCTACATGACATACCCATGCGTCAAGATCCACCAGTTAAGGAGTTCGGCACAGGTCATACTTGACATTTAATTAATACAATATACAGTGACTTAAAGATGGAACCTTCTCCTAAGAATAAAAATCACCGCCAAGATGATGGTAAACAGGAGCAGGAGGTGGGGGGAGGGGAGCGGAGAATTCCCTCAAGGGTAGAAGTCACCATAGCAATATCCTTGATTTAAGACACAGTCTTAACTGTTGGCAATTAATACGTTAGAGCAAGCCATGGGGTATAGTCATGTATCTGCTTTCTAAATCCATCCTTTTGAGACTTTTTCCAGATTCCTTGATGGCATGGTGCCAATAATAAGGCAATTTTGTGGAAACCCCAAAGAGGAGTTGGCTGAGGTTGGGGGTCAGGAGAACTGGAGGGAAAACACTCACCTCCAACTCTAGTTGCAGCGCATTAAGCACGAGTCATGATGCGAGAATTGCACTGAAATCCTAATGAGGTCCAGAGCAGGCAAACAGCAATGCTGAGGAGGGAACTGGTCAAAGGGAAGGGGAGAGACAACCTGCTGAGGGCAGGGAGGCAAAGACGATTGCTGGTGTCGTCAACAGAAACAGGGATTGCAAGGTTCGGTGCTCCCCTGTTGACATGTGTGTCAGAAAGTGTGTGTCTATACATATATTCCTTATTATATCAATCTCTTAGAAGTATTTTATGTGTCCCACACCAAAGGCATGGGAATTAAGTTGTTCCATTTGTAAGTTAGAGTACTATTTCAACTTCTGTGAAGGTGTTAACAGGTTCATTTAATTAAATACACAATCTTGATTTACAGACTGTCAGCACTGAAAGATCTCAGAGATATGGAATATCCACCAGCATCAAAAAAACTTAAGGAAATCTAACATCATTTCATTAGTGTCTTTGCTAACATGCTATTTCAAAGAACAGCAAAATGTAAATCATGTCATTACATGTCATAAATCATGACATTATTTTTCCTTTGTTTAGACATTAGTTAGCAAGCATGTGCATCTGTTTGTGTATGTTAGTCTGTACATTCTGTGACTAACAGGTTGATTTACAGCTTCTTAAATATAGAAATTATATAAGCTTGCAAGTTACTCAAAATAGTTGCAATTTTTAGCCTGGAGTAAAATTAGAAACAAGGATTTGATAAAAGTTGATACCTGAATTATTATTAGCTATTACTGTCTTGTGGCAATAAACATTAAACCTAAACATAATTCATTATAGTAAATAATATTTTAAGATAAAAGGGTAATATAGGATATTGCTTTAAATGGAGAAACATCTTTTCCTCTATGATGAATTATAATAATATATATTTCCTAGCAAATTTTTCTAGTATGTGTTCTTCATTTTCTTTTTTTAATGTTTATATTTGAGAGAGAGAGAGAGAGAGAGAGAGAGAGAGAGGGAACACAAGCAGAGGAGGAGCAGACAGAGAGGGAGACAGAATCAGGAGCAGGCTCCAGGCTCCTAGCTATCAGGACAGAGTCCGACATGGAGCTCGAACTCAGGAGCCATAACTGAGCCTAAGTCAGATGTTCAACCAACCAGAGCATCTCAAAATAGTAGCCACGCAGGCACCTCTGTGTCCTTCATTTTAAAATATGAAGCTGAGACACAAATTTGAGTCCAGGAACAGAGATCTTATACATATGATCCTATCCATAGGAGCTGTTTAAGTTTCTGGGTTATTTCCAGGAGCATAAGTGCTTACTTCTCTAGTCATATTTTACACTTAGGAACTAGTAAGAACCGTAAGAAGCAACAGTCAAACACAGCACGTATGCTAACTAGACAAAACATTTCTGCCTTTGATCTCTTTTTCTTTTTCTAAATGTCTGATAAACATTTTTCTAAATGTTTGATACAGACTTTCCCTATGTAATCATGAAGGTGAGCATGTATACATTGTTGTATGGCTTTTTATGGGATAGTTATTGTTTTTTACATTTTTAGTGATCCATAAATCGACATCAGGTATTTTGGGATGGCTTTGTTCTCCTTTACCCTTATTACTTGCAGTGTAGATTTGCTATTATTTATTTACTACTATTCCTTTTCTCTTTTAATAATATATATGGTTCTAGGAGTCAGAAACTACAATTTTGCGTCAATTCAGTAAATACATTTTTAATTACTATGTGCAAGACTACTTTGAAGGCTTTGTAATAGATAGAAAGGAGATAGCATTAAGTATTAAAGCGGTACATACATCACTTGGTGGTTTTACAAGCTAGTGCATTAAAGCTGGACTCATTAATAAGTATATTTATACCAAAGAACTCAGCCTTACTTTCTGTTATATTCTATCGCCTTTGGCCTGACACCTTAAAGATCCATTCTTATGCATATTCCCCAGAGTTCTAAAAGTAGGTAGGAGTAAAGTCTTGCACATTTTTTATCTGTAAGCAATTCGCCCCCAGGTCACAGTGTGTACGTACCTCCATGGAGCAAGCTTCCACATTCCCTTGTGCTAAGTCCGGAAAACCAGGACCCATGACAGTGAATCTTAAAGAAAATGAGCATCCACTTTTAAAGCATCTTCATCCCCAGATGAGGTTATCACAAAATTTTCAAGCAAAGATAAGACAGGCTCCTCAGACAGAGGTAGACCAGCTATGTCACTGGAAAGGGAGGCTCACAGTGACTTGGGGGTTCAAGACTGTCAGTTTATGTGGACCACATCATAGGTCCCCATTCCAAGCAAAGGACTCTATTCTCTACCAATTAATGCCCTCACTTCGAAATGAGAAACATGGTAGGAGTGTGAATTAATTAGCATTAAAATTCAACAACCCATACGAGGCAATTTTATATTTAATTTCAGCAATATCAGTCCTGTTGCTATAATAAACCAGATTATTAAGGCTGTCATGCAGTTCTCTGGTTCTTAGACCATGACTTTAGATGGTAGTTCAAAGCCCCTGAGCTCATCGTTTCTTTCTGTAAGCGCCCTAGTGTGCTTAATAGAATTCATTCCATACCCTTGTCCTCATGGCCATCACCACCACCTTAATGTTCAAACATGGCACCCGCGTGGGCTTCCGAGGCCCTTGCTTCACGTGGTGCTTCATCACCATCAACCACAGGTGATACCTTGGTTACTATGATTGCACTGCATACAACAGTCCTGGCATCCCATTTCCCGTTAGCAACAGGCTCAGCATTGTGTTCAAATCCTAGAGCGTGACCAAACCGATCCCAAATTCCAATCTTTGTGGGTGTATCTCCTGAGACCACTACAGTAGCATTTCTATCTCAGTAAAACCCACAGAGCAACTTCACCAGAAAGAGCTCAACATAAAATACTGACAAAGATGGACTACAAATAGGCAGAGAGAGCTCTCAGGGATATAGAGACAGCCTACACGGGATGGATGCAAAGCACTCAAGAAAGGAATAGGTCTGGGGAAAGGCCCCTGCTGCTCCCAGGACCGAGAACCAGACACCACTGGAGAGGGAACCGCTCTCGCCTTCTGGATGACGACAAAGTCTGCTGAGGTGCTAGAAGCCGGGGCTGCTGAGAAGAAAACTTCTGGACCAGCAGAACCGGGGGTGAGCGGGAAACTGTTCTCCAGGTCTCCAGGGAAACCCTCCACAAAGCTCCCCACAATGCTGTTGCCACCGAAGCTGGCTGGGGACGAGTGCCACTGAAGGTCCTGCTTGCTAACAGGAGCCATGACACCGGAACCAGCGACAAAATCTCCGCCAGCATCCCCTCGGCACCTTCAGCCAACAATGCTTCATATCCTGCCTGCAGCAAGGGAGAAATGCTCACAGGACCCAAAACTCCAGTGTCACAAGGCCGGCAATGGCAGGACTGAGAGGCAACAACAACAAAAACGGAAAAGATAGAGAGAGGAGAAAATGTCTAACTGACACAGGTGCAATTTACTGACGCATATTTAAAGTAGTAGAAACTGAAACAATATGATTCCCTTACTCTATAATGGCAGTGGCTGGGACTAGATACAGTTTCCGGTCTGCAAGTTAATGGAGACAAAGCAAGATAACCTAGCTGTGTGCTCCAGGAATTCCCTACTCCCAGGCGACAGACTATAAGCAACCAAATACAGTACCTACCAGGAGTAACAAGCTTGCTCGTTAGGACTTATTTGGGTAGCCTTACCTCTCCATACCCACCAATTCGAAAGCTATGGCTGACTAAAAACTCTTGTCAATTCCACCCAGGTGCCTACTCTGCAAGGCCCACCTTAAGGCTCATTAGTCGAGGGCCTTTGGGCTTTAACCCTAAAACCCTTTAGGGTTTAACCCTAAAAATATGTTCTCTGACTGGCATCTTCTGAAATATCAGAATAATATTCTCCCCTATTGCAGCGAGCCTAATGAACTTAGCTTGCCTCAATCCTAGGTTTTCTGGTGGTCTTTGGGGGGAGTTGAGGGTCACCTAAAGGATCCATAGTCTAATGAAGGAGCTGAGAACTTGCCTGGGGGAATGCAACAGGCTGTTTACCTGAAGGTAGAAATGCCTCCTTGAATATTACACTTGCCTTCCAAGAACATCTTTTTCTCTTAGTGTACTTCTTCTTGAGCTCATTACTTGTCCCCACATTCTTGTTCAAGCAGTTGTGGAGACCAAATGGACAATCTGTTAAATGGGAAGACTCTGTACTCTACTGGGTACAAACAGTGCTTCTTCCCAACCTTAATGCAGCATTCAGCCGAGTTTTGGAGTCGGGAAAATTCTCCACACTTGCGTCAACAACCAACAGCTCTGACACCCACAGCAGCCAGAGTTCTGGGCTAGAAAGCAGCCTCTCAGGGTGGGAACTCATCATCGCCAGAGGCAACAGTGAGCCCTTTTATGCTACTCAGGAAGCAGAGGTAGACACAAAATAGATGGGGGCTGAATTATAAATTTGCTGATCAAGGTAATAGATGAAAGGGAGAGTAAGCAGAAAAGGTAAATTAGTGTATATTAAACAGGCAGAGAAATGAGCACATGAAAAAGATGTTCAACATCATTAGCCATAAAAGAAATGCAGATTGAAACCACAATGAGTTATCAGTACACACCTATCAGAGCAGCTAAAGTAAAAGGTAGTAATAACACAAAATGCTGGCAAGGACACAGAGAATGTGAATCACTCATACATCGCTGGTGGGAATGTAAAATGGTACAGCTACTCTGAAAAACAATTTTGTAGTTTCTTATACAACTAAACAGGCAATTACTGTAAGACCCAGCAACTGCACTCCTAGGTATTTATCTCAGAATAATGAAAACTGTTTATCCAAAGATCTGTACACATATTCATGGAAGCTTTAGTCCTAATAGAAAAAACTAGAAACAACCCAGATGTTCTGCAATGACTGCATAGAAAAACAAAGTAAGGTACATCCTGTTGCTTCTCAGCAACAGTGATGGATAAACTTGTGATACAACAACATGGATAAATATTGGCATTTACTTGGCATAAGTGAATTATGACAAGTAAAAGAGCAGCCAATCCCTAAAGGTCATAAACTGTAGGATTCCATTTATACGGCACTCTTGAAATGACAAAACTATAAAAATAGAGAACAGATTAGTGGTTGAAGGAGGTCAAGGATGGAAGGCAAGTGGGTATGGTTATAAAATGGCAACATGAGGAATCGTTGGATGATAAATCATTCTGTGTCTGGGCTTTATCAATGTCAGAATCCTGGTTGTGATATTATACTATAGTTTTGTAAAATGTCACCACTGTGGGAAATTGGGTACAGGGTCATGGGATATGGCTGTATGATTTCTTACAACTGCATGATTTGACTAAAAACATAATGAAAGACAGGTCATCTGACCTCAGCTCAGGTCATGATCTCACAGCTCATGAGTTCGAACCCCACGTTGGGCTCTCTGCTGTCAGCACAGAGTCTGCTTCAGATACTCTGTCCGTCTCTCTCTCTACCCCTCCCCTGCTCATGCTTTCTCTCCCTCTCAAAAATAAATAAACATTAAAAATAATATGGGGGTGCCTGGGTGGCTCAGTCGGTTAAAGCATCCAACTTCGGCTCAGGTCATGATCTCATGGTTTATGGGTTTGAGCCCCACGTCAGGCTCTGGGCTGGCAGCTAGCTCAGAGCCTGGAGCCTGTTTCAGATTCAGTGCCTCCCTCTCTCTATGACCCTCCCCTGCTCGCGCTGTCTCTCTCTCTCTCTCAGAAATAAATAAAACATTAAAAAATTTTTTAAAATAATAGTAATAATAAAAGACAGGGAAGTACTAGAAGAAAGGAAGATAAAGTCTGCTCCTTGATCATGATACCCTCAAATTTAAAGGAGCTTATGTGGGCTAAAGCTTTGTTGTTATTTGTTTCTTGTTTGGAGGCGCAGAAGGATGCATGTGTGCTTGTAAACTCAGCACTGTGCAGACTGGATGTGAAAACTGAAGGCCGTGCCTCACAACAGCAGGTACCAAAAAGCTGAAGCTGTAAATGGACTCCAAACTTGCGGAGACACATGTACCAGACCTTCACTGGGCCTAAAGTAAGACTTGCTCTTGGCCACAAAACAAATGGATTTACTTTGAACAACTGGATATGTTTTAATCAACTATATGCAGACTTGTGCGTGCATTTGTCCTACTTGGAGAACAAACTCTCAATCTTTAATTAGCAAATTCACTAAATTATTAGTGAATTTCTTCACTGAGGCTGTGTGTGTGTGTGTGTGTATGCACATGCACGCACACCACACACTCTCTCTCACGTGTGTGTTTCCTTGCCTGGCAGATAAATAAATTCACCTTAAAAACAATTAAAAATGTGGCACCTGGGTGGCTCAGTCAGTTAGGCGTCCGACTTTGGCTCAGGTCATGATCTCACGGTTCGTGGCCTTGAGCCCTAAGCTGGGCTCTGTGCTGACAGCTAGCTCAGAGCCTGGAGCCTGTCTTTGGATTCTGTATCTCCCTCTCTCTCTGACCCTCCCCTGCTCATGCTGTCTCTCTCTCTATCTCAAAAATAAATAAAACATTTTAAAAAAGATTAAAAAGTTCTTCTCCTTTTTATTCTTTGCTAAATTTTAGGTGCAAACAGTAGGCCCAGTGTTAAAGTTAAATATTTATTTACCAGACAATAAGTAGTGGTAAAGAAACTGATAATCAGGAGTAAGAAATAGGTTGTATTAAATTTGAATTCAGAGGGAAACTTAATGAATATTTAAGAAATCCCCAATTCCAAACCCCACTTAAATCTGAAGTTTCAAAACAATAAAATCTCTATTATAATAAATGATAACATCACCATAATTTACTATTTCATTCATTCCTAATTTCTTTAGCTATATTAAATAAATAGTCCTTAATTTCACTCTTCTTAAAAACCAAACTGGTCCCAGCTGCAGCTATTAAGAGAGTTTTTTAATTCCTCTTGCAGTTTGCCTAAGAATTTTATTTTAATGAGAACACATAATTACTGCTAAACTGCATCATTACAAATTCATAACTTTCACTTAATGAAAGAAAATGTCAAAATATTTATTTCACTCTGAATCTTCTAAAATGGTATTAAAGTCTTATATAAAATAATGCCATGCAAAATAGAGTAAAGAATGCAAATATTCATCAGTAAAGTTCATAGACAAACAAATAAAATATCAGAAAACTTTCTGGAGGTTTTGTCAGCAATTACCTCACACACAGCTTGAACTAGATGACTGAAGACTCATTGTGTCCCCTCAGTCCATGCCGAATTAGGGTTCGTTCTCAATGCATTTACTAAGCATTATTTGTTTTAAAGGGGCGGGGATGGGTTGATAAATGTTATACACTGTTTCTGCCTGAAAGGGTTTTTCCATGTTAGTTAAACTTTGGTAAAACTAACTAGGTTGTATGCTATTTCTGTCTTCCAAAGAATCAAGGTGTACGTACACCTGTCTTCTTATATGTTAGAGAAATGAGACAGATAGATAATGACGGCTGAACTGAAGTAAACCTGTAATTTGCAACATAATCGTGTAAGAGTAAAAGGAAATATGCAAGGAAAAAAATGCTATCTATTTCAAAGTTATTTACTCAGACTGATCCATATGTATTTCCCTCATATGTATTGCCCAAATCAATATATCTACTCTTAAATAAGCAAATGAGATGCCATATTTCATCAAATCTACAGCTATAGTATACATCACTATTTTGTCTTCTATTTAAAAAGGGAAAATTCTGCCAATTAAACTATGACATGCCACCTTTTTAAAAAATGTTTTTGTTTATTTATTACTGAGACAGAGAGAAACAGAGCATGAGTGGGGGAGGGGCAGAGAAAGAGAGTAAGACAGACAGAATCCAAAGCAGGCTCCAGGCTCTGAGCTGTCAGCACAGAGCCCAATGCAGGGCTCAAACCCCAGAACCAAGAGATCATGAATTGAACCGATGTTGGATGCTTACCTGACTGAGCCACCCAGGTGCCCCAAAACAAATTAGATTCTTAAATTCCCTTGATTTACCAGGATTATTGTCTGTTAATATGTTCTTGATCTTTCAGGCTTAGTTTCTTAGCCTAAAATATTTATCAGCATATAAACAGATACTTAATATTTATTAATGAGTATTCATAAACTACTTTATGGGGCACCTGGCTGGCTCAGTGGGTTTAGCGGCTGACTTCAGCTCAGGTCATGATCTCACGGTTTGTAAGTTCGAACGCTGTGTCAGGCTCTGTGCTGACAGCTCAGAGCCTGGAGCCTGTGTCAGATTCTGTATCTCCCTCTCTCTCTTCCCCTCCCCTACTCATGTTCTGTCTCTCTGTCTCTAAAAAATAAATAAATGTTTAAAAAACTTAAAAAATTAAACTATTTTATGTTTGATAAGAGAAACCAGGAGCTAGTTCTTTGAAAGAATTAACAAAATTGATAAACCCCTAGCTAGACTGATCAAGAAGAAAAAGGAAAGGACCCAAGTAAATAAAATCACTAATGAAAAGAGGAAAGATCACAACCAACACCACAGAAATACAAACAATAATAAGAGAATCTTATGACTAATTATATGCCAACAAATTGGGCAAGCTGGAAGAAATGGACAAATTCCTAGAAACATATAAACTACCAAAAATGAAACAGAAAATGTAAACAGATCTATAACCAGCAAAGAAGTTGATTTGGTAATTTAAAATCTTCCAACAAAAAAAGAGTCCAGAGCCGGATGGCCTTCCAGGGGAATTCTACCAAACATTTAAGGAAGAGTTAACGGCTCTTCTTTCAAAGCTGTTCTAAAAAATAGAAAGGAAAGGAAAACTTCCAAACTCACTCTGCAGTGCTCGCTTTGGCAGCACATATACCAGACTCATTCTACAAGGTCAGCATTACCTTGATTTCAAAACCAGCCACTAAAAAGAACTATAGACCAATTTCCCTGATGAATATGGATGCAAAAATTCTCAACAAGATACTAGCAAACTGAATTCAACAATACATTAGAAAAATTATTCACCATGATCAAACGGGTTTTATTTCCGGGATGCAGGGCTGCTTCAACATCCACAAATCAATCAATGTGATACATCACATTAACAAAATCAAGGATAAGAACCACATGATCCTCTCAATAGATACAAAAAAAAAAAACATTTGACAAAATGCAGCATCCTTTCTTGATAAAAACCCTTAAGAAAGTAGGGATAGAAGGAACATACCTCAAAATCATAAAGGCCATATACAAAAGACTCACAGCTAATATCATCCTCCTTGGGGAAAAACTGAGAGTTCCCCCTAAAGTCAGGAATAGGACAAGATGTCCACTCTCACCACTGTTATTTAACATAGTGCTAGAAGTCCTAACCTCAGAAATCAGACAACATAAAGGAATAAAAGGCATCCAAATTGGCAGGAAGGAAATAAAGCTTTCACTTTTCACAGATAACATGATACTGTATGTAGAAAACCCAAAAGACTCCACCGAAAAACTGCTAGAACTGACACATGAATTCAGCAAAGTCACAGAATATAAAATCAATGTACAGAAATCAGTTGCATTTCTATACACCAATAATGAAGCTGCAGAAAGAGAAATCAAGTAATTGATCCCATTTACAATTGCACCAAAAACCATCTAGGAATAAACCTAACCAAAAAGGAGAAAAATCTATAGACTGAAAACTATAGAAAGCTTATGAAAGAAATTGAAGAAAACACAAACAAATGGAAAAACATTCCATGCTCATGGATGGGAAGACCAAATATTGTTAAAATGTCAATACTACCCAAAGCAATCTACATACTCAATGCAATCCCTATCAAAATAACACCAACATTCTTCACAGAACTAGAACAAACACTCCTAAAATTTGTATAGAATCAGAAAAAAAACCAAATAGTCAAAGTGATGTTGAAAAAGAAAAGCAAATTGGGAGGAGGCATCACAGTTTCAGACTTCAAGCTGTATTACAAAGCTTTAGGGGCGCCTGGGTGGCTCAGTCAGTTGGGCGGCCGACTTTGGCTCAGGTCAAGACCTCACAGTTCATGGGTTCGAGTCCCACATTGGGCTCTGTGCTGACAGCCAGCTCAGAGCCTGGGCCTGTTTCAGATTCTGTGTCACCCTCTCTCTCTGGCCCTTCCCTGCTCAGGCTTCTCTCTCTCTCTCAGAAATAAATAAAAACATTAAAAAATTAAAAAAAAAAAAACAAAGCTGTAATCATCATGACAATATGGTACTGGCAGAAAAGCAGACACATAGATCAATGGAACAGAATAAAGAACCAAGAAATGGACACACAAACATATAGCCAACTAATCTTTGACAAAGCAGGAAAGAGTATCCAATGGAAAAAAGACATCTCTTCAGTAAATGGTGTTGAGAAAACTGTACAGTGATATGCAGAAGAATGAACCTGGACCACTTTCTTACACCATACACAAAAAGAAACTCAAAATGGATTAAAGGCCTAAATGTAAGACAGGAAGCCATTCACAGTCCTATGGAAGAAACAGGCAATGGCCTTGGAAGCAGCAATTTCTTACTTGACATATCTCCAAAGGCAAGAGAAATAAAAGCAAAAATGAACTATTGGGATCTCATCAAGATAAAAAGCTTCTGCACAGCAAAGGAAACAATCAGCAACAAAGGCAACCAAGGGAATGGAAGAAGATATTTGCAAATGACATATCAGATAAAGGGTTAGTATCAAAAATCTATAAAGAATGTATCAAACTCAAAACCCGAAAAACAAATAATTCAATGAAGAAATGGGCAAAAGACATAAATAGACACTTTTCCAAAGAAGACATCCAGACGGCTAAGAAACACATGAAGAAATGCTCAACATCGCTCATCATCAGGGAAATACAAACCAAAACCACAATGAGATACCACCTCACACCTGTCAGAATGGCTAAATTAACAACTCAAGAAACAACAGATGTTGGCAAGGGTGATGAGAAGTGGAACTCTTTTGCACTGCTGGTGGGATGCAAACTGGTGCAGCCATTCTGGAAAACAGTCGGAGGTTCCTCAAAAATTTGAAAATAGAGCTATCCTATAATTCCAGTACTTAGGTATTTATTCAAAGGATACAAAAATGCTGATTCAGAGGGGAGCATGCACCCCAATGTTGACATCAGCATGACTGACAGTAGCCAAAGTATGGCAAGTGCCCAAATGTCCACTGACTGATGAATGGGTAAAGAAGATGTGGTATGTATGTACACACGCGCGCACACACCCACACACACACATACACACACACACACACACACACACACTATTACTTGGCAATCAAAAAGAATGAAATCTTACCATTTGCAACAACATGGATGGAAATAGAGTGTATTATGCTAAGCAAAATCAGCCAGAGAAAGATAAATATCATATGATTTCACTCATATGTGGAATTTAAGAAACAAAACAGATGAGCATAGGGGAAGAGAAGGAAAAATAAGCTAAAAGAGAGGGAGACAAACCGTAAGAGGCTCTGAAATACAGAGGACAAACTGAGGGTTGCTGGAGGGTGCTGGTGGAGAGATGGGCTAAGTGGATGATGGGCATTAACAAAGGAGGGCACTTGTTGGGATGAGCACAAAGTTGTTATATATAAGTGATTCTTCGTTAAATTCGATTCCAGAAATCATTATTACACTATATGTTAACTAACTTGGATTTAAATTTTTAAAAAAAGAATTGTTAAAAACAAAAACCAAAAAAAATAAACTATTTTATGTTTAACATGTCTCAATGTAAAAAGCTTTCATATCAAAATATATGTACCACCTGAAAGAAACACCACACCTTGACCATATATATTTTTTTCATGAACAACATGTCTCATTATACCATTAAAATGAACCAAATACATTTTCACCAAATCATTCCATTTAAATTCAAAATTCAAAAATTTTACTCTTTCATGTCTTTGCAGAATTAGCAAAAGTAAATGGAGTTCTCTCTCACTCTACCAAACATCAACCTAGAATTCTTGGGGCTACTGTTTGCTATTTCCCGTTTATTACCCATTTTTCTCTACTCTCCCTACCAAAATTAGTATACCTGCATTTCATTTATCACAGTGGGTCATAAAATACCATGGAACTAAACTATTTCAAGTATTTTCATAATTATTGTCTCTTTGATGACATATGCTATTTAACTTCTGTCAATTTACCTTATGGATACTCTGTGAAACTTTTCCTTGTCTTGCCTACCTTACTCTGGAAGATATTAGAGAGATTATGGTGACTTCCCTGTTCTTTGTATAGTTCCTGTAAAAATATAATGGATGGTTAGATAATAAATATAACAACAGTAATTTTTCAATGCTGAGCAATTTTCCAGTTTACACTGATTCTATACACTAAGGATTTTACTCTCTTCACACAACCACAGCACTTTAGAGCCCAAAGGCACTTAAATATCAACACACTTATTTTACAGATCATTCTCACCCATCAAAAATTACTATTTCCTGATGATTTACCTTTTACCAAGCACTATAGAAAATGCTAAGCTTGGGTTTTTCATTCATTTTTCACATGACCCATTATGTAATTATTAGCACCATTTCACAGATGAGAAAACTAGATATCAGAGAAATGAAGAAATTGGTGAAAGGCACCCTATTCCCTAATGGCACAACTATGGCTATGATGCTGAGGTGCCATTTCAGTACACTCCTTATCAGCAAGAACATCCACAGTGAATGCTTTAAATGCTTAAATGATAAACTCTGTATCAATATTTTTGTTATTTCTTCCTTTCTTTCCCTTTATTCCTCCTTAGTTCTTCTAAATTAAAAAAAGCACATATTTCTTCATATGAAATAATGAAAATCTTCTAATACTCCATAAATCATTAAAACATTTTCTCCTGTTTTCATTCCAGGATACCATGTTGAATGTCAGACCAACATGAATAACTCCTAAATACCTCTAGGTGGATGCTGCATGAGGTATCTGTTTCTTTTTTTCTCCACAGTGAATCCATCATCTCTACTCCTCTCCCAAACTTCTCCAGTTTTCTCTCTTAGAAAAACTCATCCAGTTTCTCAAGGTAGACCTGGGATTTTATTCTTTCACCTCCTTTTCACGCATCCAAAACGTATCCACCTACCTCCTTATTATCACTGGAATTTTTCACTTTCTTTCATTCTTGCTGCCCTCACTCTAGTCCATGCAAAAATCATTGGTTGCTATGACTGGTAAAAAAGCCTACAAATTTTCTCTACCTGAATCCACTCTATCCACTCCAATTCCTTCTTAATTCTAAACAGGGTAATCTTTTAAAATGTAAAGTGGATCACGTAATTAAAAACTTTCAGTGTTTTTCAATCACCTTTATGACAAAGTCTAAAGTGCTTAATATGGCTTATAAGATCCTGCTGGACTTGGCATTTGTCCACTTAGTTCAGTCTCTTTGCTGGATGTTTTTTTCAACTGATCCAGACAAATTGCCTTTGGTTTGTTTAACTGAAAGGAAGCAAAAACATGTTTGTTATGTTTATTTATTTTTGAGAGCGAGAGAGACAGGTGAGCAGGGGAGACGCAGAGAGAGAGGAGACAGAAACCAAAGCAGGCTCCAGGTTCTGAGCTGTCAGCACAGAGCCCGATGTGGGGCTCAAACTCACAAACTGTGAGATCATGACCTGAGCCAAAGTCAGACGTTTAATCGACTAAGCCACCCAGGTGTCCCAAAAATATTTCTAAAACAGAAACATCTTGGCATACACAGAAACGAACAACCTTTTTAATGTCTCCAAACCATTTGCAAAAAATAGTCTGGCACTGAAAATAAAACTTAAAAAAAATTAAATGGC
Organism: Crocuta crocuta; assembly: GCF_008692635.1. NCBI lineage: Eukaryota > Metazoa > Chordata > Mammalia > Carnivora > Hyaenidae > Crocuta > Crocuta crocuta. The sequence goes on from NW_027532599.1 coordinate 3,365,029, forward strand.
ACATGACTAAAATCAGCATATATTTTTTTTTGGAATTTCTCAGCCATATCAAAATTGCTAATTATAAAATTATTAAGTTCCTTAATAGAAATAGAGTTGGAGCCTGCCTTATTATTTGCAACAGTCTTTTTTTGCAAACATCATATCTGTTAATTTTAATCTAGCTTTCTGTTTATTCAATAATGCACAATTATATTGGTTTCTGACACTCAATTAGACATAAATTTGACTTAGAGCCATTTGAGGGCATCAAAATTTCAGTTTCTATATTGCTTTCTATGATATATCATTTCTGTTGGACCATTTATTTACATAGAGCTTTCAGAAGTAAATACAGAACAGCTATTTTCTTCCACTATAGATTTGTAGCTAGAAAGATATAATAGATATATTAGTTTTCAGTTTACTGAGATCATGGCATTACCCTAAATGATCTGCAAGAAAAATGTTTGCATTATTCATTGAAAAATTGATTGTTTCATTGCCATGGCCATTTTAATATGTCCTCCTAGATAGAGATGTATGCTAAGTCAAAAGGTTTCAGGGGATAATAATCTAGAGTAATATTATCTAAACACTAGCAAGGAAGCTAATATCAAAGTATGCTAAATAAAAAAACTTTTGAGTGTACAAACCCAAAATATTATCCAAATAATAATTGAACATGTAGAATAAATACATCCAAGAAGATGATCCCCATTATTTTAAAGCAAAAAAGGAACAAAAGTTTAGTTGTAAATCAATTCTACGCATTTGGGTATGCATAGTATTGATGGAATTCATTAAAACATTTATTTTAAATTGCTCTCTACTTAAGGTAATTATTGATATGCATTTATGAAAATAAATATAAATAAATTCTGTCAAATTTAGACAGAGGTTCACCAGTTGAAATTAATTGTAACGTTATCTTCAATGTACTAACTTACAAAAAAATGAAAAGATTTGTAAACATGTACCAATAAAATGAAACCTAGCAATTATCAGCAGTAGGTTTAGAGTCCAACTCCAAAAGCATTAAACTGGATCTAGGAGTTTGTTTTGCAATCATAAATTTTAGAGTGATAAAGGGAGATTTAAATCTACAATAAAGGGATGTATGGACATGAAACTTCAGTTGCTTGTGGCAGTTTTAAAATATGTCCATAAATTTTGAAATATTCCTCCCTTCAAAAGGTGGAGCCCAATTAATTCTCCTTTCAATGTGTTTTGAACTGAGTGACTCACTTCTAACGAATGGAATAAAGTAGCAGTGTTGGTGCCCAATCTGGGAGACCACGTCATAAAAGACACTAACATTTCCTCCTAGCTCACTCTGGGGTAAGTTAGCACCATGTTGTCATTAGCCCTACTGTGAGGCCCCGGAGAAGCATGGCGGCCACCTGTGTTGACTGTCGGGCCAACCAGAAATGGGGGCCTGCTGCTAACAATCCATGAGTGAGTCTTACAAGCAGACTCTCCAGCCCCAGCCAAGACTGCAACCCAGGCCCACATCCAGACAGCATCCTAATGAGGTACCATGAGCCAGAAATACCTAAAAAAGCCATTTCAGAAGTTGTGTGCGATAATAAACTGTTTTGTTTTTTCTTCTAAGTTTCAGGGTACTTTGTTTTGCAGTAATAGATTACTAGTACGGTGCTGAAAAAGAAACCATCCAAATATCTAAAACAAAAGCACCAAAACGCAGGGAGAAAATGAAAGATGTAACTCTCTAGATACAACTGACATAAGAATACTGAAATCTGACTGTGATAAACATAACTAGAATATAACCATATATCTTCAAGGAAATCAAAGAAGTTGGAGAGTGAAAAAAAAACTTTAAAAAATTTGAGTCTAACAAGAAATAAAGACTTCAATTTCAGAATATTAAATGTCAGGGCACCTGGGTGGCTCTGCTGGTTAAGCATCCAACTCTTGATATCGGCTCAGGTCGTGATCTCACAGTCATGGGACTGAGCCCCACCTCATGCTCTGCACTGAGCATGGAGCCTGCTTGGGATTCTCTTTCCCTCTTTTTCTCAGCCCCTCCCTCACCCACTGGCTCACTCTCTCAAAATAAATAAATATAACTTTTAATTAAAAACAATATTAAATGTATACAATTATGAACATTAACAAAAGACAGAACTCCTAAAAGAATCAATCAACCAATAAGTTTAGAAGTAAAATTTTGAAATGTGCAAAGAACATGTAAACCTATTATAACTATTATACCAATCTATTTCGATTTTACCAGAAGGGTGTCTGGGTGGCTCAATTGCTTGAGTGCCCAACTCATGATTTCAGCTCAGGTCACGATTGCATGGTCGTAGAATCGAGCCCCGTGTGATGCTCTGCACTGAGTGTGCAGCCTGCTTAAGATTCCCTCCCTCTGCCCCTCTCTCCCCGGATCGTGTTCTCCTCTTTCTAAAATAAAATTAGCAATTAAAAAGATTTTACCAGAAACTTTTTAACCACTATAAAGAATAGGTAACACATCAGACTGATATTTTAGATACCAGGAATTACACTGATGCCACAGTAATGTTTGAAAACAAATATCCAGCAAATTCATTTTCAATGAAGAACAATACAAATTATGAACTCTGGCTTTCAGCCATGTTAGTTGTTTTATGACTTAACACAATCACCTAACTTACATTTCAAAAATTTTGGTATCTATAGCAACACAGAAGTTTGCATCTGAGAACAAGTACAGACCCTGTAGTAAAGTAACTTGAAAAGAATATCTCTTTACAATTAATTAAACAACAACAAAAGAGATTATCTTCACTTACTGCAGAGTAAATGACTAAATTTAAACGTTTTCAGACCTCCACTTCAATCTGAACAATTATCCAAGGCCATTTTAGTTCCTATGATTATAAATTCAACACCTTTATCAATACACAGAGGAGATTTATCATATTGTATATAAGGATCCAAAGTATAGGCATTTTTATAATCGCATAACAATAAACCTGATACTCTGCAAAATCATGTACCAAGATGAGGAAAGATTGTAAGAAAAATACTCAACTGGTAACCAGACCCCCCCAAAAATTATAAACTAGACAATGTACACACATAGCTAAAATGACATGTTACATTCTTAACAAATAAATGTTTCATTTAATATAAGGAAGTATCAGAAGTGCAAGGAGCTTGATGTAAGGTGTACAAAGAATGGAGACAAAGGAAATGTGTACAGAATCAGGAATGACTGTGCAGTCAATGCTCCCAAGACAGAGGCGTGAGGAAGGATGTGAGGACCACAGACACGGTTTCGGTCCTGGGTTCCCTCGTCACCCCTTCACACTGATTGTGTTAGTGTCCTGTGCATACGCTAGCTGTGAGGCAAGAACAGTAACATATTAGAAAATATAAATCTAACAATGTGATTTTGACATTATACTGACACAATGGCTAATTATCACTTCAGAAATAGGCAGTGTAGGAGAACAGTCTAAGAGACGAGATTTGCCTCACAGTTTTTTTAGTAAACAACTAGCTCCTTTAAAGGGAGCCTCTTTTTGTGATTTCATGTTGTCCTTGTGCTGCATGGGCTAGGAGAGGCCTGGGTTATTTTATTTCAATACTGTGAAGGAAATTGTCACTTTATCCCCAATGAATTTTTAACTCTGATACGTAAAGTTGGACAGACAGCATTATAAAGGAGAATAAAACCCAATCTCATGCAAGAATACTAGATAGAAAATGTTTTGGCAAATGACAAAAAATATACCCCCCACAAAATAAAGTTCAATCCTAGAAAATGAAGGATTTAATATTAAGTAATTTAATAATATTAATGCATTCTATTAGAACTCAAAGAAAAAACAAAATATTTAATAATATTCAGCACCTATTCCTGATAAAGTCTCATCAGAAACTAAGGTAATATAGAATAAAGAAAATGTATCTCAAAGTGACAGTATTTACTAAAAAAGGAGTAAAACACTGGAATCTTGTCTGTTAAAATCAGAAATAAGAGATATTTATTTGCATCATTATTATTAATTTAGACATTTTACTCAGTATATCAATACAAACTACAAATAGAATAATTGCAATTTTTAAGTGGCATGCAATTATAATTATTTGCCATTAATTTTAATGTGGGATTTTATCAAATCTACAAAGCTCAGTTCTTCTATTACAAATATATCGGTTTATCCAACTACCAGTGAGGGTTGTTCTTATTTTTCCTGTGGAAATTGATGATACAATTCTAACATTTATTAAAGAATAAATAGTTGAAAACACATCTTAAAAAGGTGGGGAAGAAATGTACCAATACTTTCCCACCAGACATTAAAATACAATAAGTTAAAAGAATGTTGTATTAGAATATAATTGATTAGGAATGTAATATACTTCTGTGACACAGAACCTAGTATATCTAAGAATGAAGTTTATAATACATGAAGAGTTGAAAGTCCATGCAAAAGGGCGGAATTATTTAAGACCATCAGAGAGAAAATAACCAAGAGAAACTTCTAGTCTCCAAATTTAGACTATCAGAGAGAAAATAACCAAGAGAAACTTCTAGCCCCCAAATTTAGTTTTCTTACAGTAAGGAAACCAGTTGCATACATTAGAAATAAAATGGGTAAGTTACATAGAGAACATAAGGATGAAAATACATAGCAAAAAAACTAAAATATTCATGTTTATTAATAGACAACTCATAAGTTTCATTAATTGGTATATAAAATTTTCATCATTTGAATTAGCTTTAATAGCAATGTGCTCTAATAGTAATAACACTGATTTGATTATAGGTATTCACGTGCATAAATTAAATAAATTCCCCTTTATATATGAAAAACCTTTAAAAAATTCATTCCACCTGAACAACCTTGAGAAAATGTGGGCCAAGATTTATGCATGTATGTATGAGTGTTTGTGTGTGTGTGTGTGTGTGTGTGTGTGTGGTGTGTGTGTGTGATTTTTTAAACATTTTTTAAGTTGAGATAGGCTTCACGTGCAATAAAATTCACTGTATCAAATTACACAACAGTCTGAATCTTTACCCATCTATCCAAGAATAAATGCATTGATCAGAAATACAATTAAAATTCTGATTCAATCAGCTTATGATTCTTAACCTATAATGTATAATATTGTGGTCATTGTTACAGAGGGCCTGTTTTTTATTTTCTGTGCATCTAACACAGACTCTGGAGGATGGATATCAGGCACATGTCATCTGCTGCCATATGGACCAGAGGACTACAGGGAATTTCACTGTCTTCTTCATCCCTACGCCCACAGAATTCTACAATAGTTCACGAAATGGGCAGACATTGTACATAGTGTTAAAGAAATTAATAATAAAAATTAATTTCCCAAGTGTATAATATTTTTACTGAGCCTTCCAAGTCCATCTATTTGCATGTTTGTTAACATGTAACAACAGCTTTACTGAATCCCATACAATTCACCCATTTATAATTCAATAGTTTTTAGTGTATTCACTAAATTCACAATACAAGTGATTGTATAACCATCACCATAAACAATTTTTGAACATTTTAATTTCCCCAAAAAGAAACTCGGCATGTATCCATTGGCAATCACTCCCCCATTTCCTTCCAACCTTACTAAACCCATTCAAAGATTAAAGTATTTTCTATCGGGGTGCCTGGGTGGCTCAGTTGGTTGAGCGTCCAACTTCAGCTCAGGTCATGATCTCATGGTTTGTGGGTTCGAGCCCTGCACCAGGCTCTGTGCTGACAGCTAGCTCACAGCCTGGAGCCTGCTTCAGATTCTGTGTCTTCCTCTCTCTCTGACCCTCCCCTGCTCACGCTGTCTCTCTCTCAGAAATAAATAAAAACATTTTTAAAAAAATAAAGTATTTTCTATCACTATAAATTCACCTGTTCTATAAAATTCTTATAAATGGAATCAGACAATTTGTGGCCTTTAGAGAACAGGTATTTATAGGATCCTGGGGCCTGGTCTGGGGGATCATAAGGTCTTACAAGTTCGAGAAGTATTGGGAACGGGTTGCATTTATGCAGGCTGGTGAGCCTAAGAGGGAAAAATCTTGAAGCAAGTCTTCCAGAGTAGGCTATTAGTTTTGATAAGTTAAACTCTTTGGCTATTTCAGCCTTTCTTCCAGGAGCAGGTATTTCTGAAACATACAGCAAAGTTACTTTTGCTTAGACTGAGTATTACTTAACAAGGGACAGAGAATTACCTTGGTTTCAGTTATTCAGCCTCATATAACATTTTTTACAGGAAAAAATACAATACATGTTTAAATTTTTGCTGTCTTACTGTATGAATTAGTGTCTCCATGTAAACATTAACTCGGAGCATGTGATACATGACAGGAATGCCACACTTCTGATTTGAAAGCAAATGTTTCCAGTAATTCCATTATGCTCTTGGAATTACACAAGAGTTCTACACCTTGGCAGGTTTTTATTTCTACTCATTTTTTTTAAATTTAAACCTTCATTTCTAATAGTTTTTAATCTTAATTTATTACTATGTGTATTTTGCTACCATTTGGCACACTCTGTACAAAGAGATAGTCATTAAGGTTTGTATCTTCTATTATTATAGGCTATACTTCCTCATGTCTTAGATTTTTGGTTATTTGTTGTTTTTCTCCATCTGTGTTGCTGCCCTGTATTATCCTCTGGAAACACCCCTCCAACTCTCTGTTGACATATTTAGGTCAGCTGACCTCACACATGACCCCAGGGTGGTCAACCTGTCAGCGGATGCTTCAAGGAGGAAAAAGTGGCCCAAAGCCAGAATGATGAGCAAAATATAGGAGATTCAAGGGGAAATAAGGTCCCTTCTTTCTAGTGCTAGAGGTAATCAAGTTAAAATGAGGTCCTTCGGTGGGGGAATCCTGACCCTATTTGACTGCCGCACTTACAAGAAGCAAAATTTGGACACAGATTCACATAGAGGGAAAATGCTGCAAAGAAAACTCAAGAGAGAAGAGAATCATATGCTGGCCAAACACAGGGCCTGGAATAGACTCTTCCCTCACAACCCATAAAAAGAACCAACTCTGTTGATACCTTGATTTTGGACTTCTAACCTCTAGAACCGTGACAGTAACTTTCAGGTCAAAGACATACATTTCAAATGATGTCTTCCAGGGAATAACCAAAAAGCCAAATGATGACAATTCTTTGGGAATGAGGCTTTGAAATAGCTCTAGCTTGGCTCTGTGAACTTCATTACCAGGAATATGGGCCGTTATTTGTCAAGGGTACCAGTGAACTAGAGAGGAAGGGATGAGGCTAAGGAAAGCTAAATGCCACAGAGCTCACTATTATCAATATTAAGTAACTTTCCTTGAGTAAATGCTCCTGGGTTGCTGCAAACCTTTTGTTAGCTTCCAAAATTGCGAACATTCTGATTCTAAAAATTTTTGCTAAATATTTTCTTGCTTTGATGGAGGGGTAAATTTTTTAATGTCCTTATTGCAGCATTTTGGTGACATCTTATGGAAAAAAATTTAGCAAAGCATGTTTTGTAATTGTACAAAAAAGAGGGAACATTTAAACAGAGAAATTTTAAAAATAATATAGCAGCCAATTTATATAATGACATATGAAGCCATTAAAATGTTTTAAAAGTAATTAATCACATTTAGAAATAGTCATGATATTTGATCCATGATTCAAGATTCAAGAAAATAGTATAGGCAGCTAATATTTATTGAACTTTCTACATGCTCCCTCTATGATAGATGATTTACATAAATTATCTCATTTTATTTCCACACCAAAGTCTTGAGGAAAATACCAACCTCTCCATTTTATAGATGTGGGTACTGAAACTTAGAGATCAAGTAGTTTCGCAAAGGTCACAAAGGAAGCAAACAGCAGAGTAAGTATTTACATTCTGATTCTCATAGCCCCACTCTGAACAGCTTATTCACAAGCCTCTTAGTGGGCTCTCCCCCACTCTACCCTGTCCTGCAGACTCAGAGCCCCCTTGCATTTCCCTGATATTTCAAGTATGTCCATTTATTATCAGTATTTGTTTTACTGTCTTACTTCCCATTAAAATATGAACTTCCTGAAGAGAGAGGCCATGCTTCTATCTTGATCATTACTGTGTCACAAAGGACTGAGCCCTCAATAAGAATAATTATTTTAAATGATCAATATAAAATACCTGAAAAAATAAATGATTTAGTGGGTATATAACATTCTCATTATTCTTATAGTTTGAAAATATAAACAGAACTGTATTAAATGAACACCCACTCTGCTGGTAGACAAAATGAAAAAAGAACTAAACATTGTTATCTGCATGACATATTCCCTGGTCTTCCTAATGCAACACAAGATAGCAGGGCCTGCTCTGGCTAAAACCTTAAAGCCTTAAAAACAGAGACTGTTTGAGGGATCCATATAGGTTTATGAAAATTAAGTTTTAGGGTAAAAAATGCAGAGTAAATATATCATATCTGGATGTCAGAAACAGGCTCTTGGATGAAAGGGTGATGCTTAAACTGAGCCCTACCTCATAAGTAACCAATGCCAGAGGATCATGGGAAAAAGTTCCAGACAAAGTAGCAAGCACAGGCAATGTTCCTAGGGTATGAGAAATGATAAACTTGAGATACTGAGAATGGATGGCAGAAGTTAGAGATAAAAAATGAAGTCTAAGAAGTAAGAAATGGTTTGTAATATCTCACAGAATCTTTGCAGGGCATTTAAAAAATGTCAGATTTGTTCTTAAAGGTAATGGAAGGTCAGTGAATGCATATAAATAGAGTAGGTTTAACAGTGGATTTAACAGGGGCACCTGGGTGGCTCAGTCAGTTGAGCATCCAACTCTTGGTTTCAGCTCAGGTCATGATCTGACAGTTTGAGAGATTGAGCTCCACATTGGGATTCTCTCTCTCCTCTCTCTCTGACCCTCCCCCTGACTTGTGCATGCTCACTCACTCTCTCTCTCTCTCTCCAAATAAATAAATATTTTTTTAAAACATGGATTTAACATACTTAGAATTGCATTTGCCCAAAGCATCCAGGCTACACTGCGAAGAATAATGGGACCAAATATGGCTATAAGAGTCTACACGATACAGCAGTGACCAAGCCAAGCAGTGATGCTGGCTGGACTAGGGCATGGAGAAAAATAGGATTGCTGAGAAATTAAGGAAGTTCAAGTGCCAGGGTCCAGTAATTTATTACATAGAAGCAAGGAGGGTGGTTAGAGGAATTAAGGATGACACAACCCTTCGGATTCCCAATGTTACCATAATCTGCAATGAGTTACATCATTTGTAAATCCCCTCAATAATTCTCTTCTGACACATTATTCCTCTAACAAAAGTTAATCTCAATACAAAGAGTCCTTAGTTTTAGCAATTTGATTTTGAACAAAATCAACTCATTCTCTCTCATCATGGACTGCCATAATACCAACAGCTAACATGCTGAATTCTAACTGAGTGCCAGCACTGCTCAAGGCACTTTGTTATTAAATGATTTCGTCTCCATTTTACAGATGTGAACACTGAGGAATAAATAAATAAATTTAATTAATTAAATATGTCAACATTTGCATTATCAATGAGATACAAAGATAAAATATGTAAAAAAAGTAAACAAATGTGCAATTAATTTATAAGCTTATTATTAGAGGCATGTATGAAAATGGACACACAAAAGTGTTCCATGAATAATGAGGGATGGAGAGAAAATGGGAGAGAGGAGGAACATGCCCGCTTTGGGGTTTTCAACTTCAGTAACAGAAAATTATTTTTGTTCTTCCAAAGTTAATTTATACTTATAATATATAATCATGAAGTATCCCAACGTTAGGTGAACAATATATAATCTATAATGGTCTTTCAGGACAAGAGCTGCTCTGTGCTCCCAGCAGGGCAGACTAGTCTTTTTCACAAAAAAATAATTGTATTATTGTGCTTCAATGCAAATTCTCAGAGGGGAGTAGCTGAAAAGAAATGCTGCTTCTTATTTCATTAAAAATAATAAAGCACAGAGACTATTTCCTCTGAAATACTCCCCCAGCCCCATTTTCATTAACTGCACTATTCTAGATGTCAACTCTCTGATTCAGAATTGGAAAGAGGACGTTTCAGAGGGCTCTAAATCTTTGATTTCAGAATCACATACATGATTCAAGTCCCTAATTACCTCTAAATTCATATCTACTCTACTGAGCAGGTGCTTGGGAAAAGATTTATGGAGGTGACTCAATTGCATTCATAGACCTATTTAGGTTTTGCTTCCTTGGGGAGGTCTCTGCTGACCATGGTGGCTCCCCTTTCATGCAACTCCTATTCTCCGTGTAAGCCGTCTCATGGAGCATACTTCACAGCCATTCAATATCTGTCTTCCCCATGACTGTCTGTTCCGCAAGGTCAAAGGCTAAGACTGTTTTGTTTCCATCCATAGCACCCTGAATCTTAGCTCATGGATGGGAACTAAGGGCACTTTCAATTACACATTACTATGCAGGACTTTATTCAAAACTCTAAGCTGACCAACAAGAAAATAAAAATGGAGCTATTAATAACAACTCCAGTCCTTCAACTAATTTGTCTCCAGCCCAATGATTAAAACACTTCTTTGAAAATTACCAGAAATAAATTGGAAAAGAACAGAAAGGCCGTGGGAGGTGGTGTCTTGGAAAAATCGCCGGGCTACACTCATCTGGCTGAAGTAAGCTCATTTGTAGCTCCCCCATGGCTGCCTTCTCATCTCCCAAGACTCAAATCATAATTCCCAAATCCTCACCATTTACACCAACCACCTAACTCTGAATTCTCCCAATTTCTTGTCTTCCAGAATATATGAGTTATTCTAACCATCCACACCCTTTAATTTCCTTTCTCCATTAGTAATTTCTTAATTGTATATACACACATACATACACACACGTATATATACAGTAATTTCTTAATTATATATATGCATATACACACACACATATATATAATATGTTATGTTCTATATTAGACAATACATCTTTTAATAATGGGAATCATTTTATTATTTCTTTTTTCTTACCTGCTAAATTCACCAAAGCCTAAAATGGCTCAAAAGGCATTCAAAATAAATGGCCAAAAAATTGATGTAAATGAGTATACCAAGCTACATTGAAAATAAAGACTTTCAAAAGTCTTTATTTTGGTCATTAGAAATTTTTCTGAGAAAAAAAGGTAGGCAGGCACTAGAATAAATTAGATGGAGGCTGCAATTAGCCACACAGTTCATTTGTTTTGGACCTTAGGTCTGTCTGGTACCTATATCCATTTAGAATCATTTGGTTGGTTGATTTTGGAGCGTCTTCCTGCGTTTGGATTATACAAATGCTGAATTATTACCCTTTCAAGACCATTTGCAATTTAATTGTTCTCAGACAGAGCCTTAACAACAGTGTGTATAAAATAAATATTCAGGATTTTTTGTCCAAATCATAGTAAACTCTTCACTCAAGTGTCATTTTCCTTAATCTTCCCCTCTCTACTTTTTCCAGTGAGGAGTTAATTGAGTTTCTTACAATCTCGTGCCTGATTCCCATGCCAAATCATTAAGGCTCAATAACTGCTTGAATAGATTAGAAAACCACCCTTAGCTGGATCCCCACAAAAATGTTTTTGTGACAAAATCCTGTTGCTGCAAGTAACACGTTTAGTCTGAGTGCAAAAGCCTTTCTAACACATTCATGGAAAGAATGAAACAAAGTGTTTCCACGATCATCCCCAATCTGAAAGTACCAGAAAGCATCAAGTTGAATGACAAAGTATAGTGAAGCTGAATAAAAAGGAAAAGTCTGATCCAAAGTATTTACCCACTAAAGTTGAATCACATGAACCCGCTCCTGTTTCAAGTATGCTCTGCAGTCCATTCAAGTTGCTCCCTTTGTATAATGAATAAGGAGAAAGAGAAGTACATAAACATAGCTACGCTTTGAATAAGGACTGAATATAAAGACATCTGTCATCTAACATTTTGCAATTGTGCCTAATAATGACACACCTCCCTCTGTTTTTTTCCACAAGAGTCAAAGATGAGTTCCTAAAGGAGCCTAGGGCAACAGTTTTCAACATTTTGTATTAACAAGTACCTTGCCATTGTGAGTTTTAAAAGGAGAGAACCAGGATTTTTTTTCTAATAGCCAGTTTCCCCCCAGTAGATAAGAGAAAGTCACCAGGTTAGCACAGAGTTTTTCTAGGAGGAAAAAAAAAATGCTATGATCTTTGCTTTATTCAAGGCGACTTCTTTAAAGTCATTTTGAGGTTTTAGAATCACTGGAATAACTGTAGCTATTCAACAGGTATCAAGCTGTCTTAGAGTAAAACAAGGGACACTATTTGTAAATCATTTTTGTGCAGACTTCAATACCACAAAATGAGACTTAGAATACAATGTGCTGCAATTACATTTAAGCTCTAAATCAAATCATCATGACTCAAAGATACAGTGTAGCCTACCTGAGTCAGACCATTCTTCATCCAGGGGCATTCTCCACAGCTGGAGCCAGTGGTCATGGAAGAACAGAAGACAAATGCTCTAAAGTATCTCCCTAAATGGGGACAATTTGGGTACTTCAGCAACAACAGTAAGAGAGAGCAACTATCCAGAAGAGAATCTACCACAGGGAGGCTGGGTGGCTAGGTCGGTTGGGCATCTGACTTTGGCTTAGGTCATGATCTCACAGTTCACGACTTCAAGCCCTGTGTCAGGCTCTGGGCTGACAGCTCAGAGCCTGGAGTCTGCTTTGGATTCTGTGTCTTTCTGTCCCTCCCCTGCTCATGCTCTGTCTCTCAAATAAACATTATATTTTTTTTTTTTAAATAAAGTGAGAATCCACCAAACCAGAATCTCTGAGAGAACTATCCATACCACTGTACCAGAGAGGTTTTGTTTAACGTTATGCTCAAAATAAGATTTTATGCTAACATAATAAATTAACAGAAATAAGCACCTGACCTACTTTGGGCTTATATTCATTAACTTTAAGGAATTTCATATAAGTTAAATGAAATCTTTGCTGCAAAGTTTACTTTTATTTAAGAAAAGTGATCTAAATATGCCAATACCTTCCTCCCTTGGGGCCTCACCTCCTGTAGAGACTAAATAATCATGGCCTGCTTTGGGTTGTGAGGAATTAAATGTATTGGATTTTACAAATGCCAACATGCACTCAGTCTATTATCCCTTGAGATATAAAAGAAGGTAGCAGCTCTTTGCCATGGGAGTGGCTGAAAAGGCTAAAGGTGAAATCAACAGAAAGAAAATTTATAGGATTTTTCTCTTTTTAAAATGAGGAAGACATATTATGCATCTACTATACTACCCTAGCCCAAGATGTTAGAAAACCAGCGTCAGAGGCTCTATACTAATCAGTTCTACGTGAAGAAAAAAAAGAGCTGACTGTAGTATTTCTTGATTCTGGTATAAATACTCCTACTCTGTCCTATTTCACATTACCAAGTGATACCAATCTGCTCACAAATTCTTGATCACCTCCAGCAAGCCAGAATCTACAGATGACTGTACACTACAATCCCGATCTCTTTAAGTGGAGAGAAGCAATGGTTTGAATATTAGATTTTGCACAGAAGACCAAAGAAAGGAAAACAAACTTCTGCATATACGTTAAAATCAGAAAGACAATGCAGAAAGTTTGGCAAAAAGTGACTGCAACTATACAGTGATCCCTAAAATATTTGCTTGTTCATAAAAGAAAGAGCAAAGACTGTTTTCAGTGAAATGCTACTGTGAGGCTTAGGCCACCTGGGGATTGGAGGGCTCAGCATCCCCTGATGGTCCCTATCAGTGCCTCTATCTGGAGCCAGGAAAAAGAGGGAAACAGGGTTAGCATATAGAGTAGAATTCAGGTCAAGACTGGCGAGCCAGGAGCTGAAGCACCCCAGACATATGAGGTCATAAGAGAAAACAATGAAATAACCAGGAACTTACTCCACAGCCTAAGTCCCCGAGGGAAAATCACCAGAACACTTGTAAGCTCAACTAACTAACTACTACAGGGGGCAGGGAGGGACTCAGAATAAACTGTGTTTTTTTTATCACAAGGGAAAACTACCCTCTACATCTTTCAGATCTTCAAACACTATCATCTGTCTATCAAGCTGACAATGCTGGTATTATTGTTGTTATTAAAAACTAGCACTTACTACATGATTATTTTTCCCACGCACAATGGCAAACTTTGCCTTAATTCTCCATTAACAACCCTATGAGATATAGATATTAAATATTCCATGTTAAAAAAAACCTGGAATAGAGACATTTTTCTCAAAGCACAAAGCTATACATTAAGACAGCTGCAGCTGTGGGGCACCTGGGTGGCTCAGCTGGTTGAGTGCCCAACTTCAGCTCGGGTCATGGTCTCTCAGTTTATGAGTTCAAGCCCCGCCTCAAACTCAGAGCCTGGAGCCTGCTTCGAATTCTGTGTCTCCCTCTTTTCTGCCCCCCCACCCCCGCCCCAGCTCATGCTCTCTCTCTCTCTCTCAAAAATAAATAAATATTCAAAAAAGACAGCTGCAGCTTAAGTCTGGGTATCACTCCAAAACTTGGGCTTTTCACAATCTTACTTCCTGTTCTGTATAATCCCCTTTGAAATAAATTTAAGAAAACTAAGAAAAATCAAATAATATATACAACTCTTTGTTATTTTTTAAAGTAATGTAAGTAACCTTAAAAGTATTTTTTACTAACATGAAACCCAATGCTTAAGAAAGCAGGAGAAGTATAAACAAAATAAATATACTAATGTCTAAGCTGTCTGGCAAGCTCTGTATTGATAAGCAAAACAAAGAGTCTCATTCTGTAAACCAAAAAGTTGTTTCACTCCATGTACACAATTACATTGACATTTCATACCTAAAATGTAATAATAAAATCGGCTGTATTCATTATTCTCAAAACTCTTGAATCAAGCAAAAGAAAGCAGCGACGGAAATGGCGAGCCATAACCCCTGACAGAGAGACTTGTCTTCATCTGACACATTCCTTTAGAAGGGCAAAACTCCTTGTCAATCACACAAAGCTAAGTTAAAAGCAAAATTTAAATATAGCTTTCTGGGCTCTAATTCTTTGAATCTAGCTTCCTCTAACCAGGTTTGTAGACAATATTACACTTCCAATTCCCATTTTTTCCTTATCTTGGAAGAAAAAAGCATTGCCTTCTCTGTTTCAACAGACCAGTCAGCATCCATGCTATAGCAAAATCGTGCCAGACTGTGATTACCCCGTCTAGCCACTGTTCTTCTCTGCCAGTAGCAAGCTCTTCAACTCAGGACAGATCAAATTCATCTTTCTCTTCCCAATGTCTAGCAGAATGCATCCCATGAGAGTGTAATAGGCGTTGGGACAACTAATGACTATTTTAGGTACAGTTTTAAAAGATGCAACAGCGTGGCTCACGTACGTATAAAAATCTTCTCTCCCTCTGGCCCCACACCAAACCTCCTCCAAATGAGTGAATTTGGATAGCTTTTTGGAGCTTTAAATAAAGACTTTAGAAGGACCATACTTTTTCATACTATCTCGCCCTCCCATTTTACCATTTCTGTCCCTCTTCTCAGCTAAATACCTGCCCTGCAGAAGACACTACTTCTTACTGGATAACTTTAACTTTTTACACCTTGAGGGATAAAGGACAAATGTTTAATGTTACTCTTCTGATCTCCAGAATAATTTAAGTCTCTCTTATGTAATATATATTGTAAACCATATACAATTTATTAACTTCTAAGTACAACATTCTTGTTAGGAAATACTACAGTAACAGCAACAAAGTGAGAAATGGACCCCGAACTTTATTTGTATTAAATCCAAAGTAGCTCACACATTGAAATTGAGACAATACCAATTGAAAAACTGAATTTCTGAGCACAAACATGCCATTGGTCCTTTCCCCATCGGTCCAATCCCCTTAATCACTTTATCCCGTATCTCAGTATAGCTGCTACAGATGATTTTTAGAAAGAGGTAATGTAGAAAAGGTAAATAATAATGTTATTTCTCAAGTTTTCAGTTCTATAATAACCACAGTTTCAAGAAATAAGGCAGAAATCAAGCTGGTTTCAGAATTATGGGTTTAGCTGGAGTATAATTTAATATGGCCAATTATTATTTAATAAGCTCCTGAAGTTATGTATAACCTTAATAATTGTATACACCATCAATGGATTTCAATATCCAGTACCAAATAACATTTAAAATTCACTAAGAGATGTAAAATATTAACGTACAAACATCTTTTAAGTTTCTTACTGACTGTTCAATTATCTTTACTAAACCCTTCAAGTTGCTCTAAAACAAATTTTCACTGATGGAATATTAATATTTCTGAGGGAAAAAAGTAAAATCCTCTAAATCTAAGGACTGTTTTTTTGCTAAGCAAATGACATCCAGTTCTTCTGGATACAGAAACAAGCCATACACATACAAGGAGAAGAAAAGTAGGCTGCAAAACCAAGAGGACATTAATTATGTACATAAATATTAATAAACATGTTTCTGACACTCAATGAACTATGCCACAGAAACTTCAATATCTGCATTTGCATACCTGAATTTGACAGCAATGACAGAATGACATTTATTCATCAGTAATACAAGAGTGAATTTTTTTCAAAGTAAACAATGTGGTGGACTTGCATGTAATTTCTATTGCTTTGACATTTTTTTAAGAAAATGGTAACGTATTTAATGAAACAAATATTCATGTATATATCTCACTCTTCTAAGTGTAACATACCATGGTAAGAAATGCCTGCAGGAAAGGGTGAATACCTATTCTCATCTCGAAAACCTGAGAGTAACCCTCAGCCTTACTAGGCAGGACAGTAGATGATCCCTCGATGTGTAGACATCCAAAGAACTAACTCCAACCTGGTCTAACCCAGGATAAAGTAAAGCAGAAAGCAGGAAAAATGACCTAATGAAAATAAGCCCTTAGTGTTTGAGCAGAAGATAATTAATAGTACTTCTCTTTGAAAAATAGGTTAGTCTGCATTTTCTGAAAATCCAGTTTGGTCGGGAGAAGTAGAAATTTACTTTGTGTTAAAAAATCTGCCTGGAGTGATCTGAACTATTTTTATTTCATTGTTAAGTATCTTCATTTGTTGAAATGAAAGTTTGAGGTTTCATATTAATTGTGACCACAATTTATCAATCATAAAATGATGTTGTACTAAATTCAATAGTAACATAAGGAAACACACCCTGCCACAAGATGTTTTTAGTGTAAATTTCACCTTTGGGCATCAGAGACAAGGTATTAAACCAAGAGTCCAAAGATGTGGAGGTTTTAATTCCAGCTCTATGACTAACATGGTATAAAACATCTGGGCCTCAGTCTTCCCACTAGAAAAATGGTGGACATTGGACAGGGGATGTAAATTTCAAAGAACCTGAGAAATCATTCATTCCTTTTACTCTTCATTTTACAGATTTTGTAATGTTCAAAGACTGACCCTATTTTTAATTTTCCCTTGAATTGTTAAACTACGTGATCCCTATTTTACATTTCTTTTATTCCACATCAAAAAGATGATATCTCATTAACAAAAGAATGCACAGCTATAGAGGAAACCTAGATTTTAAAGTTAAACATAGCAGAGAGACAAACCAAGAAACAGATGCTTACCTATAGAGAACAAGTTGATGGTTACCATAAAGGAGGTGAGGAAGGGATGGGTGAAAGAGGTGATGCGGATTAAAAAGTGCACTTGTTGCGATGAGCATCTGGTGTGTTATGGAAGTGTTGAATCACTAAATGGTACACCTGAAACTAATATCAGACTGTATGTTAGCTAACTGGAATTTAAATAAAGATGTAAAAAAGAGTTAAACATCAGAGGTTGAAAGATGGTGGTGGAGGTGGAGGACCCCAGGCTCAGCTAGTCCCACAACTATAAGATAACTATCAAATCATCCTAAATACCTCAGAAACTGACCTGAACACTGCAAGAACAAACTCCACAACTAAAGGTAGAGAAGAGGCCACATGGAAGAAGACAAGAAGTGTGGAGACAGTTTGGGAGAGAAATGGATTATGGCCACTGCCGTGGGGAGGGAGCCACAGCCATGGAGAAAAGCGAGACACAGACTAACACACAGAGGAACACAAAGTGACAGTGAGTCCCCATAGCAATTGGCTTGGAAAACAAGAGGGGCTGAATTTCATGACTCTGGCAACCAGCAGGGTTAAAGGTCAGTGGGCTAAACTGGGATAGAGCCCAGAGGGCATTGCACTGTTCTCTGAGAAAAGGCAGGCAAAGAGCCCACAGACATACAGTTTGGAAACAGTGATCTGAAGACAGCCTGGGACACTCAGTGGGGATGTTATTTGCTCATCTTAAAGCTTATGTCAGAGAGTGTTCACAGAGAGACCCACTNAGCACAGGACCCCTGTATGAACCAGCAGAGCAGGGACATTCAGCCCTGACCAACACTCTGCTGAAACCGCTCTTTTCAGTCACACTGGCCTCAGACCCAGCACAGCAGGTCCCCTCTCCCAGAGACCAGCCCAAACCCACGCCAACACCAGGACTCCCAATGGGAGTTCTGCAGAGCCTTGGTTCCTGCAGGGGTAGTTACAGGTCTCATTTCACAAATATACCAGAGCACACCTAGTGAAAATGCACCATATTCAGGCTGAGGACCAAACAATGCCCACAACTGGCAAAGAGATCCTTCACAAAAGAATAGCCGGAAGGATAAAGCAGAGAGGACAAAACAGCAGAACACACACAGCACACACTGGGGACTAGGCCCTAGGTATCAGAGGACACCACACTTCAGGGCACTACAGGGCTCTTGTCTTTGCCTTTCTTCTAAAGAACAGGAGATGCAGCTGACTTTCCTAACACAGAGAAAGAGACTTAAGCAAAATGAGAACAGAGAAATTTATCCCAAATGAAAGAAATGGACAAGGCTATGGTCAGAGATCTAAGTGAAAGAGATGTAAGTAACATACCTGATGGAGTATTGGAAGCAATGATCATAAGGATACTCACTGGATTTGAGAAAAGAATGGAAGACATCAGTAAGAACCTTAACACAGAGATAACTAATCACATAGCAAAGATAAACAGTTCAATAAACAAAATGAAAAACACACTTGATGGAATGAAGAGCAGGCTGGAAGAAGGAGAGGAATGAATTAACCTGGAAGAGACAGTAATGAAAAGTAACCAAACTGAACAAAGGATAAGAATAGACTTAGGGAACTCAGTGACTCTATCAAATGTAATAACATTCATACTATAGGAGTCCCAGAAGAAGAAGAAGAGAGAAAGGGTGCAGAAAATTTATTTGAAGAACTAATAGCTGAGAAACTCCTTTATATGGATAAGGAAACAGATTTCCAGAGCTAGGAAGCACAGAAAACCCCTAACAAAATAAAACCAACAAAAGCAGGAGTGCCTGAGGGACTCAGTTAAACATCTGACCTTGGCTCACAGTTGTGAGCTCAAGTTCTATGTTAGGTGAGCTTGCACCCCATTTTGGGTGAGCTCAAGCCCTGCTTTTAATGAATTCAAGGCTTGCATCATGTGAGTTCAAACCCTGCTGCAGACTCCACATCCTCTCTCCCCTCCTCTTTCTCTCTCCCTCTCTACTAAATTAAAGAAATAAATAAATATCAAAAGCAGATCCACACTAAGACATACTATAATTAAACTGACAAAATATAGCCATAAAGAAAAAAATTTAAAAGCAGCAAGACAAAAGAAGACAGTAACATGCAAGGGAAAACCCATAAGGCTAGCAGGGGATTTTCCAGCAGAAACTTTCCAAACTAGAAGGCAGCCACATGATCTATACAGATTCTTGAATGGGAAAAATCTGTAGCTAAGAATATTCTATTCAGCAGGGTTGTCATTCAGAATAGAAGGATAGGCAAGACTTTCTCAGACAAACAAAAACTAAAGGAGTTTATCACCAGTAAACCAGCCCTGCAAAAAATATTAAAGGAGACTCTGAGTGGAAAACAGAGATGAAAGGTGACAGCATGACTGTGGGAAACACAAATGCAGTAAATATGAATATTTCTCTAAAAGTCATTCAAGGAACTCACAAAATAAAAGGATGTAAAATATGACAACATATACCTAAAATGTGGGGAGGAGAGGAGTAAAGAATGGGTTAAAGTTAGATGACCATCAATTTAATATAGATGGCTATATGTAGAAGAGGTTATATAAAAACTTAATGGTAAGCATATAGCAAAAATAAACACGCAAAGAATAAAGAGAAAGAAATTTTTTTCTAGATAGGTCTTCTGAAGTAAAGGAAACAAAAGCAAAAATAAACAATTGGGACTACATCAAAATAAAAAGCTTCTGTACAGCAAAGAAAACAATCAACAAAACTAAAAGGCCACCTATGGAATGGGAGAAGATATTTGCAAATGGCATATCTGGTAAAGGGTTTTTATCCAAAATAAGGAACTTATACAGCTCAATACTCAAAAACAAATCATCCAATTTAAAAATGGAGAGAAGACATGAACAGAATTTCTCCAAAAAAGACATACAGATGGCCAACAGACACATGAAAAGATGTTCAACATCACTCATCATCAGGGAAATACAAATGAAAACCACACTGATATATCATTTCACACCTGTCAGAATGGCTAAAATCAACAACACAAGAGCTAAGTGTTGGCAAGGATGTGGAGAAAAGGAACCCTCATGGACTGTTGGTGGGAATTCAAACTGGTAGAGCCACTCTGGAAAACAGTATGGAGGTTCCTCCAAAAGTTGAAAATAGAACTACCTTACAAGCCAGTAATTGCACTACTGGGTATTTACTCAAAGGATACAAAAATACTAATTCAAAGAGATAGATGCCTCCCTATCCTTATAGCAGCATTATTTGCAATAGCCAAATTATGGAAGCACTCCAAGTATCCACTGATTGATGAATGAACAAAGAAGTGTTTTATATATATATATATAAAATAAATATGCAAATACACACACACACCCCATGGAATATTATTCAGCCACAAAAAGCATGAAATCTTGCCATTTGCAAGTACATGAATAGAGCTAGAGTGTATAATGCTAAGTGCAATAAATCAGTCAGAGAAAGACAAATAACATAAAATTTCACTCATATGTGGAATTTAAAAAATGAAATAAAGGAGCAAAGAGGTAAAAAAGCAAAACAAATCAAGAAACAGATTCTTACTTAAGAGAACAAACTAATAGTTACAGGAGCAGAGGGCAATCGGGGAATGGGTTAAATAGGTGATATGGATTAAGGAGTGCTCTTGTTGTAATGAGCACTGGGTAATGTACAGGATTGCTGAATCACTATATCGTACACCTGAAACTAATAAACACAGTAATTTAAATAAATAAATAATGTTAAACATCACTGTTATAGACAAAAGTATGTAAGAGACATTTCATGCTGACAAGAAATGAAAATTTTAACAAATAAGGAAGCAAGAAAAATAAGCAATATTCCTGTCTATCCCTATGATGTCTCATGTTTAACTAGGCTGTCCTATAAAAAGGCACTGGCAATATTCTTTGCATGAATTTATATTTCTCTCTCAAACATTCCAGAAGTTGCTTTCAGCTCCAATTCCTAGAACAATCATAAACACTATGGAACTTAAATGAAAAGCAGAGGACCCCACTAAGATCTACATTGTGTGAAGACTGTGTTTTACAATAATTTTTCTGAATTGGTTTCACATCTTATAGAATACTGCCAGCATCACAATTCTAGAAACTGAAAGTCTTCTGCAGATGACAAAGGTAAATAACCAGTTTGGCCTAGTTTCAAGTGACAAAAGATAATCTAATCGCCATTATAACTCAGTTTGGGGGCTTATTTTAAATTTCCACAAGAATATCAATTATATTTCATTATAATTTATTACATATAAATAGAATTATTTGAATTTGAAATTAAATTATGAAAACTAACTTAAATTCCCAAATCCCTAATCTTTAAATTTTAATGATTTTTGGTTATAACTTGAATAGTTACCAAAAACCTCAAATCATTTTTTATAGGAAATCACTAATTTTGTTGCATATCTGTAACACTTACTACCTTAATGTAGTAAGAAACAACAGGATTACTTTATTCTTGTTTCCAAATAAGTTATGAACATTATATTACTTCGAGTTCTCCAGAGAAACAATCAATAGACCATATATATAGAGAGAGAGATTTATTTTAAAGGGTTGGCTTATGCCATTGTGGAAGCCAACAATTCCAAATTCTTCAGGGCAGGCCTACAGGCTAGATATCCAGAAAAGAGCTGATGCCACAGGCATGCATCCTAAGGCACTCCGGAGGCAGAATTCCCTCTTCCTCAGGAAACTTCAGCGTTTCTCATAAGGCCTTCAGTTCATTGGGTGAGGTGCACTCACATTGCGGAGATAACCTGCTTTATTCAAGGTCTACTGATATAAATGCTAAATCCATCTAAAAAATACTTTTACTGCAACAACCAGACTGGTTTTGAACCAAACATCTGGACAACAGAAGCTCATCAAGTTGACACATATAATTATCCATCACACGCATTTTCTTATTAAATTATTTATGGAGACAGGCAATCTATCTACTGTATATAGTAATCATACCACTATGAGCCTTCTCATTTTTCATTAACTTATTTCACATTTTTAAAACCAGTTTATATTTCATAGTATAACAAGTTATGAACATAAGGATTTTTGTCAGTTAAGAGCTTATTATATAAACTGGTATTCTTTTCATTGGCGCCACTCTCCAGGAAGTCTGGATTTCATGATCAAAATCTCCCACCCATCCCCAGCCAGTCAATGCACATTGTCTGTTCTTCACTAGCAATTTCTATTCTTGTGCTTCCAGACCCCCAAATTTCCCTAACCTTTTTTCATTAAATTTTTATATTTTTATTTGACTCTTTTAGAAGTTCTTTTTTCTTGGAACTAATTTTTCTCTATTCAACCTAATGTACTCAAGAGCTTTATCCACAACCAGTTTGCAATTTCAACTAATTACCTTCCTATGAAAATCATTCAGGCTTTCACTATGCAGGTAAACACCAACTTGCCCCATCTATGAATCCTCAGTATCACCCTATCTTTGATGAGTAGGCAATAGTCATATCATAAAAACATAAATGGTTAAGGTAAAAATGTGTAACTGAATGAGTCAGCTCTTCTTTACTTCCACGTTGTACTGGGATAAGGAGCAGATGGAAAAACAAGGTATAATGACTCAGCATAATTTAGCTGCCACAAGGCACTATTACACGGGATATTGCATCATAAGTCACTAAGACATTTTCAACAAGTCAGTCTCTTCCAGAAAAAAAATAAAATAAAATAACCCACTTTAACAACTTTACTGGGGCGCCTGGGTGGCTCAGTCAGTTAAGCGTCCGACTTCGGCTCAGGTCATGATCTCACGGTTCGTGGGTTCGAGCCCCACATCGGGCTCTGTGCTGACAGCTAGCTCAGAGCCTGGAGCCTGCTTCAGATTCTGTGTCTCCCTCTCTCTCTGATCCTCCCCTGTTCACACTGTCTCTCTCTCTCAGAAATAAACATTTAAAAAAATTAAAAAAAAAACTTTACTGAAAAAGTTATGAAAGTTAATGAACTCCTTAAAAAGATACCATACTACACACTCAATCTCAAGATTGTGAGAGAGCTATAAAATTGTTGTGAGCATGACAGTGTGAAAAGCAGCAGGACTAAACTCAGTTCACGTGAGCACCATTTACAGATTTATCATCCGCTCCTTGTGTGGCCTAAGATGCCACTGTACCTTAGGAATTTGAAACTCGCCATTTATTAGAATGAGATACTATAATATTTTGCCTGAATCAATGTGTAACTCTTAAGTATTCTTTATTTTAGTTTTCTATTTTAAAACATAATTTTTTTTCTTAAAAAGTTACATTTAAATAGGGTGCCTGGGTGGCTCAGTTGTTTAAGCATCTGACTCTTGATTTCAGCTTAGATCATGATCTCACAGCTTATAAGTTTGAGCCCCATGTCAAACTCTGAGCTGATGGTGCAGAGCCTGCTTGAGGTTCTCTCTATATCCCTCTCTCTCTCTACCTGCTCTCTCACTCACAAAATAAATTAACGGTAAAAAATTACATTTAGATGCATGTTTTTATTTTTTAACTTGCTTCATTGAGGTATGATTTGCATACAAAATGCTGTAGACATTTAATGTATAAAACTTGATGTTTGGTGATGGGTTTATATCCCATGAAGCCGTCATCATTATCAATGCCAAAAGCTTATCCATCACCTTCAGAAGTTCCTTTTGCGACAAGAGCACTTAACATACATTTTCTCAGTAAATCTTTAAATATACAATTTCTAATCATAGATCCTTGGTTGTATAGATCTCCAAAATGTATTTACTTTGCATATCTGATAGTTTGTAAGCTTTGGCCAATATCTCCCCATTTCTCCTTTCCTCCATCTCTTGGTGACCATTATTTCACTCTCTGCTTCTAAGTGTTTGATTATTTTAGATTTCATATATAAATGAAATCACACAGTACTTGCCTTTCTGTAACTAAATTATTTCACTTAGCATAATGTCTTCCAAGTTTATCCCTACTGTCACAAATGGCAGGCTTGCTTTCTTTTCTAAGGCTGAATAACATTTCTTTGTGTGGGGATGTGTGTGCATATGTATGTGTATACACATGTATATATGTGTGTGCATATATCTCACATTGTTCACTAATTTTTGGTAGTCCTTCACATAAAAGAAATACATTATCATTCACCAGCTCTTTTCCAGAGACTTCCATCTGGTATTCATGAGAAAAACTGGGAGCAAGTAATAAATGACCCACTGTCAAGACATAAACTAGGCAACAAAACCAAACCTAGAGATGGTTGTAGAGATGTTGGAACTATCAGACAGGGATTTTAAAAGAACTATGACAAAGTATGTCAAAGGATCCAGAGGAAAAAAGTGGATAAAAGTCATGAACAAATAGAGAATTTTAACAGAGAAATAAATCAATATATGTATGTAATCTTCTATAGCTATCAAATATTATTTTTCCAAAAAAATATTTAATAATATGGAAAAGTAACAATTCAAAAAATCTTACATATAGTAGGTTTTCTACATAGAGGAGTATGTAAATAGAGGAAAATGATAAGAGATAAATGGTTCAAATCATTAGAAGTCATGAAGGAATGGTGACGTTACAAATTATAACAATGAACATAATCTTGTCTTACTGAAACATATATCACCATCTGGGATCAGAAACATTGCAACCAAATTATTAATTTATTCACTTCCAAAGATTTAATCCCGTGTATTCAAGCTTCTTTGGATATAGCTGATGTGAGAAGTAGAAATTCTTATAATTATTAAATAAATATTACTTGGCTATATGCCCAATATTAGGCAAGTACATGAAGATGCTAAAACAGATCACGACTAGGTTTAAACAATTACCACGTAATTACATATGGCTTTGAAGAAAATATAACTTTAGGAAAGAAAAGAAAGCCAAGCTGGAAACATCATAACATAAAGCTNGTGTTATATTAATGTTAGTCTCATGTAACATGAAAAACAAGGTCTCAAAATGAAATACTGCCTCCTAGGATTCTAAAATGAGGTTATTAATCATATCTACTTTTCATGAATATATATTATAGCATAATTTGTAAAACAGTGAAATTTTTCATAAGAATCCCTATGAAAATATGAATATCTCACTATTCCATCTCTTAAAATATGAATGTTTAAGCTTCCTTTTTGAGCACGTTTAAAGACCTAACTGAACCAACTTGGTGAATCACGCCAGGACAGTCATTCCTTTGACATCTTTTACATTTCTTTTTTACATTTCTTTTGCACTGAGCTGTGAAATAATTAGTTAAATATGTTTTTCCAATCAGTTATCTGAAGCATATTTGGTGATTAATCCATCTTTTTCATTAATCCATCATTTCATTCAAAATTCCACCTTGACCAGATATGCATACCACATCTCTTATGGTGCCTGACAAAGGGTAGGCATTTCATAAATGCATCTTCTTGTCCTCCTTCTAAACTGAGTTTAAACTTGCTTTGATATCAATTCCATTGTCCCTATTTTGCCTGCAGCCATACTAACAAAAATTATTTAACAATAAAATGCCTTCAATTCCTTCAGCCAGTCTTCACAAGGCACAGCTTTGCATTATAATGCCATCCTGGCTTCCCTCCTTTTTATAAGCCCTAATTGCCAGTGTTCATCTAACAGGGTGGCTCCTTGGACAGACCATTTTCTATCAGACATGCTTTCTCAATTGCCGATGATCAGGAAATAGCATTCTCCCTTGTTTCCAATATTTCACTTCTAGAAATGCAATCTAACTTTGTGTTAGCATTTTTTCACATTCAGTTCACACCATGTTGAACTAATAAGTTTTGTAATGAGCAAAAGCCATGATTCCTTTTCTATGTGGGCTGTGTTTAAGCCCAATTTTCTCCATTTTGAAAATACAAGGTATTTTGATCATCTGATAATGATTTTTAATGCCAAAAATCTAATAATGAGAAAGAAAAGGTCACATATCACGTATCTTATATTTTTTACTTTCTCTTTCACTCAGATTCAAGACACTGTCTAAAATTTTTTTTAATCTTTTTATTTGAGTATAGCTGGACAACATTACATTAGTTTCAGGTATAAAACCTACTGATTCAGCATCTCTGTATGTTATGCTATAGTCAACACAAGTGTAGCTACCATCTGTTGCCACGCAATGCTACTATATCATTGAGTAAATTCCCTATACCTTCATTCACATGATTTATTCATTCCATAATTAGAAGGCTTTCTCTCTCACTCCCCTTCACTCATTTTGCCCATGTCCCCATCTCCTTTACCTCTAGTAACCATCAGTGTTTCTCTGTATTCCTTCTAAATCTGCTCTTTGTTTATTCATTTTTTTAGATTCCACATATGAGTAAAATCATATGATATTTATCTTTCTCTAGCTGACTTATTTATTTTTCTTAGCATATTTCCCTCTAGCTCCAACCATGTTGTTGCAAATGGCAAGGTCTCATCTTCCTTATGGCTGTGGGATATCCCACTGTGTGTGTGTGTGTGTGTGTGTGTGTGTGTGTGTGTGTGTGTGAGTGATATCTTCTTTAGACATTCATTTATTGGTGGGCACTTAGCTTACTTCCATATCTTAGATGTTGTAAATAATGCTGCAATAGTGGTGCATTTATCTCTTGAAAATTTACTTCCTTTAAATACATGTTGTTCTAGACTTACAGAGGAAGTGTTAAAACTAAAATTTATTTTAAAGAAAGTTTTAATCTTTTTCAATAAAGTACATTTTCAATGTTTTCAGCACTCATCTCAATTTAAATATTTTTCATATGCTACAACAGAAAAGTTTCAGAAAATAATATATAGTATAATTTCATTTTGACATACGAGTACCTTTCAACAAGCATACACATATATGAAAACCAAGTATATGCATATTTGATACATATAAAAATGTACAGAGAAAAATACTATGTGTAGCTTGGGGCTAGGGAGTAGGAATTAAAAAACGATGGGACATGGCATTCACTTTGCTCATTTTTCTCTTATACTGGGAATGTTTTGCTTTTATAATAGTATTTAAACTCTTACTTGGATAACAGCTATAGTACGCAAGTATCAGTCAATTTAATAAATAGGAAAAACTCAGAATATCATGTTTCATGATCTAAGTTATTAACAAAAGTCATCCAGGAATGATCTATTCTATTTTTACATTTATATTGACATCAATGCACTTTTACTTTAAATATGCTTTAATATACTTTATTCAAAGTCATTTTTTCTATCAGTCAATTTAAATCTTTTGCCTTTCTCAAGCACTCTGGTTTCAGAGTGTTTTCCACTTTGTCATATGGAAGTAAATTTGACTTATTCTTTGTTAACTAGTTTGCTTCTATATTATCCATAAACTCAAAGAGCTTATTGGCACATAGCTCTTTCATGCTTTCAGAATTTTATGCAATTTTGTGATATCTCGCAGTATCCTGTTAATAGGATGAGCAAGAGACAATCAAAATAAAATATTGGGAAACCAGAATACACTGCAATAGAACAGAGAAATTCATTACTAAAGCCCAAAGAAGAAAGAAAGCAAGATTAAATGGTCTTATACATTAAATAAAGAGGGCAAAACACAAAGGATAACAATTTTTCATTTCCTTTTCAGCCTTAAATACATCTGTTTTGCTTAGAATTACTTTTATGAGTCTCTATTTAAATTGATAAGATAATTACTCACCTTTAAAGAGTAACAAGTTTATTTCTAAGAAAAAATGGAATGGAGGGAAGGAGTGTGGACTTGGGAATCAGAAGATCTAGACTTAATTATGCTACTTATTTACTCTCCAATCTCAGGCAAAGAAATTTGCTTCTCTGATACTCATTTTCTGTTCTATAAAATAAGAGTAATAGGACATATGCCTAATAGAGTTGCTCTGAACTGTTAAATGAGGGAAACTATACAAAGCTCATATACATAATAGAAACACAAAAATATTAGCATTCTTCCTTCTTTTATAATAAATCCTATTCTATGAAGAGAAAGCTAAGTAAAATAATATATCAGCACTTTCAAACTGCTTGAAACCTTGGTATTATCTGAGTTAATTAAAAGACCATATTTGAGAGGATAAGAGTATCTAGAAAATTACTATCTCTTTTAAAAATGACTTACAGGTGAAAGAAGTTTCCAATTAAAATGGCATCCTACAGAGAGAGAGGCAAACCATAAGAGACGCTTAAATGCAGAAAACAAACTGAGGGTTGATGGAGGCGTGGGGGAGAGGGGAAAATGGGTGATGGGCATGGAGGAGGGTACTTGTTGGGATGAGCACTGGGTGTCGTACGTAAGTGATGAATCACAGGAATCTACCCCCAAAGCCAAGAGCATACTGTATACACTGTACGTTAGCCAACAATAAATTATATTAAAAATAAATATATATATAAATAAATAAAATGGCATCCTAAATACATACATTTATGGATTTCCCCTACCAATGTCCCACTAAAATGACAGTGAGGGAAACAAAAAAGAACAAGGGACAAAGAATAAGAAAAGAGACAACAGCAGTTAAGAATGGTTAACCCGGGACCCCTGGGTGGCTCAGTTGGTTAAGCAACTGACTTTGGCTCAGGTCATGATCTCAGCATTCATGGATTCGAACCCTGCATTGG
The DNA here is from genome assembly GCF_008692635.1 of Crocuta crocuta. NCBI lineage: Eukaryota > Metazoa > Chordata > Mammalia > Carnivora > Hyaenidae > Crocuta > Crocuta crocuta. The sequence goes on from NW_027532599.1 coordinate 3,394,249, forward strand.
GCTCTGTGCTGACAGCTCAGAGCCTGGAGCCTGCATCCTGCTTCTTTGTCTCCCTCTCTCTCTGNTAAAAGAATGGTTAACTAAATATTGGGGGAGGGAAACAGAAAGGAGGAATGGTAACTGACTTAGAACAGGGCTAGTTTATTTTCAGTTTTATTTTGTGAAACTTGCACAGTTGAGTTTCCTATCTGGATTAATGTGCTGTAGCCCAGAGCTAGAACACAAAGAGTTAAAGGTCCAGAGGTAGAAGCGGACATGGGAACATAAGGCCCCCACCAGCCTGTGTGTTTACAGAAATTTGGAGAGCGGCTGTGAACTTCCACGAAAGGTGAAATTGGGTTCAAGTCAATTGCATTCAAATATCTCAATGGCAAGAATAATCATCCAATTATTATACTATATATTCTTAGGTCTGTTTCTATATATACTTAGGTATTGTTCCTTGATGGGAATACTCCCCAGTACCCATCACGTGTGTGCCCAATGTTATCAAAAATAGATCACAAGTAAAAAGAAGTTATGTCAGCAGGAAGAATCAGATGGCCTGATTGGCTGACCAGTGGTCGTACTCTACTGCCTGGCATAAGAATAATATACATTCTATCATTTAGTCATCAAATATTAACTGAGTACATTCTATTTGCCAAGAACCATTCTAATTTCTAAGGACATAGTCGCAAAGAAAACAATGTGTCCTTCTATAGGGATTTGCATTCTGATGTCGAGAGAGAGAAAGTAAACACATTAAAAAATAGGTCAGTGCTATTAAGTAAAAAAGGATTATAAATGGTGATCAGAATGGCAGTGCAGTCTATTGATATAGATATAGATTTGATATAGAACAGAGAGAAAACACTTGTCTGGTACGCTGGCATGTGAGCAAATAACTGAAGTTTAATAATAATAATAATGATAATTGAAATGAGGGCATGATCCAAGAGGAGATCTAAGGGGAAAGTTTCCTGAGAGTGAAAACATTAAGGCACAAGTGAAACACAAAAAGGAGCTCATAACAACACAAAACCACAGCTCACTTCTCAGAGATAGAGACACACAATGAACACAAACACCACTGCCGGAGTCCTGCTCCAGCCAGTCCAGGGGTCCCTGAAGGATGGATGGTGACGACGAGAAAGAGAGTAAGAGAGTCCGGAGATTCTTTCTGATCACCAGGCAGGCATCTCTGCCCTGTCAGTTTTGGTGTCTTTATTTATAGGTCAAACATTAACATGGCATCAGAAAATGGAATTTTTACAATGGATAGCTTTCTGTGATAAGATGCTTTTGGAAAATGTGCAGAAACAGGTTTTACAGAAGTCTTCTTGCAGAACTGCCCCAATTAGAGTGAGGTTGAGTAACTACGAAAATAACAGGGTGCTCTTAGTGAAAAACAGGATAACATACACATTTTAATAACACTAAGATTAAGTCATAGGTTAAGCTGTAGATACTCTTATCCATCCTCAGCACAGCTGCCAGGGTGAGGGAAGGTGTGTGTGGAATGTAGGCCTTAGGGAAGGGGCTGCTATACATCACTAGTTAGCAAAGGTCTATGTGGTAACTTATGTTCTGCCCTTATCTGTTCCTTCTCTCTAAGTTAGGCTCTTTGTCTCTGGGCAAGACTTAATTGTCCAGTTATATTCCTTATGGTACCAGAGAGCCAACTGTACCCTTAAAGAGCTTAGCTCATTTCCAATACATAGAATAGCCTCTTTGAGTGCATTTACCTTTGTGTCTAGTTTCTTGTCTGTGATTTCTTGAATAGCTAGGGCATAAGAAACACTTTTGGTTAGCTGATTTATATGTTGAGTTGTATGAACCTCTTGAACTAACGCAACCATAGAAACAGAATTGTACACATAAAAATCAATCTTTTTATGACTAAGGGTCATTAGCCTATTCATAGCTCAAGGGAAGTATTGAGGAAAACAGGACCTGTCGAAGACATGATGTCTGTTCCCATAATCGTAAAAGAAGAAGTTCCCACAATAAGTTCCTTCACAAGGTACAATCATCATACCAGGGCCAGAATAAGGGGACAAGTCACTCCTGAGACCAATAAACAAGGTACCTTGGGGGTTGGTGCTCAGGCAGAAACAACTGAGGGGGGGTGGATATCGGTCATCATCTGATGGCAAGAGCCTTGCAAAGCTGCCTTAACCTCACAAGGAGCTTTCTCAACTAGCGGGCTCAGAATGGCACCTAACACACCACGTTTTGGACAGTGGTAATTTTTACAGAGAAAATGAATGCAATGGAAAGTGAATCAGTGTGTCTCTTTTAGATTATGGTGCCAGGGAGGACCAGTCTCTAGAGCTGAGATTAGACTGTGCTGGGAATGGCTGTGTCTAAGAGAGCTGCCTCTGAGAGGTGGGGAAAGAGTAACTGCCACACAAGCCTGACAGCAGAAAGAGGTAACCAAACGAAGAGGGTGACATGGAGAGCAAGCTCATTTCCATGCCACTGCATGTTACATGCTTCAGTAGAAGTGAGGCAGGACTTATTAAAAAAAAAAAAAAATCAAAGCAAGCATGAGCCATATGCAAAGAGAAGTGATGAGGCAACCATCGAATCTAAAATGTTAAGAAAAGTTGGATTTTCAAAACACACTGGATGAGGACAGCACAGCAAAAGTGACTAAGAAGAGCATTGAGAGTTAGGAAAAAGCATGGTGTTTTCCTTTCTCTTACCTAAGTTTCATCCTTGACTTTCTCCTCTTTTCACAGTCCTACCTTCTCTTGTTTCCTTGCTCAGGACTCAGATTTTTGTCTCCAATGACCCAAACATATACTATTTACTGAACATCTCTCCTTGCAATAATACACTGATCCATCAAATTTCATCAGATACAACCTGAACTCATCATACCCAACTCTCTCTTCCCATCCTTTGATAATAACAAGCATCCAGGTACCTGAGGCAGAACCCCAAGGCCATGTTTGTCTTTCTCACCCTCCCTCGTAGACCACAGCTTAACATGTCCACCAATTCAACATCTCAAAAATCACCTTTGGTCCCATTTCTCTTCATTTCCTCTAAAACACCTGGAGTTCCACCCATTGACATCAATCACCTGAGTTACTGAAGCAGCTTCCTATTTGGCTCCTCTACTACTACCGTCTTGGGAGTTAGTTTTTTAAACACAAATATGATTACTGTACTGCCATGTGGAAAAACATGCTTCTCCAGATTCCTCAACCTACATTTCTGCCCCTTCATCTGTCCATGCACTAGGCTGCCCTACCCTCAGTTCACACTGGAGTCATGGTGGAGTCCCCACTTCTGCTTCTTACACAAGCCATCAAACCATGGCTCAAAACACCCCTTAACCTCCATGCACCCACTCCCATCTGCCTGCAGGTAGGTTGCTCTTTTTTCTCCTTTATTTGTTCAGTCAGTTAATCAACAAGACATGCAACCTACAATCATGGGGGTAACAGGAAATAAAAGGTAAAACAACAGAAAAAACAATATTTTTTAAAATGATCCACATAAACAAAAAAGGAGGGCTTTCACTGAGAATCTCTGAAAGCCAAGACCTCAACAATGAAAGGAAGTAGGCAATACAGACAGCGGTGGGCCCTGGCCCTTGTGGGGGTGGGGGGGTGAGGGGAGTGAGCGAGCATCAAGCAGAGGAAATAGACCAGAGATGAAAAAGAGCCTAGAGGCAGAGTGAGGAGTTTGAATATTAGTTTATGTGCAATTAGAAATCAATGGAGAATATCAGGCAGGGGAATAAACCTTCATATTAAAATGAAAATTGGTGAGGACTGATGGATGTGGGGGGAAGGGGGATGGGCATGGAGGAGGACACTTGTGGGGATGAGCACTGAGTGTTATGTGGAAACTAATTTGACAATAAACTATTAAAAAAAAAAGATATACAATAAAATGAAAATTGGGGGAAATGGCAGAAATAATGTATTCCCAATTTTTACTTTAAACAGATTAAATTCATCTCTTTATGAATGTTGACATTGATGCCATCAAATACGATCCCAAAACTGTTGCCCCACCTTCCTCACAGAGCACCAGCTCCAGTTCATTACGTTCAACTCCTAATACTGTGCCTCAGTATATGTGACCTAAGCAAGATCGGCCACTGATTTGCACAGACTAATTTGTGCAGATTGATTTGTACATGGTTAGGAAAATAAGAATATACTGCAATTACAAAAATCAAGCTGAATGCAATAAATGTATGAATTTAGAGCATGAAGGGGAGAAAAGGATATTTAAAACAACTAAAAAATATTGTATCATCCCTTCTAAAGAAATTTGAACCTGCAAAGACATAATGAGCCAGGAGACATAGAACATTACGGAAACTCACACGGTTGCCAGGCCAGACTAATCTGATAACATTTTTTTCTTTATGGTAGAGAATTTACTGGTTGAAAAAAAAATCAGAAGCATAAACCATAGCTGACTTAGTAAAATATTTGACACGTAATAACACACTGAAAGATGTTAAATAGTTTGCTTGGACAGATATACGATTAAAATGACTCAAAGCTAGATCTATGTATAAAACTATAAAGTATAATTACAAATGGTCATACTTCATTTGTAGTTATAAGTAGTTATAACAAGTAGTTATACAAGTTGTGGCCTTTGTTCCACAAAGGGCCATTAGAGGACAGAAAAAAGCATATTAATTATTTATTCACACATACACACACATACACACACACACATATGTATACACATACATATGGGAGGGAAATAAGCAAAGGAGCAGTAAGTATGTGAGAAAAGAGAGAGAAAGGGAAGGGGGAAATTGGTTGTCAAGAACATTTAGAATCAGAAGACCCAACTTCACATCAAGAATATGCCAAGTATTTACCAAGTATTCCTAGAACATATATGCTGATATAGTTTGTAATTTTAGTTTCAAGTGTTTTATTCCGTTTCAGAATATAATGCTGCTTTAAGAATTTTTTCTTCACACTGCACTTCCCAACCATATTATTGTGGGATTTTTTTTGTTCTTTGAGATTTTTTACATAGATTTAGCTATAAAAGATCACAAGATTCATTCCTTACCAGTGTTTCCTTGTTTCTCTATTTTGGAAGGAAGTATTGGGGATACAGTTTTTAAATAGAGTAGTCAGAGAACACATGACTAGCAAATGCCAAGTTTTATGAGCTCTCCTGGGAGAAAATATTCCAGGCAGAAGGAGCAAATGTCAAAGCCCTGAGGCAGCAGATTGCTAATGGAAAAGCAGGGAGACTGCTTATCCTGGAACAGAGAGAACATGGGAGAGAAGCTGCAGATGACGTCAGAGTGGAGTCTTGTAAACCATAGCTGGGCTCTGTTACCCTAAATGAAATGGAAGTCACTGAAGGGATGTGAGCATTTGAGGACTGGAGGCTAGGCGGCTCCCCCACTTCCATCTCCACTCTGGCTGGTATATCAAGAATAGACAGTAGGGGTCAAGGATAGAAACATGAAGAACAGTTAGCATAGTGTAAAAATCTAGATTACAAAATAACAATGGCTTGGACCAGTCTGGCAGCCACAGAAAGGGGAAGATGTAGTCAAATTATGAATCTCTTTGGAATAGAGCCAATAATATAAGTTCAGATTGGATAGAGGAATGAGAGAAAGACCAGAGTCAAGGATGACCCCAGAGCAGAACATCTATTAAGTAAGAAAGAGTAGATGTTCAGTGAAGCAAGTTTTGGGGAATAAGATTAGGAACTCAGTTTCAAACGTGAGATATCCATTAGAAATTCATGTGGAGGTGTCAAAGAGTCAGTTGGATATATTAGTCAACAGTTCAGGACAGGGACCTGGGATGAAAATAGCACTTTTGATATTTAAAGCCGTAAAATTTGGTGAAGTCATATTTAAAAAGTGAGTACAGATGAAAATAAGAGAATTAAGAATCAAACATTGGTGCAGTTACAAGATAACAATGGAGGAGATTTAAAACTCAGTGAAAGAGACTAAGGAAGGGCAGTCAGTCAGCAAGAAAGGAGAAAAACCAAGAAAATGAGATTCTGGAAGGCAAGCAAAAAAAAAAAAAAATTAAAAGACAAGGGAGTGATCACACTGTCATGTGCTGCTGACAAGTCAATTAAGATGAAGAAACCTGGATTTAACAATGGATTTCACAGTGTGGAGACCAATGGAGACATTGATAAGAAGCGTTTCTTTGAAGTGGCAGAGGTGAAAGCCTGTTGCAGTGGATTCAAAAAAGAACAGGATGAGAGAAACTATAGACAACTCTTTTAAAAACATTCTGTTAAATGGAGGGGGGTGGGGGGTGGGGAGTGGAGCACAGAAGGGGAAGAAAACCTCCTCAAAAGATATTTTATATTGAAGGGAGAAATAAGGGCATATTAGTATGTTGATAGAACCGGGAGAAGAAAAATATAGTGCAAAAAATAAAGGGAGAATAACAGAACAGATGAAGACGATGTGAGAGAATGATTATGATCATTGGCAGTAAATCTGCTCAGACAAGGAGAAACAGGCATGTGTGAGGACTGAGAGCAAGAGTGCAAAGGAGGCAGAATCAATGATGTCAAGGAATCATCAAGAAGTAGTTCTCAAGAGAAGCATCTGGGAGAAACAGCAGGAGGTGATCACAGAGAGTACTCTGCTTCACGCTGACATTTCGGAGGAGTTCGTTATTTTGAATGATAAGAACCAGGTTATGTCCCTGGAGCGAATTGCTAAGAGAACACAGGATGATGTCACTGGAAGGAAGGACATTAAGCAGCCAGTTAGAGCACCGCAAGGATCCCCTTTGCTCTTATCTAAATCACCAAAAATTATGACCTCTTTGGAGAGAATGATGATGAGCCAGAGATTTCCATTTTCAAGGAATGACAAAAGATAGTTCAAGTACTATCCATCAAGGAACTTTCTAATCTAGTGAGGCAAAAGTAAATACATAAATGTGCTAAAATAGAGATATGAACCAAGCCCCATGGAATGATACAAGACAAACTGTTAGTTGCTCAACAGACTGATCAAATGGATGAATGAATGAACAGTGGGTTTGGGGAGTGAAGTGGGTTGAACAGTGGTCCCCCAAACAATATGTCTCCCTAGAAGCTGTGACCATGAACTTATTTGAAAAAAGGGGTCTTTGAAGATGAAATTAATGATCTTGAGATGAAAACACCTTACAATACTTTGATGGGCTCTAAATGCAGTGACATATAAGAGACAGAATAAGCAAAGACACCAATACAGAGGAGATGTGAAGATGAAAGCAGAGATTAGAGTTAGTCAGTCACAAACCGAGAAATAGCTGGACCTACCAGGAGCCGGGAGAGGCAAGGAATGGACTCTCTCTAGAGCCGCTGCAGGGAGCACGGCCCATGGCACCTTGATTTTGGACCCCCGGCCTCTACAATGATGAGAAAATCAATTTTTGTCATTTTAAGTCACTGGGTTAGTGGTCATTTGTTACAGAAATAAATACACTGAAATGAATACAGTGTGGAGCAGTCTCACAGGGACATTTGAGCTGAATCGTGAAAGAACAGAGGTCTGAAATGGCAAAAAGTTAAAGTGAGCATTGAAATATTATTCCAGACACTAGGTGCAAAAGAGGGAGTAATGAAGAGGCATGGCTTGTTTCTGGAAAAGTGAAAAGTTCAGGGCAGCTGGACATGAGGCAAAGAAGAAAATTTTGACTATTTTTCTCAAGTAAAGCAAATTTCACATCTAGTGGTCTCTCTCTGGACTGGACCTAGATAGACTGTAAAATAATTAAATATGTACAATACATATCTATCTTCAAATATATATATCTATCTATCGTGCTAATAGGTGAAGCCCTGATTTCAAATACAAGTTGAGTAATAACACCAGTAGTCAATGAATATTTATTCATAACCAGTTTATCATAGTTTAACTGGTACCTACCTAGGGTACATAATTGAATCTAAGGGTTAAAAAGTCTTGATAAAGATGGAAATTGAATAAAAAGCAAAAAATAAGGAGTTGCTACCTAAGGAGTGCTACCTAAAAAGCAACAAATAAGGAGTGCTGCCTAAAATTCCTAGTTCACCATCTGCCTATTTTATTTAAAACCCCAAATCATGGTCTTTCCCCTGGAACTAACTCGAAAATGTCTTCTCTCCACCATCAGGCAAAGTCCCGATGACTCATCCTGGCACATATCTCTCCACTTCACACATCTTACTCTCTTTCCATCCATCATCGTAACATAGCATCCTATCAACTCCTTCATTCCGATGTGCCACTCCCACAACCCTTCAAACTGTGCAGAAATGATGTACATGTGCCATCCTTTACCGCCACAGTAACTCCTTAACAAAGAAGCAGTCTACTTCATTCATTTGGCATTTAACTAAACATTCAAAGCACGTGCGTATATAACCAATATTATAGCCAATTTCAGTGACAATCCCCTGTATTTTTTAAAAATTTTTAAACATTTTTATTCATTTTTGAGAAACAGAGACAAAGCACTAGCCAGGGAGGGACAGGGGCGGGAGACACCGAATCTGAAGCAGGATCCAGGCTCTGAGCTATCAGCACAGTGCCCGACGTGGGCCTTGAACTCACAAACCAGGAGATTATGACCTGAGCCAAAATCGACCGCTTCACTGACTGAGCCACCCAGGCTCCTTGGTGACAACCCCCTTTTTAAATAATTCACATATGCATGTGATACAAACTTCCAGAAATATTAAGAATGTACATTGAAAGGCATATCTCCTTCCCATCCCTGCTCTTAATTTTCCTGTGTCTCTACTCAGAGATAATTAAATCGGTTAACAGTAATAGCAAGTATTTTTGTATCAGTAACCACATTTCTGTTGATCCAGAGTAGTTAGATTTTGCTAAAATGTTCCTAACATAAACACCTGTCTTATTTAAAAAGTAAAGGTCAGTGGGGCTTAGCTCCCTAGACTATAGGATGCCATATATGATGGTAACTACAACGACTTTAAACTGTACTCATTTGTGATAAGCAAAACAGTTGAAGTAGCATGGAAAATTATTTAAATGGTTTTTGTGAGCACTCATTATTTAAACTGAAGCAAATTTTAAAAGCAGAAAGAATTTAGTTGAGTCTAGGGGTGCGTGGGGGCTCAGCTGGTTTAAGCATCTGACTCTTGATTTCGGCTCAGGTCATGATCTCTTGGTTCATGGGTTCGAGCCCCACGTCCAGCTCTGAACTGACAGTGCAAAACCTATTTTGGATTCTCTCTCTCTCTCTCTTTCTACCCTTCCCCTGCTCGCTTGCTCACCCTCCCTCTCTCTGTTTCTCTCTCTCTCTCTCAAAATAAATAAAGAAAATTAAAAAAATAATTTGGTTGAGTCTAACTCAGCCACCTGTATTAACTCACTTATTCATGCATACTATTCATCAACATACTCAGAGTTTATCTTATACCATTTATGTCCATCTTTCCTTTAAGACCCAACTCAAATTGCTCCAACTTCCCTAAGAAAATACCTCATTCTTCTATTCTCCTCTACCAAATGACACATTTTGGCATTAGAAAAGAGTACCTTATGAGATGGTTATGGTATATAAAGTGAAAATCATGAAAATCAAGTATAGTATTGTCTAAACAATCCTTTAAAACATCGTAAATCAGCCATAAAAGAAAAAATCTCAGTTCCACATCAAACTCAGCTCAAGGAGATGCTTCACACCCAGAAAATCATCAAGACTACAGATACCGTAACAGGAATATGGAAACTTAGAATACCAGGTCCATTTCTCCCACCTTATATATTCACCGGGTCATATTCTTTCTATGAATGAAATAATTTACTTTGTTATATGTATTTCTCTCTCAATCTCTCCCCTTCTAGTCAAAACTCATAATGGAATCCAATGTGTATATAATGCAATTTCTCTGAACACACTATCTTGTACATTATTTTATAGAACTATCTCCTTAGCTATAGTGTAAATATCACCAAAGAAATCTTTTGGAATGTCCAATGTTAAAATGTTACTCATGGCAGTTGCTTGGCAAATACTTTCTGATGACATTATTTGACTGGAAAATATTAACATACTGGGTTCTTGTAATGGGGACAAAATCAAGGATAAGAAATAGGCTCCTGAAGGGATACAAAGGACAAGCCTTATCTGATGAATACTGTCTGATGTACAAAGGAAAAACAGAGGTAAGATTTAACAATTAAACCTCTTACTTCAAAAACAAACCATTCTATGAAACAGTATCATAAATATAGATAGCAAGCCTAAATCAAAGCTCAATTCATTTGCTTTTATTTCTCAGACACACCTTACACAATTTTCAATTCTTCAGCCCTCAAATCAGTCACAGATTTTTTTTGTAGGGATACAACCTTAACACAGAAAGTCACTCTGTGCATCATGTTAAGAGGACCCAGGAGCCATTCTTCAACTCAGCCCAATCCAACCCTCTACTGCTTCTCTGTTCATACAGTCAACAGAATAACCTTTGTTTTTACCCATGCAGTATAAAGCCTCTGAGTCCCAAACCTGATGTCACATTCCAAACTGGTCACCTTCTTTCTCATATTCATAAGTAAATGGCAGGCATTCTTATCCTTCTTGTTAAGGTTTATCTTAACTTCATCATATTGGGGGAGCAAAGTTTGTTTGTTTTCACTTTTCTCAAGAATAGCCTAAGCTGAGCAGAGTTCATCTGGCTTTGTTTTGTGTTGGCTCCAAAGACACCAAGACTAGGAGATAGCTAGTCTTAGAAATGTTCTAATTATTTCCTAGCTTATTCCCCTGCCTAGCCCTGCCAAGCTGGCATCAAAGTTAGTCTAACAAATAACCAACCTTGAAGCTGACTATTTAGTATTATTTGAGGGTTTCTGGAAAGGCCTTTAAAAAGAACCCAATGGTTTTAACATAACTAAAACTATTTTGCTACATTAAGTTTTAAGTTTTATTCATTAAGTTTTATTCAAATATATTTAAAGGGTTCAGTGAGGGGGAAAAGGAGGTCGGTGTCTATTTGAGAAGCAGTTTGGCTTGAATAGAGAGGGGAAATTGTAAATTGCAGGGTTCTGTTAAAGAAAGTGATTCATTGGTAAAGACCAATTAATCATGAAGGAGCAGAGTAGGGGTGGGAATTGGAATGAGCCCAGTGGTTAGTCTAATAAGAAAGAGAAAAGAGAAATTGCTAACGCTAGAATCTTAGTCACCAAGGTAACTACAGACAGATAAGAAACTGAACATTTTAGGATCTTAGTTGGAAGAAGAAGAAAAAAAGAAGACCAGAATATGTTGGTGTTACTGTTACTAGTTCACTTGTTTTTAATCTTTTCTGTTTTGAGATGGGAAAGGTTGAAAAAGCAACATATAAGAGAAGGGGGGACACGTGTAGTTTGTACAGGTAGAGGAACACACATGCCAAATTACTTGGAAAATTTTCAAATCTGAACCCCATATTGTATTATGTAGTCCAGAGCAGCACTTCTCAAATTTTAATGTGCATAAGCATCAGGTCATCTTGTTAAAATGAAGATACTGATTCAGCTGTTTTGGGGTAAGACCTAAGATTCCACTTTTCGTAGAAGCTCTCAGGAGATGCCCACATTGCTGGTCTGTACACCACACTTTGAGTCGTAAGCATAGAATACAGTATGTTCACTGACTTTAGAGAAACATTTTCAAGGTGTTAGTTGTCCCATTGATTTGGCGTGGTTTGTTGTGGGCAGAGATTTGAGGGTGAAAAAGGATATTTCCTTTTACAACTAGAAAATTACTGAATTCTGCCTTAAAAAATCAGAAATTCTACTTTTATCATCAGATCATACACATTACTGTTAATGGTCCTTGTTTGCTCTAGGAAGTATTACACTTGAGAGGCTGGAAAAACACAAATACTGCGACTGTACCTACGAAACACGAGGAACACAGCAAGCTTTCAGTACCTGTTTATTTAATCAATGGTCTCTCATTTAAAGGGCCCTGTTTTCCATTTTTGGACTTCTCCATCCTCAGAGACAGCTCCACTAGTTTAAACTAAAAATCATTACTTTCCCAACAAAATATGCAAAAACAAGCAAAAAATATGCCTCTTCTTTGCTACATCTTCTCCAATCCCTCTCCCAAGTCAAAACAGGAAGGCATTGCCTACATGCACGTGTATATGCACACAACCAGGTATACACATATTGTAACTGTGTTCAAAATAATTTTGGTTCTTCAATTTTTGCCAAATATTATTAAGCTTTCTTAGAATGCAGAGCCCGAATGCACAACTTGTTATCAATTGCTTCTTGCAGATTTTGAGCGACTAGAACACAGCTTGGCTTGCAGCGTGGGCTTATAAAGACTTCCTGACATATATAAGATCTAAATTTATTTTTATATTTTCTTAAGTAATCAAAGCAAAAAAATCCCATCAGGTAGAGAACGTATTTTCTTCTGTGTGTGTGTGTGTGTGTGTTTAAAGAAATTAAGGTCCAATAAGGCTGAGAACCCTTCCAAGCTCACTGAGCCAGTGAGAGACAGAGTCAGGACCTGCTGCTTTGTTCTTGACCCTGTGTGTTCCCTTCTATCATATCACTTTCCAATATGTCACAGTGCTCTCTTCAATACATCAACAATTAACCTAAGAAGCAAATGAGATATCAGAGGGTGAACACCAAAGAAAAAGGAATGTCAAAACATTTTAGAAAAGAGAGCTCATTTAAAGAAAAAATGTATTCTACAAATGTACTACAAAAGCAAGTGAACTGCCACTTTTTAAAGTAAAACTTAGCTTTAACTTGGCGATGCTGTCTCTAAAAATAAATACGAAAATAATATTAATGATGAACAAAAAATTCGGGGAAGGTATGACATGTATATAATTGAGTATCAATCTACAATGTTCTCCACTCGCTCGTTAAAAGGGATAGTGCTAAGACAAGTTAAGGCAATCCAAATTTTCAGTAGTGACTGAGCAGCTACTACCTCTAGGGCAGAAATGTTAGCAGGTAAGTGTAATGTGAACTCCAAACCTGGTGGAAATCCCACAGGAACCCAGGATGCCCAAGCTCAGGTGGAGGCATTTAATTCCCAGAAGCCAGGTGGGCATGCACATCAAAACAAGCAAAGGGCTGGAGTAGTCATGAGGGTACACCGAATAGTTTGACACACAAAGATTCGTGAATACAATTAGTTCATCAAGAGATCCTCAGAAATAAAATCATTTAACACCCCTAGAGTCTTAATTATTGTAAAACAAAACAATTTCAGTGTTAACTTACAGAGGCCTTATTTGAATGATGAGCCTAGAAAACAAAGCTTCTAGCCTCAATCCCAGGTCACAAACCCAGACCCTTTTGCATCAAGAGGAAGCCAGATGTTAACGAGGAAGGACTCAGTTTTACCTTCACCAGACTGTACTACGAACTCTCCTTTAAGACTTACCCAAAAAGACTTTGAACTAGAAGGCTGTAGCTTGCAAAAAGAGGGGTCCCCAAATTTGGGGTTATATTGTTTAATAGATCCATGTTAAAACTAATTCCTGTGGATTTTGAATCCGTGCTCCAATTCAGTGATTAAGCTATGATAACATTAACCATACTTTTATCTAAATAAAATGTATTACTCTCATTGTAACAAACACAACCAGCAGTGACTTCAGTTCAGCTACAATCAATCCTAGATGTGGTCTTCTAACTGAAGCAAATTTATAGATCTTCCAGTATTTTATATGGCAAAAATTTTCTTCAATCTCATACTTAGCAAATCACAAAAAAAGCAATAGTCATTTCTCTGAAGTAGAGCAATATTTCTCTGATCTTCCCACAGAGCAACACTCAGCTTGCTCATGTCCTTGGGGGCTCTCTGGGGCTTGGTCGCATAAACCAGTTCCACTTAATTATGGGACTTAATTAGCCCTGAGTAGCCCTGACTTTACAGTTACCTTATCTGTAGCACCTACTATATGATGGCAGCCTAGATTAAATGGTCACCTAATTTCCCATAAACACTGGAGCCAAAAACCAAAAAAAATGACACCTTCTGAAGGACATTTGGCCTTAACTATACCCCTACTGTCTCTTCTAGATTTTTCCATGAAAGCCTGCCGTAACCTTCATACATGACGCAGGCCTGAATGGCAGAACCACTGGTACTGGAGCCTGGGCCAGCTAGACACCCTTCTTTAGCTTTGTCCCTGACTCTAATGTAACAGCCTATTAAAGGACATAGTACATGGCTCAGATCAGACTATCCAAGATCCAAAGTCTTATCTGTCACTATGACTTTCTGGAAAGAATAATTCATTTTGGAGGAAATATCCCAACAGATCAGCTATATGTCTTCAAGAGTAATTTAGGAACTAGCAACATATCACTTAGGAACTTGTTAGAAACGCAGCTACTCAGACTTACTGAATCAGAACTTGCATTTTAATAATATACTCAGGTGACGGGTATGCACACTGAAATGGGAGCAGCACTGTCTCAGATGACTTGACCACAGGGACTGCACTGAAGTGGGAGCCTCCTTGTTTCCCAGGGATTTGTCTCCACCCCCCTGCCATGCTCTTTCCTGCTCTTTAGATCTCATCCTCATGGCATTATGAATGTAGTGAATCTGAAGGTGCTCTGTGAGAAAGTCAGAGAAATACTTCCCTCTTTCAGGTAACCAACAGTTGCTTTTCATGATTCCTATGTATAAGAATAAAGAAAATTCTTGCCACATGAAATATTGAGAGATCTATGAATTTGCTTCAAGACCACATCTAGGATTGACTGTAGCTGAACTTAAGTCACCCTCCAATTAATTGTGTTTATTGATAACATTTAACCACAGCTTAATCACTGAATTGGAGCACAGTGATCCAAAGGCCACAGGAATTAGTCTTAACACAGATCTATTAATCAATATAATCTGAAAGCTTGGGCACTCCACTTTTTGCAACATACAGCCTTCTAGTTCAGAGTCTTTTTTGGTAAAACTTAAAAGAGAGTCCACAGTACAGTCCAGTGAAGGTAAAACTGAATCCTTCCCCAATAATACCTGGTCTCCTTGATGCAAAAGGCTCTGAGTCTGTAAGTTGGGAGTCAGGGTAGAAGTCCCATATTCGACTGTTGGTTGTCGACAAGGGGGGAGGGATGGTAAAGACACATGGTTTAGGTAGCAAACAGGTAGAGGACACTAGGCACAAAATGTTCAGCCACCCAATTCCCCTAGTGCTCAAGTGTATACAATGGGATCTGGGCCCCTGACTGCAGCTGCTTCATCCAGTGGAACAGACCTCTGACTCAAACTAAGTCAAAATGATTCTCTCACCCAGAATTTGAAATTTCAACAGAAAAACAAAGACCCTGGAAGTGACTGGTACTGTCACGTTTAGGACATGTCTCCAACATGTTTAGAAAAAGTCCACAAATTGGCTAACCATTCTTGTAGCCTTGTTCTTTTCTTTATTAAGGCTCAGTTCAACATTTCCTCCTAAACTGAGAGCACCTCAACTTTTTTCCAACTAATCTCCTTTTTAGTTTAAGCATGACAGAACCAAATATAGTTGCCTACGACCAACAGAAACTATAGTTCTGAAAACTATTACAATAATTGTAACCTATAATACACTAAAAACACTACACAAAGATTCCAAAAACTTAAAACTTAGCAATCCTAAAGGCTATGTGATATATGTCCAAAGATTCTTTGCAAGTTGTTCTTCAATTCTGAAATACTGTTTCCCCTCCTCAGCCTGTCTTTTCAGGAAAGAGCCTGACAGAATTCCTATTCAATATGTCCTGGTAGAAATCTAACTGCAATATTTACTGAAGTTCTAGTGAATTATTTAGAAAGTTTTACAAAAGAGCCTTTTAGGAGTAAGTAATGGATAGTCATGCTGAATTTGCAATGGATTATAGAGTGGTTTTCCTACGTATCTAGGTAATGGCAGCTCAACTATGTCTTACCACACATTGCTCTTTATAGAAAGACATGTACATGTGGTGAAGGATTTAACACTGAAGTGAAACCCGCAGCAGGGGAAATTTAGCAAATTAATTGATTAGTGTTCTATTTCCCTCTCCATTCTGTAAAAGTGATCATCTATTTTAGGAGACGTATCCTGTCCATAGTACAGCTATCTGCGGTTCCATAAATGAAGATATGTTTATAGTTTACACAATATACATTTCACAGCAGGAGCCTGAAATTTGTCAAACGTATAAAGTCTGCCAAACTGAAGTGAACAAAACCCTGTGCTTTGTCAAAATGTTTCTAATTATTCTTCCTATTCAGAACATCTTCTGCACTGATACACATACCCAACACATAAAGAGAATGTCCAGTCCACAGAAGAATGTATTAGGGCTACAGTCTCCATGTTAACAGTAGCTAAAGCATAAATCCCATACTCATTTCTGATTCTGTAAATGTATACGGTACAGTGAATGTACTTTTTTGTCACACATAATTTCAGCAGGTTTTTACCTTTAAATTTTACCCTCTAGTGAGAATAAGAGCCACAGAAAAACAAATTTTCATACAATTTAAGTCTATTCAACATCATTATAATAAAATAGAATCTATTATAAATCTATTTTTTTTTTACTTTTTAAAATGTTTTTATTTGAGTATGGCTGACACATCATTAATTAGTATTGGTAGGTATGCTGAATTTAGAAAATGATGCCACATTCAATTTAATTCAACAACTTTGCTGATTTCCTATTATGCCTAAGAATTTGTACTGGGAATCTATTAATTTCCTACTGCAAAACTAACAATGCAATTTTATTTGAACTGCATGGCTTAGATGTTAAATATATAGTTACCCATAAGAAATCTTTGGAGTAGATTATAGTATTGAATTTCTAAGCTTTAATAACTTTCCATCTCCTTTTCTTTTTCTGTTACTAGATTCTGTTTCTCCTTACTTTTTACCCCAAGAAGCCCAAGTACTTTTATAATCACTATCAAAGGATGCGGAATGCACCTCAGCTATAAGAGCACAGTGTACAACTAGGTCTCTACTCCCCTAAATTATTATTATTGCATTTTCCACAGCCATGGACCTCTTCTCCCATGTTAAAACTTACCTCTTCGAAGAAAGTTTAGATGCTCTCATGAACTAAGATTTATTTCGATACTAATTAATGATGGTTGACACATCATTAATTAGTATTGGTAGGTAAATGTATTCATATGCATGTATTCATTCATATGAATACAATATATGAATGTCTTCATATGTAAATAGCAAATAATACTAAAATCTCAAGAATTTCTTTCTAACAAATGAAAGTTATTAATTCAAGCGAAGGAAATGACTTGACCAAAATCACATTGTTAATGAGCAAACTGAATGACTCACACGCAATTCTCATGATTCATATCAGGTATCTATTACACTATTATGCTTCTCTCATCATATGTACAGCAATTATGTTAAGAAAAGGAAAATAAAAGAAAAGAGTAGAGAAAAGGAAAGGAAAGGAAAGGAAAGGAAAGGAAAGGAAAGGAAAGGAAAGGAAAGGAAAGGAAAGGAAAGGAAAAAGGAAAGGAAAAAGGAAAGGAAAGGAAAAAGGAAAGGAAAGGAAAGGAAAGGAAAGGAAAGGAAAGGAAAGGAAAGGAAAGGAAAAAGAAAAGGAGATGGTGCCTGGGTGGCTCAGTCAGCTGAGCTTCCAACTCTTGATTTCAGCTCATGTCATGATTACACGGTTGTGTGACTGAGCCCTGTGTCGGGATTGGTGCTGATCATGAAGCCTGATTAAGATTCTCTCTCTCTTTCTCTCTCTCTCTGTCCCTCCGTCCCTCGCCACAGCTTGACTCTCTCTCACTCTCTCTAAAATAAGATGGAAATAGTTTAATGAACTTATATTTCTATGAGCATTCAAAATCCAAGTAGTGTTTTGAATAAAAAACTTATAAAAGTTGAAATACAATGTGGTAAACAATCAATAAGTAGTACGTATAGTTTAAAAGATGATAAAACTAATAGCAAAAATCCTCACTAACTGGCAGTATAAAATGTCCTAATTTATATCTTAAATAATAATTACATTTATAAATGTCTCCTTTTTGGCATTAAAAAAATTCAAAACAGAAGGGAAAAAGTGACTCAGAAAAAGAAAAAATGAAGTTAAAAAAGGTAGAAAATCTTTGATTTTAATAACATTTTAAGTAATTCTTTGGAGATATAAAATAAATTTATAAATTCACAGCATTCAAAAAACAAACCTTTGAAAGAGTACCTTTCTCATTTTCGTGGACTGATTCCCATTCCCTTCTTTAATAAAGAGTAGTGTTAAGCTTCAGGTATAAAGATTAACTTCTTTCCTCAAGTTTTACTGATTTTTAAAAACATAGATAAATTTAAAAGTAAAGCACAATGGAAAAAAAAAACCTTCACAAAACAGACAATTTTCATATTAAAAGTTCCCTTAACATCAAATAATGTCACCTAAATATGAATCATCTCTTTCTTCCAAATCCTCTCAGGAAATTTTTCTATATGAAAGAAAATGTGAATAACATGGTGAGTCTTTTTGTGCATCAAAAGATCATCTACTTTCCCACTGCCTTTGTAAAGCAAATGTCTCAGACCAATGGTTTGTGTTCCTGGCCTCTATTTTGTTACCACAACCCACTGCTATTTAACTTCAAACTGTAACCACCAATCCCTCTGAAATGGCTTTTGCCCTCATACTAAAGACCTAGTGCTCAATATAAAAGAATGTGTGCTGTCAAATTTGGCCTGTCTTTTCAGAGTTTCCTACCCTATCCTCTGAGAACTCACTCTTCCTTCTTTGACACTGCCCTGGCTACACACTCTTTGCACCTCTTGTGCTACATTTTTACCATCACAAATCTATCTTCAGCCCCTATCTTTTCCTCATCTGTACATTCTTCCTGGGTAAATTCACCCAAAAAGATAATTCTATATTTTAGTTGTTTCAAAATCTGTAGCAATACCAAAACCTCTCCTGGACTCCTCTTTCTGATAGACAGTTTGGTATGTCCCCCACACAGATGCTCCAGAAGCACCATTCAAAGCAGAGTTTATCCTTTCCTCTAAACTGTCACCCCATCTTCCTAAATCCTCTTTTCTAGGATTGCTCAAGCCTGAAAGTCAAGGCGCCTCTTAGACCCTTCTCTTTGCTTTCCCTCAGCAAAGCCCTCAAACACACATCTCTAAGCCCTGACAAGTTCGCCTCCTACATCATCCTCAGATAAATCACTCCTTCTCCATCACTTCTGCCACCTTCTTGCCTGACTTGCTACAATGTCTTATTTTTTAATAAAACATATTACTTGTGACAAAAGCAATATTTTTTCACTGCAGAAAAATTCAAAATAAATAAAAAGGAAAATTAAAACCATAATCTTCATCCAAAGATACTCTTAGTACTTCAGTATATATCCTTCACATAATTTTTTGCTTCTATAGCACATTTTCCTACCATCTATAATCCCCCTTCTAATCCATCCCTCACTGATGGACAGAGTAACGTTATAAAATTCAAATATGATTCTATAATTTTCCTGTATACAAATCCTGTGTGTGTCCAACATTGCCTTCAGGATTAAAGTTCCGAATCCCTCATACAGCATAAATCACGGCTGGCTTTGCCTCTGCCTTCATTTCCAGCCATTTTCTTCCCTACATCCTTTGCTTCATCCAACTCCATTCTCTTGCTCTCTTTGTACAAAAGACTCTCTGTATACTGTGCTCTCTACTTGGTGCAACCCATCTTGCCTTCCTTCATCTGGTTCATTGCCATTTGCCCTGTTAGTAGTTCATCTAATCCTGCAGCTGTGGCCTCAATTAATATGGGGAGAGGATTGTGTTCTGTTCTCACCATCCTCTCATAGTTCCCTGAGCATGCCTTTTATAGGCCTTACTTTCTGCATGTTGTGATTGCCTTTTCTACTTCCACTATTAAAACTCAATGCAAAGGCATTCTCTGTATTAGCCTTTTACAATAGGGCTTAAACTCATGTATTTTGGAAAGGGATACGATTAAATCAAATCTGTTATTTACCTCAATGTAACCCTGGGAAAAGTAGTTTTTCTGCACCTCACTTTCACCATCTGTGAAATGAAGTGTTTCCCTATATCAAAGATTACCAGTACAAGGTAAGTCAGCAGAGGGTTATTTTGCTTCCCAGGGGACATATGGCAATTCTGGAGACGTTTCTGGCTGTTATGACTGGAAGGTGAGCAAAGATCCTACAGGCATCTAGTGAATAGAGGCCAAGGATACTGCTAAACACCTTATAATGCATAGGAATTCTCCCCCAAAATAAAGGGAACACACGACTCTAAATGTCAGTAGTGCCATGGCCGAGAAGAACATGAGGTGTGAGGGATGCTTTCAGTAGCACGCATGCCCATTTTAGCATTGAAAAATGGTAGCAGTTGCTAATATCAAGAGATTCGTTTATTTCCAACCTCTTAGAGACTTTGAACTTGTGCTACTTCATTAATTACATTTCACAGTGGAAAGTTAGCTCATTAATTAGAAAGTATTCTTTCCTGGCATCCTCCAAATTCATGGGAGAAACATCCCTCATCCGCAGACTTGCTTTGACCGATGGAATATAGACAGAGATGACAGTGGGCCTCTGAGCCTCATTTTTAAGAGGCATTGCATGTTTCCACTTGATTTCTTACATTCTTGCCAACAACCCAGGAAACAGATTTCTCCTGAGTGGTTATTTCTCCTTCATCTGAGCCCCAAAAATGAGCACACAGGAAACAGATCTAAGCACATCCCCGCAAGCCAAAGCCTGGAAGAGACCCGCTTGGACCCAACCCAAAGTTTGGAGCCAAGCCAAGATACACCAAGCCTAGGTCAGCCAAGCCCTAACTGATCTGCAGACACATGAGCAGGTAATAAACACTATGGCTGTATGCCTCTGAGATTTTGTGGTTGCTTGTTAAATAGCAGTAATTGACTGATAAGCCATATGCTTCTTTTATCCTTATTTTTACACAATGTTTCCCACATTAAGGAAAAAAGGAAGAAAACTTCACAGCAAGACATCTTTATCACCAAAATGGAATCCTTCATAGAGGAACTCACAATAATAGCATTAATATCACCTACTGAATGCTTTTTTTTTTTTCAATTTATGTTCCAGCTTATATACTTACATATAAAAGGATTTCTTTCCACTGGAAAGGGTCCAAAGGGTGACCAAAATTTGGCTATGTACTAAGAAAATATTCAGAAACAGCACAAGAGAGGGATAGAATAAGAAACAATGTTAAGAGCAACTTCCTTGGGAGGGGAAGGGGATAAAGTACTCAACTCAGAATATTTTAAGTTATGGTAATGCTCTTTATATTTAACATTGGTTGGCTCTATGTCCTGTTGCTCTGGCTCTTGATATCTTGTTTTTTACATGTTGGGAATTAAGAACATTAACCAAAGGATCAGTATATTATCCTTCCTATGGTTTTTGTAGTCGTGTTGTCCCCTAGTGTTAAAATAGTGTTTTAATAGTGAAAAATACCTTGTCAATCAGTTTACACTGTCTGTAGCTCCTACGACTAGTGTTCCAAAAATTTCCTAATTTAATTTAAAAAAAAAAAACATCAATTAGATTTGTGGGAGCTTCTGAAAACTGTGGCCGCACTCATATAACAATGCTTAGCAGTCATTGTTTGTCTTTTTCTTTAGGACCTACAAAATAGTAGAATTATTAGAAATGGCCATCCTAATTGGCTAGACAATTTTGCCTGTAAGTTGGAAACTAGGGCATTTTCTTTCTTATGCTATTTCCATTGTTTACATGAGCATAATCATATGTATCAGACTTTCAAAGGTAGAAATGGAGAGAGACTGAGAAACTGACAGATTTCAGCTCAACTATTAAGGAAGATTTACGCATATAATCACATGCAAAAATCTCTATCTCATATCTTTACATAAGTAGTATAAGGAAAGTGAAAAATTGCATGTTATGGTTCTAGTTTTTTCTTCAGAGAGCTACTGAGAAACCAAGCGAATAGTTTAGTTAATATCCTATAAAGATAAGATGGGGTGCCTGGGTGGCTCAGTCGGTTAAGTGTCTGATTGCTGAACTCAGCTCAGGTCATGATGTCACAGTTTGTGGGTTCGAGCCCCGCTGAGTTTGATCTCACAGTTTGTGAGATTCTCTCTCCCTCTCTCTCTGCCCCTCCCTGCCTCTCTCTGTCTCTCAAAATAAATAAATAGACTTAAAAGAAATATCCCGTAAAGATAAGAAATTGATCTGAGTTCAAGGACATGAATAATTTTGGTACTTTATTCTTCTAAGATCTGCCATATATTGACCAAGTACTCTTGCCAAGAAGAAGGCAGATTTATAACGTACAAGATATGCAAACTATGTCCATCACAAATGACTTATTCTGTAAGTTTTCTGTTGAGCAATCTAATTCGGTTTTACTGAAAAATCACAAAGGCACTGGTACAGTACTACCTAAGCAAGGCTTTCACATGCCTGCTCCTCCCCCACCCCCACCAGCCCAAGCTGGGCATCTCAGCTACCAACTTCCCCAAATGCATTTCATTTTAATACAAACAACATGATTTCTGGAATGAAAAAAAAAAAAAACTGCAATATTCTTTCATGCAGAGTGAAGATCCAGTTAACGAGCAATAATTAATCATAACAGCTTGCTTCAAACTACATTCTTGTCGAGAATTATGCAGAGTCTATAAAATTGATAGCCTAGAGTGCTCTAGGAAAAAAAAAAAACACCTATTTCTCCATGGTATTCTTGCTCAACTAACACTGCTAAAAGATGAAGCATCTTAGCCTAAAAGGAGAGAAATAGCTGTCATAAACAGGTTCCTTACTCCTCCAGGAGTATAAATAATATTTTGAACTGCCTGTTTAAGCTCCTTTTCTTTGCTAGTAATATTCTGTTTTGGAGCTTTGTTGATGGATGCCAAACTCTAAATATCACCTGTGAAAGAGATAAAACTCAAGTTTACAGTGAAGTATATGGCTGTGTCATGGCTAAGAAGATTTGGTACAACAATTTTACAGCAGCCAGAAAAAAAAATATTCTTGCTTAATACCAAACATATGGAAATAAAAAGAAATATACCAAGCAAATTGCAATTAAATTGAAAAAAAAAGTGAATACTGTACTGTACCCCTGCTGGGAAGCATTCCCAACCGGCTCTGTTTATGTTTCTCCTCCTAATACAACTAATCCTTCCCCTGTCTGATCCATACCTTTATTGCTGTGTTGACTCCTCTCTATTGGGATTATTCATCATCTTCCTTGTTACAATATGAGTGTCACAGAGGAAGGATCTAAGTCTCAATGCTCCCTGGACTTTCCACACCTCACAGAATCTCAGGTCCAAAAAAATATTAAATATATGTTTTAATTAAATTCAACAGTGATATCATCTCCTTCATTCTCCCAACTCTTCCTGATCGACTCTCTAATGAGATCAATCACCAAGGCACAAAGTCAACCTGCATAAAAATTTCCCTACTTTTTTAGCAGCAACAAAACTCAGATTTTTCTCATCATGTAGGGGTGATTTTTGCAACACATCTCTAACTATTTTAAAAGATATTATCGGGTTTAAAAGATTAAAATTTAAATTATTTTGAACATTTTCTTTCATATGTTTAAGGAAGAACATTCTAGGGCTGTAAAGAACAACTCCAAGCAAACTCTGCATTTAATAGACTAAAATAATGAGATAATGGTGCAGAGGGAGATAGAGAAAACTTAAGGAGTATGGACAATATGCAAACTGGGGAAACTTCCCCACCAGATCATTTTTAAAGGGTATTTTAGGGTATTTAAAGGGTATTACATGATGCAAAAAAACTTTTGTATCCATATCTAATGACAAAATGTTACCTAGAATTCAGTGGATCAACTGCAGTTTACTAAGAAAATTCAAATGACAAATGATCAGTGTTCAATAAATGATGGTAGTGATGAAGGTTGTAGGAATAGTCAAAGAGCGTTAATATAGAGTATTATTAACCGTACAAACATTCAGTAAATTCAGTATGCCCACAGTTCTCAGCATTTTCATCAATATTTCATCAATACTTTCAGATACCAGTTTGATTCAACAAGACAAAAATAATGATGTATACATAATAGCCTTACTATAAAAATAATGCATGTATTGACAACGACAAGAAATAAAATCTTTAAAAATGAGTTTCCCAGTAAGACTTTCTCTCTACATAATTTGCCAAGTGGCTGGAAATGTTCTCAGTAACATCAACCTAGAAAAATGTATTACATCGGCGAAATCTTACTGATACCTAACTGAAAACTCACCATGTATCAGTCACTCTTTTAAAACCCTATACCCTGGGCGCCTGGGTGGCTCAGTCAGTTAAGCATCTGGCTTCGGCTCAGGTCATGACCTTGCAGTTCATGGGTTCGAGCCCTGCGCCAGGCTCTGTGCTGACAGCTCAGAGCCTGGGGCCTGCTTCAGATTCTGTGTCTCCCTCTCTCTCTGCCCCTCCCCTGCTCATGCTCTCTCTCTCTCTCAGAAATAAATAAAAACATTTTAAAAATTTTAAACAAAAACCCTCTACCTACCTGTATTTTCTTATTTAGTCCTCATAACAACTCTCTCAGGTTAGTATAGCTGTTATCTCCATCCTACAGATGAAGAAACTAAGACACATAGGCATGAGGTAAACTGCTTAAAGTCACAAAACAAGAGTTACAGCGAAACCCATGATAGGACCCCAGACATCTTGCCCTTAAAGTGTAAAAGGTAAAATAAAAGATATATCACCATCCTACCCATCTAAAGATCACCCTGACAGTGAAAATCAACAACAAAATCATGTTACTTGAACATCTACCATAGATTAGACTGCGTGCTGAGAAGTGATATACACATGTGTCAGTTCCCTCAGACTGCGCTAACAGAATATCATGACTAGGTGCCTCATAAACAGCAGAAATTTATTTTTTACAGTTCTAGAAGATAAGAGGTCCAAGATCAATGTATGGGCAGATTAGGCATTTGGTGAGGACTTGCTTCCTGGTTCATAGAGGGCCATCCTCATGTAGCACCCCACATGGTGGAGGGGTGAGGGAGTTCTCGGGGGCTCTTTTATAAGACACTAATTCCATTCATCAGGGCTCCATCATCAGGATCTAATCACTTCCCAAAGGCCCCACTTCCTAATCCCATCACACTGGAGACTATGTTTCAACATACAAATTTGGAATTTCAGGGGGAAACAAACATTCAGTCTATATCAACACATAAGACATACCTCCTGTTCTCAAGAAAGTAATGGTATTGAATGAACAGAGGATTCTGGGAGTAGGACCCGCTGATGGAAAGAAGATGTTGTGAAACAAATAACTAATTTTGAAAAGATATAACAGAGATTATAGCAGACATTTAAAGCTATGAATATTAGATAGCATTTTAAGCAGCAAAAAACTGCAAAGCACTGAAGAATTTAAAATTGGAAAATGATACATGATTATTATAATTTAAAATCTTAATCTGTTAGGTTTCTTGGGATAAGCAGAGGATAAAAACTAAAGTTGTTAGTCCAGTCAAGAAGTTGTTACAGTAATAAAAGTGTCAAGAGAAAAAGGAAGAAAAGAGTAATTAAGAAGAAAGGTTCATCTTTAATTGACATGCATTAGATACACAAGAGATACAAGCCACTGATGGCACGGACGTTGAACCTAAGACTTGAAAAAATGGCAATACCATGCCCAAAGACGGATAAGTTAGGATGAAAAGTTGTTTTTGAGAAAAGGATGAGAAATTTATATTCAAACATAACATTTAATGTGTTAGCAGGATATCCAGGTAGAAATATATACATCAGCCATCTGAGACACAGGGGCTACATTAAGAATGAAATATTCAGAAATAACAGAATGGCGGAGAAGTAAGGAGCTCCATACTTGCACTCGCGCCCATACATCACACAGAAAAGATCTGAAGCCATTGGAAACCTTACAAAACCTGAGAGATTGGGAGAAAAAGGACGCAGAATCCACTGAGAGAGCCTTCTAACGTGAGTGCGAACCGGGNAATGAAAATAAAACCAAATAACATAAAAAAAAATGAAATATTCAAAGAAACAAAAACAGGAATAGGAAAGCTAAGGGAGTTAGAAAGAAAGGATCTGAGAGCCAGGAGGAGGGGCCAAAACAAGGTACCAGACACAAGGTGATGCCGGGACAGCTTTGAAGATGAAGAGGAGAGAATCAAGCTGCATATGGAATGAATAACTACTATTTATTTTTCCCTAAGAGGGCTCTTCATCACACTGTGGGCAGCATGGGAAAATGAAATGCCTTGCATTACCATCTGACATCATCTCTCTTAACTTCTAGACATGTCCTTAAAAAAGTCAACCCGAGTTAAGACTGCAACACAGTTAAATAAACCACAGTGAACCAAATTAATGTTCCTCAGCTTGACACCAAAGGTCCATTAATCTGTTTCACAGTAAGGATTAAATGTATTAAATGCATGAAAAGACTATATTTAAAGTTGAAATTATAATCAATACTCAGAGAAACATTATCTCCAAACGAAAAAACAGCAGGTGGTTCACGAGCACTAGGAAAAGAGGCAACTCAAAATAACAGTAAACATAAAGCAAGAATGTTAAATGTAAAAGCAGGCCCTGCCCCCAAGGGGATGATTGCTGTAGAATTTTCTCATGCACAACATCCAAACACAGTCCAAATATAAAGTCTCACCCTACACTCCATAACGAGCGTCTTTCATCGAAAGGTACTCTATAAATATGGCTACACTGCTTCAGTTCTTGTTTTGTTTTTGTTTTTTTTAACATAAGGTCATAGTTATCAATACGTCATGGGAGTGATCAGAATTAGATGTGCAGATTTTTACAGTATGTTGACGATCACTTACAATAAAATCAGAATGAGAAAGGGAAATTGTCTAAGAGGACCATTGAGCCAGGTAATAGATTCAGTCTAATATATTCACACAGCAGGAACCAAATTAAAATGTAGATGGAATTCTAATATAGTCCAACTGGAAAGACTTGCTCCAGTTTCTCACCAAAGCTTGTTTGTTGTTTGCAAACAGCTACTCTTGAAGACACAAAATTGGTTATATTAATTATTTTAGACACTTTTACATGTATAAACATGTAAGTTAAAATAGCATCAAGATCATAGTGTTTGGGATTTTAAAAAAAGGGCAAAACACACAGAAGTTAGAACCATTCCCTTACCTGACTCAAGATCAGGTCTTAAAATAATATTTGCATAATTCAGAATAACACAGATGATTTCAGTGCATCATAAATCACGTACTTAAATCCAATATGCTGTCTAAAGGCATCTAATTTTTCCCTGAGAATAATACAGCATGTAATCTATTACCTTCTTTCTCCTCCTGTCCAATTCTTTTTTCCCCATTTCCTTTCCCAGCTGAGCTGCAATATTGCTATCAGGTTCAGCCCCATCTGTATGGAAAGGAAGATTTCAGTAGTAATGAGCATTTATTTTTTATAACTTCTAAGGGACTGTTCGACAGAAATGGAGGGATCTTACAGATAAGTCTTGCAGATAGCTCTCAGAAAGAAATTACTATGCTACTTCAGTGAAAAAAAAATTTAAAAAAAGAAAAAGAAAGAAGAAAGAAGAAATGATAGAAAAAGGCAGGCATGATCAAGGGTCATGAAAGAAAACATTTACAACGACATGATCAGCCAAGTCTACTTTTCATCATTCTTACCACTGCAATTTAGTAATAAAACAAGTGAAAAGATTAACATAAAGGAACACTTCAAAATCAAAGGTATTTATTCATTTTTTTAGAAAGATGAATTTGAATATTTTTTTGTAATTAAGGTTTGCAAAACCCTGAATGCGGTAAATTAGAAGAGGGTAAATTAGAAGAGGGTGAAATTGTTATTTAAGCTTCTGAACAGAAAAGCATATCCATATGACAACTTTGAAAATCTGAGGGAAATTTTTGAGTAGAGAATTTGCCACTTGAAACAAATCTGTACAGTTGATCATGATTCTAACCATGGAAACCCTTCAGTGTCAAAAGGTAGAGATTTCCCTGGCTACATTTGCTAATAAAAAATGTAATAAAATTAAAAATAATAGGAATCTGACCCAGCATATCTTGAAAACTTTGAAACATATATGTGTTGGTTTCCTGGTGCTATACTAACAAAGCATCACAAAATGGGTGAAATTTACTGTCCCACAATCTGAAGATCAGGAGTTTGAGACCAAAATGTTAGCAGGTTTGGTTCCTTCTCTGGGCTGAGAAGGAGAATGTTTCATGCATTATCTCCTCTAGCTTCTGGGAGGATCGAGCCTGCCCTGGTGTTTAGATACTGTTCTCCCATGTATGTATCTCTTTGTCCAAATTGGCCTCTTTTATAAGGAAATCATACATATAGGATTAGGGCCCACATTAATGACCTCACTTGAACTTGGTTACCTTAATAAAGATTGTTTTCAAGTAAAGTCACAGTTGAGCTTAGGACTCCAACATCTTATTTGAGAGAACACGATTCAACTCACATCAACATCCTTTAGGGTAGATTAAATTTTCATACACAATATGGTCTACTTTCCCTGTGGGAACATTAGTGAGCATTAGGTCTTGATAGCAGGCTTGGTTGTTAAGACTTACTTTGGCAGATGAAAGGTGAGTGGAAGCAACATGTCTCCCTTCCAGGCAGACATATCTGGAGCCAAGACCATCTTTCCCTCTGCCACTAGAGCAATATCATCTCAGATAGGGCTGCCCCTTCAACCGGGCCAGAAGAGCCATCACCAATGCATAAAGGATATGTAGCCTCTGTGAATGTGAGCGACTGACATCTGGGGGTCACTGAAACCACAAAAAAACCTAGCCAATCCTAAGCAAAAACTGTCTAGATAACCTCAAAAAAGAAAATCAAAAATAAAAGAGCTCAGACTACCTAAAACAAAACGAAAAGACTTCATAGTAAAATCATGCAATAGAGCAAACCAATAATCAAAGGAAAATTTATTCTCTAAAATACTTTTATTACCAAAAAAGAAAATACAAAAATTCAAAAAAAGTATTAAATTTTTTTCAAAAAATTCTTAAGAAATCAGAAACATGAAATTTTTAAAAAGTAGCAAGAAAGAATTTAAAAAGATTATAACAGGCCTTATTAAAAACAAAAAATAAATGATAATTAAATCTAAAATAATGTTCTTGAAAAATAGCATAAGCATGGACAAAACCCTGATTATGACAGAGATGCTGAGATGAAGAGAAGAAACCATAGAAAAGAGAAAATGGGAGAGAAATGAGAGCCTAAGAGAAAGGAAAAGGTAATAAAGGAGATTAGGAGAAGAAAAACAATATTAGAATTAGAGAAAACACAATGGATGGGAAACAAACAATTGGAAGGGAGGTTCCTCAGGAAACTAACACTAGAACTCCCCTATGACCCAGCAATAGCACTGCTAGGAATTTACACAAGGGNTAATAATAAAAAAATAAAACAATTGGAAGGGGTTACACATCTTCGGGTTTACTTCCCTCCTCTTTCTACCCCCCACACTTGGCTGTAACTGTAGGGGAGACTCACGGGCCCTAGAGCTCAGATTCTGGCTCCCTCTCTCAGGACAGTAAAAGCCTCTGTTTTCAAGACTGTTTTCTCAACCTCCTTCCCTAGCAATCCAGTCAGATGTCTTCTCTACAAGATCTTACCCTAACTCCATCACTGCATACAGAGAGGCCATCATTTGTCTGTTTTCCACAATAGAGTTTAAGCTTTTGGAGAAAGCAGTCACAAGTTCTAGTCTTATCTCTGGAGGAACAACAGTAGTCTTCATTTTGTGCAGTTTTCTGGTAACTAAGATCAGTGGAGCCATGTAAAGCAATGACTCAGTCCCCATATGCCTGATTTTCAGTTAACACAAAATTCTGCAAATCAAGGACTGCTCAGATATAGTACAGTGCCCAGTATTTGATATATACTAAATAAATATTAACAAAGAAATGAATTAGTTCTCTACAGTAGCTTACCCATCTCCCTCTAATTCTCTTGGATTTGAAGAGAATTTTTAAAAGAACCTCATTAAAAACAAGTTAAAAAAAATGATGACAGTTTAAATCAGTCCCTTAGAATATTGTCTTGCAAGACTCAACATTGATGTTAGGTTCTTCCTTGTTCCTAAGCCCACTCCATAGTCATCCACTTACCCAGTCCTGCTAAATTTTTCTCCTACATATGCTGAGAATCTCTTCCTCCCCTACTCTTTATCAATCCTACCAAAATTCACTCTTCTGTCTTTTCTCTCACTCATCCAGCCAGAAAAACATCACCTGGAACCTTAGACCAAAATATTTAACAAATGTACACACCAAAAAACCCCAGCTTTTAATACTTTTTTAAGTTCATTTATTTATTTTGAGAGAGAAAAAGAGACAAAGAGAGAGAGCACAAGTTGGGGAGGGGCAGATAGAAAGGGAGAGACAGAATCGCAAGCAGGCCCCACACTGTCAGTACAGAGCCCGATGTGGGGCTCAAACTCACAAACCGTAAGATCATGACCTGAGAAGAATTCGGACACTTAACTGACTGAGCCACCCAGAAACCCCAGTTTTTAAAACCTTTAACAAAACTAAATAAATAAAACCTTTAACACATTTCATAAACACACTGAAATCTGTCCCTACTAGAAACAACAACAACACACACACACACACACACACACACAAAACATGGCAGGAACTGAATAAATGAAACAGTGAGATCTCAATGTTCATGATTTAAAATTTACTTGAATTATTCAACTTGTAGGGAGAATCTCTTGATAATGCTACTATTTTTATTTGAATAAATATATATGCATTTGGATTTGTTGAAATGGCCAAAAAAAATCACAGAAATGACTTAATAAGTTTTGCCTTATGGAAAAAAACCTAAAAGAAGGTTCTCTAAATGAAGGCAGAAAAACCCAGAACCTGTGAAAATCCAGGGGCTGAAATATTTATTTATTCAAATATTAAATATTGTGTTGCATTTCAACACAAAAATATTAGAACAATATTTTACTCATGGATGTCCAATAGCTCAGCACAAGCTGTTGAATGGATATCCTTCCTCCACTGAATGGCATTTGCACAGATCAAAAATCAGTTATGCATAATTGTGTAGTTCTATTTTAGAGTTTTCTAATTTATTCTATGTGTCCATCCCTCTGCCTATACCACACTCTCAATTACTGTAGCTACATATAAGCTTCATTATCAGGTAGATTGATTCCTCCCACTTTAATCTTTTTTCAAAACTGTTTTAGCTATTTTAGTTCTGTGCCTTTCTGTATAAATTTTAGAAAAAGCTTGACTAAATCTACATAAAGCTTGCTAGTAGTTTGATAAATTATGTTAACACTATAGAGTAATTTAGGTAAAACTGTCATCTGTACTGTGTTGAGTCTCTCATTCATGAACATGGTATATCTCTCAATTTATTTAGGTTCTCTGATTTCTTTCATCAGCATTTCAGCATACAGATCTTGTACATTTTTTGGTAGATTTATACCTAAGTATTTCACATTCTTTCTTCCTAGCCATTCTTCACATCCCCCACACCTCTTGAGAAGGGGTGCAGAGAGAGAGGGAGAGCAAGAATCTTAAACAGGCTCCATTCTCAGTGCAAAGCCAAGGTGGGGCTGGATCTCACACCTCTGAAATCATGACCTGAGTCAAAATCAAGAGTTGGACCCTTAACCAACTGAGCCACCCAGAAGTTGCCCCCAATGCCTCTTACTGTTTATAAGGTTGGATGGAAAATTACACAATTATTACCCTTAAAAAGTCATTCTCTTGTGCTTAATATAAACTCTTTGATTTGTAAGTGTTCTAGTAAAATGTATAGAATTCTTTGGTACATGTATTTTTAAGATACATATATGGTATTGTGCTATATACCTCATTCTCTATTTTCCTTTCTTCACTCTTATCTTTTAAAACTCTATCTGTGTCACTATGTATGTATCCCGTTGATTACTCCTAGTGATGCATAATGTATTTTCTATACATTGTCCTTACCTTTCCCTCAATAACAGACACCCAGACTGTCTCAATTCCCAGCAATGACAACAAACGCTTTCATTAGCATGTTCCTACATGTGCCTAAATAGTCTCTAAAAATTTTTCCAATATACATAACCATTTGAAGGATCAGAAAGATGAGAGAAGGAACATATATCTTAACTATTGTCAAATTGCTTTCTAGAATAGCTGTAGACTAGCAATTGTTAAATATATTCTTAATTTGCTTTCAAAATATATGATCTCATTAAAATAACAAATACACTAAATATATTGAGTAAGAGTTGCCAAATACATAGATAATTTAATTTAAACCTACTTTGAAGATTTGCAATAAAAACAAATTAAGCAGCTGGCCTAGATCATCCTAAAGTATTGCCCTGGGACTACCACTAGAAAGCAAGCATGCTAAACCCAGATTTTAAACACTAAAACAAACAAAACATGTATTGTTCCTTCTTGAACCAGTGGACTGGACACTTTTGCCCCACTCCTCTGACCCTTTTCCCAAATCATACTTTCCAGAGACTGTAAGTGCCCATCGTTCTCTAGAATGCCTTTCCTCATGTAGAGAGGAAACCCTCTAAGACGCCTTGTAGACAAGAAACAATATTTCACATTTTCAGCAGAGGAAAATCAACTATGAGAGAGTTATGCGATTTTATGGAACAATTATTAGCAACATTTAGACCAAAATAAAAAGTATCCTAATGAACAGAGGCCTTTAAAGTTGTTCAATTAAATCTTAGATTAAATTCTTATCATATTTGACCAACCACGAAACCTTTCACATTGCTCTGGAGGCTATTGTTTATTTACTTTTCCCTGCTGTTGAGAAAGGACCAATTTGAAGTTAGTGATTCTATCTAATAACTCACAAATGCATAATCTAAAGGCTTGTCTGTGTTAAGATATGCCAACATAGGGGCGCCTGGATGGCTCTGTCGGCAGAGCATGTGACTCTTGACCTCGGGGTTGTAAATCCAAGCCCTCATGCTGGGTGTAGCAATTACTTTTAAAAAATCCTTAAAAAAAAAAAAAAAAAAAAAGATATGCCCATATAAACTGCAAACATCCCTGAAGATAATCAGAATGAATCAGTGATATCAAAACTTGAAAGCCTTTTGTATGTGAAGATAGTCTCATTTTGGAGAGGGGCACTAAGAAGATTAAAGTTTTTATTAAGTCATTGAAAAATGTGCCATCGATTGTGTCCTGTTGCTTTATTCTGTTAGTCAAACCTTAGATTTCTGTGCTCACACTAGTTTCTACTACAGTGAGAGTCAAACTTTGCAACTTGATCCCATTTAATGAAATGTGAAAACTCCTTTGACTATCAGCTAAGCAGCAGAAAACCCTGCTTTAAAATGTCCTATTATTATTATTCACTAAATAATTGTTCTCATTGCTTGTCTCTACCAATAGAGAGAGCATGATTAGCCATAACCCCAAGCACTTGCAACATGACTCTTGGCAACTCTATCCAGTGTGGGAATCTAAGGACTGATCTAGGAGTTTGGATCACAAGGCCCATCTGCTACGTGGCCACTACAGACCTTCTGAATGTGACAACCAACTTTAGACAATTCCCCAGAAAACACGTGCAGGAACACCACTAGACAATTTCTGCCCTGAAATTTTTTGCTGCTTATCAAATATAAGTGAAAATATAAACAATGAATAAAGTAGGAAGAACAGTTAACATATACTGAGTGCTTATGTACCAGCCACCATGCTAGTTACTTTACGGAGATTACCTCAATCAATCCTCATTAACTTCAGGATAGAAGAAGGTACTATTATTATCTCATTCTACAAGCAAAGAAGTCGAGGCCCCACAGGAGAATCTTGAGGTAGGATTCAAACCTAGACTGTCCAAATTTAAAACCCTCGTCAGGAAACTCTTAAACATATCCCCTGTCCGATCAACAACAAATGTTTTCTCACAAAGACCAAAGTTTGTTCTATTATGTAGTATCTTCAGTTTATTCCTACTTACAGGGAAAAAAAAAAAACCATGAATAGGTTTCATAAATCAACATTCAAGTCAACTTTATACCCAGAGGAGATGGAGTCACACAAATGGTACAAGATAATAGTGTCCTTTAAGGTGCAAAAGTTCAATTATCTTTGTTTACACAAAAGTTAGCCCCCAGGCAGAATCACCCTGAAATAAAAAGAGCACAGCCTAGCTATCCAACAATTACCCTTTATTTACTATTATGACTCTATGTGTCTTGAGATGCCATTTCAAGCCCTTTGCCTTTTGCATAAAAGCTATAGCATGTATATTACATTTATTGCTAGATATATTTTATGCTAAAAGCATGGAGATATGCATGGATAATTTCCCATCATGAACAGCTACATTGAAAAATGGCTATAAAATTTAAGTCCTCTATTTGTCTGAGGAAAGAGAGTTATCTTATTTTCTATTATATTTTACCACTTTACCAATTAAATATTATGGATGATGGTTTAATATTTTCATCTTAATCTTCTTTTCCCCCAAGGCCATAGAAACAAAAACTACTAAGAATGCCTTCATATTTCTAATAAACTATGTTTCATAATTTATAATGAATTATTATACTATTTGAAAATCCTAAATTTGGCAATAATGCCAGTTCCATGAACAGCAAGAATTTCTAATTAAATAAGAGATGATATAATAAGATATTACCAGGGTGCCTGGGTGGCTCAGTCGGTTAAGCGTCCGACTTCGGCTTGGGTCACCATCTCACAGTTCATGGGTTCAAGCCCTGCGTCAGGCTCTGTGCTGACAGCCAGCTCAGAGCCTGGAGCCTGTTTCGGATTCTGTGTTTCCCTCTCTCTCTGTCCCTCCCCTGCTCATGCTGTCTCTCTCTCTCTCTCAGAAATAAAACATTTAAAAAAATAAGATATTATCGAAATGATAACTATTGATAGTGTTTGGTTAATAGAACTTAGTTGATTTCTGATTCATATAAAAATGGTAAATGGCAATGGGCTATTAAGTTATGAGAATTACAACCAAGACTTGAAAATTGGGTCCCAAGAGCCTTATTTGTCACTCAGTCTTATTTTCTAAATAGGTTATTGACTAATAAAGAATTTTATTTTCAATTTTATGTAACCAAGCTGTATCTTGTATAATGAAAATAAGTTTAAAATAAATTTCTCATGTACAAACTCATGATTTTGACCATAATTACTATTATGCACCTTTATTCAACATTGTGCTTATTACATGCATCAGTGCTCAAAGTTTACTGACAAATTTCAAGCAACTCAATTTTATTTACCTGTGTGTTTCTTCTTTATAATGCCCTTCAACTTTTAAATTATGCTAAATATTGATAAGAAGATTCATTCAGTAGAATCATGAGTTATTCTATCAAAAATAATGTCATTTTCATACTTACACATATGGTATTATTAGAGAAACACCATCTCTACCACTATATGGAGCCAGATCATAGGAAGCAGTTGGAAATCTCCAGACTCTTCCAGACTATTTCTGTTTTAACTCTGTGTCACAGATCAGCCTCCTCCAATGTGTTTATGGCATAGGGGCACCTGTTTTGCTCAGTCAGCTGAGTGTCTGACTTTGGCTCAGACCCTGATCTCACGGCTTGTGAGTTCGAGTCCCACAAAAGGCTCTGCACCGACAGTTCAGAACCTGGAGCCTGCTTTGGATTCTGTGTCCCTCTTACTCTGACCCTCCCTCACTCATGCTCTGTCTCTCTTCCTCTCTCTCAAGAATAAAACATTTAAAAAGTTTTTTTTTTAAATATATGTTTATGGCATAAATTGTGGTGACATCACCACATAAGATATACTTATCTCCAAACTCATCAAGCTGTATACATTAAATATGTACAGCTTTTTGTGTCAATCATACCTCAATAAAGTGGTTTTAAAAACAAAACAAAAAGATTAGCCTCCATCAGGTAACCAATGAATGCCGCTGTCACACTGGCCAATGTCCCTCTTCCACAGAGAACTTTAGCAACAGATAGTTTCTCTCACTCCAACTCTCCCAGCGG
Source organism: Crocuta crocuta (assembly GCF_008692635.1). Classification (NCBI taxonomy): domain Eukaryota; kingdom Metazoa; phylum Chordata; class Mammalia; order Carnivora; family Hyaenidae; genus Crocuta; species Crocuta crocuta. Next base: position 3,430,261 of record NW_027532599.1, read on the forward strand.
ATGTGGACTCCAAGATTCCAAGGTCCAGTGGAAAGCATCCTTCTCCCTCAGCATTTTTAGCTCATCTCCATGACACACCAGGCACTTACTCCACAGACATATCCTTGGTGTGATTTATACCATCAGCCCCCTCTTGGCCTCAATTCTTTTCCCATCATGCCCAGGGCCCCACGATGATCGTAAATATAACCAGAAGGTGACCATTTCTGACCACCTGTACTACCAGCACTAGGTCTAAATCACCATAATGCCTCTTCTGGGTCATTTTAATAACATCTTTATTGGCTTTGTAGGTCCACCCATGCCCCACTACAAGCTGGCTATGTGTGCCCTTCAACAACTAGACCTAGTAACTGTTTTCCAATCAAGCTACACCTATGGCAAAAACTTCCACTTCAGAATAAAAGCTCCAGGGGCCCTGCATGCATCTATCGCCTCTACGGTAGTCTTTCCCACCACCCCCCAGCCCCCCACTGTGCCCCAGGATGGCCGGGGCCTCTAACATTTGAAGCCCATTCCTACCTTAGGGTCACTCCCTCTTGCTAGGATGCTTTCCTCCCAGACATCCACATACCCAACCCCTTCACTTTCTCAGAACTATGCTCCAACGTCAACTCTTCCCTGACCATCCAGTTTAAAACTGCAATCCTCCAGGACTGTCTCTCTCTCTCCCTCTGCTCTAAGCTATAGTTTTCAAAGTATTTAATCCACTCTAACGTATTTACAACTGTATATATTTGTTTATTTTCTACTTTCCCCTGGCTGAAACACACAGTGTGAGAACAGCGACTTTTGTTTCATTCACTGAAGTAGGCCAAGCACTTAAAACATTGTGGTCACACAGAGGTTACCCCATGAATGTTCGCTGGATGGATGAAGGATTCTCTTATTACCTGAGCTCCACCACAGATCCCCACTACTCACACCTTCTCTGGAAACAAAAACTAGGCAGGGCTAAAAATGAAAAGGGCAGTACCATCATGCCAACTGGCTTCACTATTAATTAGTTGTCTCCATGTCAGCCCTCTGACTGGACTTTAGTTCACTTCCTTTCCCATTTCCCACAGCAGCTATTTCAGCACATCACCACCATACACGCACACTTCCTCGTCCATCTCACACCATCCCCTAGAGCTGCAGCAGAGCTCACTGTCTCTCAGCTCACTGCCATCGAGGGTGATCACCCCGCAAAACTGGGGCAGAGGGAGAACAATTATATCTCAATAAAGGGAAACAATTTTAATACAGAGATTTTTTTAATTAAAAAATCGATCCTTGGGGCACCTGGGTTGCTTAGTCAGTTGAGTCCAACTCTTGATTTTGGCTCAGGTCATGATCCCAGGTGGGTGGGATCAAGCCCTGCATTGGTGTGGAGCCTGCTTAAGATTTCTTTCTCTCTCTCTTTCTCTCTCCGCCCCTCTCCCCAACTCACATGCGCTCGCACTCTCTCCCCCTCTCTCTCTCTCATATGTATAAATACATATATATATTTATAATTTATGTATATGTTTATATTTTATAAGTATATATGTATAAAATAAAACAAAATAAAGTCCTCAGTTTAAATTCACACTCAGAGCCATGTGACATTTAATATTGCCATGCTTATATAATAAACACAAGGAACTAGAAGATACATTATGTCACCACTTGAAGAAGAGAGGAGAATGTGCATAAGGACAGGTGAGGGTGGTGGCTTCGTGGACTGAGGGCAGAGGCAGAGCTGAAAACAATACTTGGAAATACAGAAATTAATATTCAATTTATGATAATTCATAATTTTTAGATTTTATCTTCCATTTTCACCACCATCTCATAATACTGATCTTATATATACACTGTATTAATGTGTATGCATGTGTGTGTGTAAGTATGGAACAGGTAATTTAAAAAATTGTTTTCATATTGAGTTAATACGATAGGAAAGAGGCAAAAGCAGACGGACAGAGCGGGGGAGCAGAGACAGGGGCAAGCATGTGACTATAAGCCAGGAGAATGTGGAGGGAGCCTGGACTTCTACAGAATATGGAAAGACATTTCAATTACTTTAGCTAGAACTTTAAGATCCAAATGGATACCTGTACCTTAAAATAAAATCTCTTGTTTGGTTACCAAAAAAAAAAAAAAAACCCTTAAGCACATACAAAGCACTGACAACAGTGTATATATCTTCAAAGGGCGTATACAGGTTCTTGGGACATATTCCTAAGGGAAAATAAAAAATACGCACATCAAGGACTGTTTGTGAAAAGACATTCAGACCCCCTACCCAGGGAACAGTGCATTTTGGAAACAAGGTGCCATTTCATACCTATCAGTTCCACAAATCTCTCAAAATCCCCACCCTGCTCACCGTTGGGAAGGAACCAGAGCAGTGCACAAAGCATGGAGACCACCTGTGGCAGTTCCAATGGGTGAATTGCCTCAGAAGAGCAACTCAGTGACATGGAGTGAAGCTGGCCAGCCACGTGGCCGGGAAGCGCCAGTCTCACTGCGTGTGAACCCCACGGAAACACGTGCCTGCAGTGAACAAGAATGGTCACTAGAGCAGGAGAAACACAAAACTAAGTTGGAGATTACTGAGATGTCCGTCAAAAGGAGAATAAACAAATGTCACGTATCTTTAAAAGGAAATTCTATAGGGGTGCCTGGGTGGCTCAGTCAGTTAAACATCTGACTCTTGATCAGCTTAGGTCTTGATCTCAGAGCCATGAGTTCAGGCGCAGCATTGGGCATGAAGCTACTTTAAAAAAAAAAAAAAAAAAAAGAAGTGTTATAAATTACTTTACAGGGATGAGTAAGAGAGAGACAGAGGGACAGATAAATCTCAAAAACACAGCTAGTTGTAGCTTCCCAAATGTCCCGTCCTTTACTTAACACATAGGTAGCTTTTACGGATCATCCCTTGCAATCCTATATGCAGAAGCAGATTAAATATGAAGATAACAAAATTATAAGGAATCTAATGAAATGTTAACTCATCCTCAAGAAAATAAATGTGCAGTTCTCACATTGAAAAGATATAACTAAAAAAGTGTTAAACATAAAATCAAGAAAGAATTGTTTCGCTGGCTATAAGAAGGTGACTGCGCTTTCTAGGTGAGATGAGCATGACACCAGGTGATATTATCAAACAACAAAAAGTTTACTTTTTCAAGTGTAAAAAATAAATTTTGCAAAGTAATCCTCATCTTAGGTCTATAGTTAATATTATTTCTACCATCGATAATGCTTCATGCAAAGCAAGCTTTACTTCCAGCTGAAGAAGTAATTTAAGCTCTTGCAACTTTTATCTAGAATACAGGAAAATTACCCATTTTCAGAATTAACAGCAGCCTGCTGACACAGATTCGACAGAAACAATTTTTTAACATTTCTGAGATAAAGGACAGTAAGATAAAGACCAACTGCATTGATAGCTGCTGTATGAGATAACACACTAACCCATGCACTGCCTCAAACTGCAAAGGAAAAACAGCACAATCACATTCAGAATGCCATCGATGGTGACACTATAACGTGCCCCTTTCTAGTTCATAAATGCAACAGATGTTGGCATATTAGAAGTCTAAAGGAATAGGGGCGCCTGGGTGGCTCAGTCAGTTAAGCGTCCAACTTTGGCTCAGGTCATGATCCCACGGTTCGTGGGTTCGAGCCCCATGTCAGGTTCTGTGCTGACAGCCATCTCAGAGCCTGGAGCCTGCTTCAGATTCTGTGTCTCCCTCTCTCTCTCTGACCCTCCCCTGCTCATGCTGTCTCTCTCTCTGTCTCTCTGTCTCTCTCAGAAATAAATAAAAAACATTTTAAAAAAAGAAGTCTAAAGGAATCAATAAAAGGGTTGGACACCAAGCACCCCAGCACCCAACAGGGCTGGCACCTAGTAGGTTCTACAGCAAACCATCAAGAGAGGAATCCATAAAAGAAAGAAAGGAACAAGGGAGGTATTCAGTCATTTTAATTCAGAGCCATCTTCTTGCTAAGTAATGTTCATTTATTCATTCATTCATGCAGTTCAATTAATATATTTACTAGCTGCTAGAGTTCATTATATTTGCAACACTGCCAACCTAAGGCTGCCTGTTCTCTTACACTTGAACTTTTGATCAGGTAACTCTCAGTGTTAAAAACGGTATTATTCCTTTATTCTTCCACACAGTGCTCTTCGACGGAATAATTTTAAATATTATTCACCTTGGTGAAGCATGGCTGAAGTGAATAAAATACAATTAATGTACCTCATGCTTAATAATATGTATTTAAATCTATTGACTCTCCTATACATTAATATATTCAAATATTCACTATATCTTTGTGCCTTTGACTGTATATACGTCTTTACATTACATTACACTGACTTTACATTAGTTTTACAGTAGCTATTACACCAGCTATACATTTTACAGTAGTTAATATCTGCTAGTGTAAAGAAGGATAATCCATTAATTATATTCTCGTTCTTAATTCACCTTTTTAAAATAAGATATTTCATTTTCAACATATTCCTATATTTCATTAAAAATAAGGATGTATTTTTATGAAATTCGTAATTCTAACATTTCAATGCACAAGGACAAGCCTGCCAATCTTTCAAGTACTTACAATCAAGAAATGAAAATTTAATCAGCCAAGAGAATGAAATCATAAATAAAAATGCTAAAGCCTTCCTGTTCTAACTAGCATTTATCACTCAGTCGTTTGTAATAATGTACACTTTTTAAATGCCATATGGAAACCTCCACAATAAAGACTTCATATCTACCATATATTTTAGAAATACATGAGCAACTAGAAGATAAGAGAAATAGGGAAAGGTACATCTCAAAGAAAAAATGCAGCTTTGTAACCTTATCTTCCCAACGTTTCCACAAAATGAATTTCCAATGGCTATCTCCCAACTATTTCTTCCTTTTATTTTTTCTCTTACTTTTAATTTTTGAAAGCGATGTTGAAAAATTTGTTTAGTCTTAAATTTAAAAAACTAAACTACATCATCTTATTTGAATGAAGATTTAAACACTGACCAATTTGAAAGCTGAATAAGCATTGCTCTTTTACAGTACGTGACACATTCTCTGTCAACTTCCTCTGTTTCTTCATGAGTCACACCATACTTCATTGTATAAGCAAATAAAACATTATAAAGAGCATTTCCAAAATATTTTTAAAGCCAGCAATCCCACACTCACTGTAAGAGTAGAGGGGAAAAAAACCTCTTTTGCATCATGTCAGGCTGCTCTGCTTCACGTTCATGAACATTATTAAGCCCTTGAAAATAAAGAGTAGTTGCCGTCTGCACTGTCACACAGCCAACGTTCCTCTCTGCAAACAGCACCGCTTGTTTACAACTGGCAACAGACACAGTGATACCAGCTCGTTCCCTTTAGCTTATACAACGCTCCATTGGGTATGAACAACTACACTTAGGATAGAGTGAAGCCCCAGGTCATAACTATGGATCCTTCCAAAAAAAGATTATCATTTTGTTGTTTGTTTATTTTAAAGGAAATGTGATGGAAACAAACACGAATAAATTACATAAAGGAAAAATAAAAGAGTCGTCCCAGTAGGCAGACTCAAACTGCACTGGTAAGGTAGCTTCCAGTGCACAATTCCAGATCCGAATGTGGACTGTGTGCAGGATAACTTTGTCTGCGGGCACCAGTTGCGAGTACTGTTTTCTCTCTCCCCTTAAAAGCTCCTTAATAAATATCACAGTAGGGGCGCCTGGGTGGCTCAGTTGGTTAAGCGTCCGACTTCAGCTCAGGTCATGATCTCACGGTTCGTGGGTTCGAGCCCCGCGTCGGGCTCTGTGCTGACAGCTAGTTCAGAGCCTGGAGCCTGTTTCAGATTCTGTGTCTCCCCCTCTCTCTGACCCTCCCCTGCTCATGCTTTCTCTCTCTCTCTCTCTGAAATAAATGAAAAACATTTTTTTTTAGATGTTTTAAAAAATAAAAAATAAATAAATAAATATCACAGTAATACGGGTGCCCACCACATCCATACACCCAACCGATCATTTGCATCCACCACATCTGAAGGGTTGCTTCAAGCACAGGCTTCCATGGGATTCTACAAAAGCTATGAGAGAAGGGACCATACTACAGTCTTTTATAACCCAGAATACTACTTAAAAAACAGGTTAACACTGCTGGAATAGAAGACTTAAATAAAATATTTAAAACTCAAGTATTGGGGCGCCTAGGTGGCTCAGTTGGCTAAGCGTCCAACTTTGGCTCAGGTCATGATCCCATGATTCGTGGGTTTGAGCCCTGCGTTGGGCACTGTGCTGACAGCTAGCTCAGAGCCTGGAGTCTGCTTCAGATTCCATATTTCCCTCTCTCTCTGACTCTCCCCTGCTCACACTGTGTGTCTGTCTCTCTCAGAAATAAATAATACATTTAAAAGAATTTTAATAAAAAAAAATAAATAAAAATCAAATATCAAAAACAGAGCAAATCTACTTAAATTATTTGCGAAGTGAATTGAGTTCCCCATTAAATTTCTCTCAAGCAGCCAGTTTTCCCAATAAAGTGTGTTAGCTTCTTTCTTCTTAGAAAAATAAAGACTCTGAATTGTTTTCAGATATTCTGATGACATAGAAACTAGACAGTAGGCATTTTACTTACTAATAAAGTCACTTGCTCAATTGTGATACAGTAAATGTGATTTCTCAAATTGCTTTTAGCATGTATATTTAAGTTTCTTTTTAGGGACATAAGCCTAAAGCTACTTACTCTATTTATTAAATTAAAAGCAGTTATTCTTCTTATAAGAGAATGTATTCCAATAGAGTTAGCCTTTAGGCAAATTTCTTCTAAATTTGTCTTGCCGCCTCATGATTCTTAAATAAAACTTGATATTCCACAAAGGGAGAAAACAACAACTTATAACAAGTTATATTTAAGAAAGTTCCTACAATTTTCATTTTTTTATGATTAATATGTAAGTAAACAGCAAAACTCAGGGGTGGGTGGCTCAGTCAATTAAGTGTCCTACTTCGGCTCAGGTCATGATCTTGCAGTTCATGAGTTTGAAACCCACATGGGGCTGTGTGCTGACAGCCCAGAGCCTGGAGCTGCTTCAGATTCTGCGTCCCCATCTCTCTCCCTCCCCAGCAAAACTCAACCTATTGAATATAACACAATTTACTAAGCAGAAAAAATTTTCAGTGTAGATAAAATTACCTGACACTCTGGTAGATAGAGACAATCCCATGTATTTCTACTTCTTAGTTGTCACCAAACTTTTAGTAATATCATCAAAATTTTTCAGCAGCCTGAACCCATCTTAAAAGTCTAAATAATTCAAAATTTTTAATTTTCCCAATTGTTTAAATCTAATAAGCTCTGTCTNACTGAGCCAGCCAGGCACTCCATGATGCATTCTGTCTTGATCAATTTATCCAAAAATGTGTAAAAGCTTTGTTAAGATATCTTTGAAGGCAGAAGAAAATGTTCAACATTCATTGAGTGCCAATATATTAGCAACAATAGAACTTTCACTTCTATAGTTAACTCTGCTATACAAAAAGGTCAGTTTCATTGGTCACGATCTTCTTCGGCCATATATTCTTACTTGACGGGATTTAGTTTGACATTCAAAGATGAGAAATCATTATGTAGCTCTCCTGTTCAAAAATCTTTAATGAGTCTTAAACTCAAGTTGATGCTCTAAATCTCCTTCCATGTGAGCTGAGCTCACCTTTTTAAGTATATGACTCTCCACCACACTCCCCATTCCTGTTCCACTCAGACCAGTTTATTTGTTGCCTCTTTATCTACAGAATGTATTGTCCATATTGTGCGTGTTGTCATTTTCATGAGAAAAAAACCATTACATCATTCTGTGTGTGTGGTTATGGTCTTCTGGTTCAGCCAGTTCAAATCGCAAACCTTTGCTTACAAGGCATATCAACATGTTTTCCCCCAACAATTCCATATGAATAAATCCCATCACAGATACAAAGTTGTCTTCTGAGACATCTAAAAACTCACTAAAATATAACATCTTAGAATCAGACATATCAGTTTCCACAAGAAAATTATCACTTCATCATGAACTACATTTTAACTTGACTTAAATTTTATCCTGATTTATTGTATTTATTTTATTTAATGAACATAGTTTTAAATATTAATCAGCTTTGTGATTTAGTGATGCATGTAAACAAAGCACAAATTATTTAAATAGATTGACATTAATGTCTTAAAGGACAAGGAATACTAGCAGAAGTAATATTTTGCTTTGAACAAAAGCAATAAATTTGCTTGAAAAGTAGTGTAATCTGGATATTTTCATTCTAATCATATACAGAAAAGCTAATGCTTTATAAGAGGAAAAATAAATTAAGCTATTTTATTGTAGTAATAAGGAACTTTATAGAGATGATGACTAAAATAAGGAAGAGATCATCTATTTTCCAATGTGCCTTGTAATTTTATAACCCATTAATTTTATTTCTGAACATACTGTTTGAATTAAGGTTGAGTTCTGGTCTTAGCTGATCCTTAAATATCCAATTAATATTTCCTATTTTACTGTTTCTCAGACTTGTCTGCACTTTGATGTATCACACTGCTGTTCTTATGAAAACCACATGAGGTAGCAGGAGGAAAAAAATAGACAAATATTTCTTCAAATCATATTTTTAAAAATAAATCTATAATTACCCAGTTAAAAGCAATGTTATAGAATACTACAATCTAATAATTTTGTCCGTTCATACTGCAGTAACACCATGGGTCAGAGTACTTAGGGACCTGGAAGGACCCTCAAAGGGCAAATATTTCCAAGGACCATTTCACTAACAGAACACTTTTCCCAGTCCAACTCATTATTTATGTCCCAGTTGACCTTGGAAATAATGACTCTTTTGTGAGGGCTAGAAGAAGCTAAAACTTCATTTTACTCCAGAATGATGGTATGCCGAGAAAGGTAAACCTAGCCAACTTTACCAGGCTAACGGTAATAGGAAAACTGCATACCAAGTTCACCTTAGTTTCAGAAATCAAGATACATTTACCTTGAAAAGCAGCAGCGTTTCGCGATATGAGAAACTTTAATGTGGAGCTGGATGACTGAAGAACTTCCTGCATATCTTGGCGAGCTGCAGTCTGGTATCTCTCCTCCATCTTCCTGGTGCAACAGGTAGGTTTTTTGGATACACAAACCTGTAGATCAGGTCCTGGAACAGATATAACATTTTTCAGAATAATTACCTGTTCATTTGATAACATTACTTGTTACATGTCAGGCATTAATGATGATAAGGGACTCATGTTCTATGTGAGAAATTGACTTACTAGAGCAGTTGCTATTTAAAAAAAAAAAAAAATGGGGCGCCTGGGTGGCTTAGTCGGTTAAGCATCCAACTTTCACTTAGGTCATGATCTCGCGGTTCATGGGTTCGAGCCCCGCGTCGGGCTCTGTGCTGACTGCCAGCTCAGAGCCTGGAGCCTATTTCAGTCTGTGACTCCCTCTCTCTCTGACCCTCCCCTGCTCACGCTGTCTCTCTCTCTCTCTCTCTCTCTCTCTCTCTCTCTCTCTCCTGGAAATAAATAAAACATTAAAAAAAAAAAAAGTATGTATTGTCCATGAAGCCAAACATGAAACAAAATATTGTAAACCATAACCTCTTTGCTTAAATATTTTATTAACATTTTGATTTAACATTATGTTCATTCAATTAACTAATTACTATTAACTGACACATAGATTATATAACTGAAAACAAATTAACTATTACATCTAAGTACAGAGCTAAATCAGGAAATTTTATTTTTGCTCATTTTGTTAATTCAGCCAAAGTATTTGATCTAAATATGTTAATCAGAAGTGTATGGGCTAGACGTGCCTAGGTGGCTCAATTGGTTAAGCATCTGACTTTGGCTCAGGTTCGTGATCTCACAGTTTATGGTTCCAAACCCACAGTTCATAGGTGAAAATACTCTGTCTCCCTCTCTTTGCCCCTCACCGGCTTGTTCTCCCTTTCTCTCAAAAATAAACATTAAAAATAAGTATTTTTTTAAAAAAGAAGCATATGGGCTAAAACAATTATTTTTCTTGAGGAAATAAAATCAAATTTTGTACATCAAATAAAGGTGAAAAACCTTCACCTGATTTCTCAGCTCAGCATTACACTTGTGCTTCTTGTGGAAGAAGTGATTATCAGCGATAACAATATAATGGGGGAATGAGATCCTCCATGGGCCAAACCATCCAAATTCTACTGATTCCCTAGCTTAAGGGAGACAATTCCTACCATTAAAAGCACATTTAGTTTTATAACCATATTCAGAAAACTTCTATGAAGATGCAGATTACATGGAATGTGAAGTTATTACACATATGTAATAGTTGTAGTTAGAAAAAATCCTAATAGAATTAACAACTCTTTTCCCAGATGAGCTAAAACCTCATTTTATACCAGAATAATTTGCAAATACAAAAACAAGTATTTTTATAGCCAAGTTTACCAGTATAATGATAATATAGACAAATTACATAACAAGACAGAGGAGGCACCTTTATACATAGTAGATGTGCTAAAGAACGAAAAGGTAAAGGGGCATGGATGGTGTCTATCAAAGATAACACTGATGGGGCATCACGGTTTGAGCCCTAGAGCATCCCAGGGCTTGCCAGGTTTTATGTAAAGCTCAGGAGAGTTTTCTTTTCATGGTCTAATAAAATACATTATTTCCTGAGGATGCTATGGAACATCAAGAGAACACAATCAAGGCTCAGAGGCAGTAGTCATGTTTCTGTATGGCAAAATCAAGCTCTACAAGAATTAAATTACTAAAAGCAAATGAAATTTAAAATAAAACAGCAGGCTCCTTGCTGAAAGGACGTTCAACCAGCATTTCGGGGGCTTTTCCTGATGTTTCACCCAGAAGCAGCAGGATTGGTGACTATGTCTTCCTTTCTGTTTTCTACATGAGAAACTGTTAGAGCCATCTCCCTGCTTCTGGAGGGTTTTCTCAAATGTGTTAAAATAGGAGCATTGGGAGGCATTCTGGAAAGATGGCAGCCGTGAAGGCATAGTTTTTACTATCTCCAAATCCCCACATGAACCAAATGGAACAACTAGAAAATAAGTCCAAGAAATATAACAAAACTAGATGATAGAGTATTCGCACAATTTCAAAATATAAACGGGGGGGGGGGGGGNGCAGCAGGGAGAAGAGTGAAGCAGTGGGATATTGTCTGACAGAGTGAGGACAGGACAACCCCCAAAGAGCCAACAGAATTTGCTGGAAAGTACAGTGGGCCAATTTGAGAACAGCAGTGGAAACAGGGAAGCTTTTGCCCTCTTGACTATCGGGTATGTGCAAACGACCCACGACAGAAGGGAGTGAATGATCAGGAGCAGTGCAACCTGTAAACTCTCAAAACAGATCAAGCAGGTTCTTTCCCAGGATAGAACTCCACACAGAGAAACGTCTGGAAGTGGAATCAAAATTCAACAGAATAGGGATCCAAAAAGCAAGTCTATACCAATGTGAGAAGGGAATTAAAACCAAGGAATTTCAGAAAAGAAGCACCCATAGTTTTAAATGCTGCAGAAAAAGGAGAAGTTCTGTAAAGTTAGAAAAGGTTTTCAGAAGCCTGCCTCAACCTAAATGTCCAGGAAAAAAATACTCACTTCCTATAGAACAAACAACAAAAATACTGTGGTCAAATCTCACACAGAGTTATTACGATAAAAGAGAGTAAGGAAAAGAATAATATGCCTGCAGACAAAGAAATCATGCTAGAAAGATATGCTCCTAAAAAGGAAAACAAAAGATTAAAGATAATGAAGGAAAACATGAAAGAATAACACAAGTCAGAATCAGAAAACCTCCAAAGTGAGGTGACCATACTCGGTAGAGAACAAAAGATGAAAGAACAAGTTCTGAAATGAAGACTAAACTAGAAGGAACAGAAGAGCCAGTCACAAAAAGGTCAATGCCCTACGGGAAAGAAAATGAAAAATAAGAAATTTTGAAAAATCAAAAAAATCAATGGAAAGATTTGAAAGACAGTAATAACAAACACACTCGTAATATCGGCCCCCAAAATTTGCCCCTGAAAGTACATATTTCCTACCCTCCCGGAAAAGGCCAAGAAACAATGACCAACAGGGTGGCAAAAGGCATCCCTTGTGCCCAGATTATCACCTTGACATAATACTTTTCACAAGAAGAAATCAGTGCTTCTTAAAGAAATGCCTCATTCTGGGTCTAGAGCAGGCAAAAAAAAAAAAAAAAAACAAGATGAGAAACTAGCCAAAGCATCCTGTCCACAAGATAGTGAAGAAGGTACCAAATAATTAGCAGGCTCTCATCAAAAGGATTCAGGAGCTAGGCTAGTGTTCTAGGCCTGTCAGAAAACAGAATGGACTGGTCAGTTAAACAACAGAAATTTATTTTCTCACAGTTGTGGAGACTGAAGTCCAAGATCAAGGTGCTGGCAAGCTAGGCATCTCCTGAGACCTCTCTCCTTGTCTTGCATATAGCCACCTTCTCCCTACCTCCTTGGGTGACCTTCTTTCTGTACATTTGTACCCCTGGTACCTTTCTCTCTTCTTAAAAGGACACAAGTCATATTGAATTAGGACTCATCCTCATGACCTCAATCTTCCTTCCTTAAAGGCTGTATCTCTCAATAGAGCCATCCTGGGTGCTAGGGCTTCAACTCAAATGAATTTGAGGTGGGGGCTAGGAGGACACAATTTAGTCTAACACAGCAGCCAATTTCAAAAGGTTTCTACTGGTTAAATGTGCAACAATCTGAGCTTCAATAATAATAATTGTAATGAGATGTAATTAATCAAATATGCTTAAATCCAGGGGTTTTCTATATCTGTGCTTTATTTTATAATAAAAAATAGTTTTAAAATACAACTGGTCATTGATTATATATGTTCTTTTTTGGTTTCTTTTTGCTTCATTTTTTTAATGTTTTATTTATTTTTGAGAAAGAGACAGCGTGAGCAGGGGAGGGTGTGAGAGAAAGGGAGACACAGAATCCAAAGACAGGCTCCAGGCTCTGAGCTGTCAGCACAGAGCCCGACGCAGGGCTTGAACCCACGACCCACAAGACCATGACCTGAGGCGAAGTCAGACGCTCAACCGACTGAGCCACCCAGGCGTCCCATGTTCTTTTTGTTTCAAACATTTACTCTCCCGTAATCAACTTACAGGATTTTTACACACAAACCAGCTTTATTGATGGCTGACACAGAAAAGAGCCCTTGGTACCAAGACACTGAGATCAAGATATATTTCAGTATCACCAGAGTGGATGTTACATGTCATAAAACACCAAATGCTCACCACACAAAAACAAGACCTTGGAATTGACAGTAGGAGGATTATACTGGGAAACTTGTTCCTCCTATCTTTTCTGAGATTGTCTTCTTGCCATAAATTTTAAAAGTGATAGGAGTTTGTAAAACGTTATACGGCGATAGGGTTTTGACTGAGTCCAATGTATTCCTTCACCCAGCTAGAATAAAAAATACTTAAGTCCATGAATCCAGCAAGAATCATGACAATGGCATTGGATCTGCTCAACACTGACCAGCATCTGTTCCCTCTTCTAGAATTTTCTTCTCAGTTTTACGTCTTGCTCACTCACATACATGCTACTCAAATGAGATTGATACATATACACACATATCTACACATTTATAATGATGAGTCTAGACTGGTTAAAACATAGCGTCCTATCCTGTCAGCACAGTGATTGATTCAGAAACAGACAGCCAGTCACAAGAAAGAAATGCAACAAGATATTTGCTGAGGCCTCCAGGAAAGCAAAGCTCTCTCTCTTCTGCTGGAATGAATTTAATGATGCAGGGGCACAAGGCTTGCAGATGCCACAGTCCCTTCCCAGCTCGGAGTGAAGCCTGCATCTACCAGCCTCTTCTGTCACCTGCCGTATAGAGATCCAGCCAATACAACAGCGGTAACAGCCCACAGAGTGACACCAGGCTAAACTACGCCCCTCTCTCATATGCTTTATTCCAGAACTTCAAAAGGACTTGATATTAAACGGAGGGTCAAATAACACCCGTTTAGGGCCTGCTCCAGTTTCCTGCTCCATGATAACTTTTATGTCCAAGAAACAATAAGAATTTTGTTATTGTATTTTGTATTGTATTATTTGTATTGCAGTGTGGCAGTGCTACCAATGGAGAACAGCCATTAACTCTGGACAAAATACAACAATCAATGACCTGAAAGCTCTAGAGAGTGAACAAAAGAAGAAAGATTCTAGAAGGGAATCAATATTTAGAAGACAGGAAATGCCATAGGGTTAGTTTTCTACTTCTGTGGCTTTTCGTCTGAGGGCAGCCCATCTATAAAGTGACTAACTACCAATGAAAAACAAACTCAGTCTTTCTAGGAATGAAGCACTAGATGATAGATATCGAGGCAATCACACTTGCTAGTAAGTTAGGGAGAAATACCAGGAAGGAACAGGCCAGGGAGAGGGAACCCCAATTGCTGTATGTACACTATGCACAGATCTCTGGCTAACCCTGACACTATACCTCATGTGGCCAGGGCAGACTGTAAGTGGGCCAGCTATGGGCAAGCTAAAGAAAAAGAACTAAATTAAAATTGCAGTAGTTGCCCAAGAGATACAATTGATAGTTTGAGTCCAACCAGAGTAATTTTCTCAGAAGACAAAGATATTAATACCCTTTGGAGGAATATAATAGAATCCAGATACACCAACAGCATAACACTCACAGTGTCCAGGGGACAATCTAAAATAACTGGACATATGAAGAATCTATATAATGTGACCCATTGTCAAGAGATAAGACAATGATTCAGACCAACATGACATGATCTAGATGTTAGAATAAACATGGAAGGGCTCTAAAGAGCTATTACAAGTCTGTTCAACAAAGTAAAAGGAACATGTGCTCTGAAAATTATAGAATAAGAAATCTTAGGAGAGAAAACAAAACTACAAAGAAAAACAAAATGGAAATTCTGTAACTGAAAAATACAACATAGGAAACAAAAATTTCACTGGATGGGCTTGATAGCTAAGTAGAGATGACAGAGGAGAACATTAAGAGACCAATAGAAAGTATCTAATCTGAAGAAGAAATAAAACTTGAAAATACCTAGAAACAGACAGACAGACATAAATAGTGCCTCAGAGAGCTGTGGGGGAGTATCAGAAAATCTAACATATAAGATTAGAGTCCCAAAAGGCTAAAAGAGATAAAATCCTCCAGGAAATAACTGTAAATTTCCCAAATTGGTAAGAACCACAAATTAACAGATTTTAAAAGCTCACTGAACCCCAAGCAAAATAAATACAAAGAAAATCATGCCTAACCACATTATAGTCAAACTAGTGAAAGCCAAAGATAAAAAGAAAAGGAAAAAAGCCCTGTATAATAACAAAGGGGAGATAGATCGGAGATGAGGCAGGTGCACACAATGCCTTGAAGATCACACTTAGGAGGGATTTTCACGATGAAGAAAGGAAGTAGGGGGGGATCATGATTTGATTTGTTCTTACAAGTGCACCTAACTGCTATTTTGACCATCAGTATTTCTGATGAGAGTTAAGATTGGGTAGAAGTAATAAGAATCGGTTGGATTAGACATTCACCAAAGGCGGAAGATAACATGGATGTCCTGGATGGGATCTGACAGGTGAGAAAGAAACAGGAATTAAAGATAAGCCTTAGAGTTGGGCTTGGATTCATCCATGGTACGGGTCACAGAAATGGTGCAGAGTAGGCAGGTTTCCAAGGAGCCCTGGCAAGGGATCCAGACTGAAACTGTAAGTTTGGGAGTTTGAAACACAAAATCGTACTAAATAATGACAGTTTCAATAAGATCAACTAAGGGAAGAGTTTCATTTTTTAAATTTAGGTTTCTCATCCTTAGGTAAGACAATTGGGGTTGTTGGGGATTATTTTTTTGCTTTTGGGGGTTCTTTTGTTTTTGCTTTGTTTGTTTTCATTGTGGGAGAGCTGCCCTGTGTGTAGTAGGATATTTAGGAGCATTCCTGAATTCCACCCACTGGGTACCAGGAGTATCCTCCCCAGTTGTGTCCCCAACATTGCTAAATGTCTCCCCTGGGCATAATCCATGGTCTCTGGGTGAGAAGCACTGGGAAGACAAAGGTTTAGCGATAAAGAAGCTTTTCAAAAGAACTCTCAAAGAGAAGGGGCTGTCAATGAGGTAGAAGGACAAACGGTGGCCGGAGGGGCAAAAGGAAAAGATGATGGCACTGTATCCTGCTTTCAGGAAGGGACAGATCAGTTCTGCTGGGGGAAGTGGCCGCATTCCAGAAAGTCTGTATTCTCCTAAGATCTGTAATCATCTGGGCTACATTTTGGTTGTTTTCTGGACTCTAATTAGATAGTGACCACAGGAACAATCACATTGCATTTGGGATCCTATTCGTGATAAGAAATAATGACCAGGTCATTTCAATGCACCAAAAGCTGTTGTGGTAAACTTGTTTAACAGTTTTACTGTCCATTTCCTGTCCATTTCCAATCAATGACTGAAGCGCTAACAGTCTCCTGAATTGGCCTGCACCCTGGTGCTTACCTGCACATTTGCTTTTGTGCATTTAATTGATTATATTTTATTTCTTTCTTTCTCCTGAGACTTCAAGTCCCGACAGGATAAGGACCACCTTTGCCTTGTGCCCCAGGGTGTTGTACACAGCTAGCACAGTGTCGGGAACAAAAGATCTTCGATAAAGCATTAGTCTCCTCCCTTTTCTCCTTACTTAAAACATAAATATTTTGTAAGAAACCTAAGAAGGCACTTTCATGGCTTAAAATTAATGATATAGTTTTAAATAAAGATCCAGGATAAGCATATCACTGAGGACATTAAAAACTGGTTCGATAAACCTTTTAAAATAGCATTTGTGATTATTGTAACTTTTACAAATATTCCTCACAATAATGCAACACTGGAATTTATAGATTCACCCACTTTTATGGAATAAAGGCATTGTCCTATAAAAGTATATATTGATATTATTCATTTATATACAAAAACAAAATTTTTTCAGAAGACTATTCGGTATTTTGGCTATTTGAGGGGTTTTTTTCGGTTCTAGATTCAATAAAAAATAAATAACACTGATAATCTACAAATTTAGACAAATAGGGTCAACATAATATTCACAGGTAGAAGAGTAAAGCTGTGTCTCATGTATATAAATGGCATCATTGATCTTTCAACAGACAATATACTCAGAGTTGTGTTTCTAGCCATGGTTTATCAACATTTACACAAAATCACACACTTAAATCTTTACTTTTATAACCAGAACAAGCGTTTCTAATATGGATGTATATATTCTGTGACTATAAAGAAGCGAAAGGTATGCTAAACGGAATGCTTTCTCACACTTGGGTCATGAATTAGAAGTCAACATTCTGCAACACGCTAACCAGCTCAGGAGACAAAAGGCCTATATAGTATTAACACATATACACAGCCTGCTTTTTTTTGAGTCTTAAAAAAAAAAATGAGCTGTACCCTCATTCCCTCAGTTTTAAAAGAGCCCCCAAATTATTCTATTGCTCTTTCACCAGCTCACCTAAAAAGACTATCTACACTGTTTCTCAAGGAAACCAGCCCCATGCATTAGAGCCCGTCCACACCAGGTGGAAGCTGAGATTCAGAATCATCTGGCCCAAGAAATTAAGCATTTCTTCTCTATTTGCAACCACTGATCAATGTGGGCTCAAGACCTTGCCAGTGGTGGGGTTAGGAATAGGGAAGAAGAAATTCTCATTCATAAACGTAGCTCAGGCCAAAATGAATTCTCAGCCTACGATTCCTGTGGGATCAGCCCACCCCAGAATCACCCCTCTTTCCTCTGAGACCTGCTCCAGCAGAGGGAGGCCCCTGAGAGCACATGCGTCCTAGGACATCACAGCTGTTTAGAGTCTGGTGAACTGAAATGTGAGGATGTGACTCAAACAGAACCAGCTAGAGATTCTGAGATTCTCTGAATTGTTTCATCTGAGAACGTAGAATTGGAACACAGAAAAAGTCTAGTCTGTTTGTGAACAGAGCTGGTTTATATATAATTTCGGAGTGAAGGGCCCATTCTATCTCACCATGGAGACAAAAAGCCAGAACGTACGAGGTAGAGAAGTGAAGGGAAACTATCAGAGCTCTCCATACTTCCTGCTTCAGTCCTTTTCGGGGGCCCAATCTTTCCTATAATTTGGGGTTTCATGAGATACAGCTAAAGGCTTATAATAAATTTTTTTTTTGTTTTTTTAATGGTTTTTTTTATTTATTTCTGAGAGAGAGAGAGAGAGAGAGAGAGCGAGCGCATGAGCAGGGGAGGGTCAGAGAGAGGGAGACACAGAATCTGAAGCAGGCTCCGGGCTCTGAGCTGTCAGCACAGAGCCCTATGTGGGGCTCAAACCCACGAACCATGAGATCATGACCTGAGCCGAGGTCGGACGCTTAACCAACTGAGCCACCTAAGTGCCCCTAAATTATTTTTTTAAGAACAAATTAGTCTGTGCTTCTTGCAACCCAAGTGCCTACACTAATACTCTAATAAGGGGGTAGCAAGAATGGATCTTTTGATGAATAAGTTAAACAGAAATATCTCAGAAATACTGACTACATTACCATGGAATAGTGCCTAGTGACATAAGCCAAACTTAGACACGGTGGGTGAGCAAGCAGAGTGGTTTGGGATACAGAATGGTAACTTACCCTCAAAACCCACCCAACTCATTCACCAGGGCTTTTTTGTATGCCTAGAAATAAACAGTGCGTTAAAAATAAACTCTAGGGGCACCTAGGTGGCTCATTTGGTTAAGTGTCCAACTCCTGATTTCAGCTCAGTCATGATCTCGCAGTTCATGGGTTCAAGCCCCATGTTAGGCTTTGTGCTGACAGCGCAGAGCCTGCTTGGGATTCTCTCTGCCCTTCCCCTACTCAAACGTGCTCACATGTTCTTGCGCTCTCGCTCGCTCTCTCTCTCTCTCTCTTTCTTCTCTCTCTCAAAAATAAATAAACTTTAGAGGCAACTGAGTGACTCAGTTGGTTAAGTGTACGACTTTGGCTCAGGTCATGGTCTCACAGTTTGTGGATTCAGCCTGTCTGTGCTGACAGCTCAGAGCCTGGAGCTGCTTCAGATTCTGTGTCTCCTTCTCTCTCTGCCCCTCCCCCACTCATGCTCTGTCTCTCTCTCTCTCCCTCTCTAAAATAAATAAATATTTTGAAAAATTAAAATAAATAAATCTTAAAAATAATTAAATGAACTCTATTACTTGGCATTTCACCAGCTCTGCTATGAGAATTCACACTGCCACCATGTTTGTTTAAAACAAACATTAAAACAAACTGTGTCCGGTGCTCCTGGGTGGCTCAGTTGATTAAGCATCTGACTTTGACTCAGGTCATGATCTCACATCTCATGAGTTCAAGCCCCGCATCAGGCTCTGTGCTAACAGCTCAGACCCCAAGCCTGCTTCAGATTCTGTGTCTCCCTCTCTCTCTGTCCCTCCCACTCATGCTGTCTCTCTCTCTCAAAAATAAACATAAAAAAAATTTTAAGAGAACTGTGTCACACAAATATTTGTGAATAAAAATAAACATAAATCAGACTCAAATTGGCAAAAACTCATAAGGGATTTAATTGGTACAAAAGACTAAAAATATAAGTTAAATACAATTTTAGGCAACTTTAACATGGCTACGTAAACAATTTCACAGAAGATTTGCTTCCTCTAGGTCTCTCCATCCTCAGTTTCCCCATAGGGAGCACCCCCAGAAACCTTAGCCTCAAATAAAATAATGGCTGCTGTGATTCAGTCCCCACCACTCAGGAGAAGAGAAAATAAAACTTCAGGTAGTCCTTATAGAAGAACAAGCCTCTCTCTCTCAAAAGTCCAAGCAAGTTTCACATTTTATTGACTCTGGCTGGATTAAGTGTCCATATATGAATAATCACTGTGGCCAAACACAAATTATACTGATTAGTTTAAGATAATCAGAAGTTCAAGACTGGGTCAACCCTGGTTTCACACACAGACACACACACACACACACACACACACAAACACACACACACCAAAAAACCCCAAAAAACTAGGGTACAGTTCTGGACAATAGTGACCAAAAAATGGCAAATGACAATCAGAGCAATTGACTTCTTGTTTCACATGGGAGTGCCAATTCCTACAGCACTGTTGGAGTCCAAACTAATTAGTGGATTCACAAAACATGTCTTGGGTCTTTTGCTAATACTTACTGGGGATGTAGAAAAAAATCAGGGCTAGAATTTCCATACTGTCAGGGAGATGCTCATTAGTACTGACATACAGGCTTATTTGTCCATGTCATAGCATTCATTCCCACAAAATGGCCCAACCTGAAGATTTGAGATGTGCAGCTCATTTCATTTCATTTTCTTTCGTATACTGGGAATTCTAAAGAAGTAGGATGGCAGAAGAATGTGAGAGCTCGGGGTATTTACCAGTATCTTCTTAGGAAAGCAAAATAATCAAAACATGAATGGGCTGGTTAGATTTTCGAAATCAATAGGGAAGGAGGCCAGTTCTATACAGGAGATGCTTCATGAACCATATACTACCTAATGCAAGACACGTAATTACACAGAGATCCTGGACTATTTATCAAGTAGAAAGGAGGACACCAGAAACTGTTTAGAGAAAGGTGAACAAACTGTTTCAGTTGGTACATATATATGTTCAATTTTAAGGTAAGACAGTCTCTGTTGTAAGTATTCGCGTCTGCCCAGAGACAAGGCACAAACGAGTACGAATGGCCAGATTTGGTCCTGAGGCTCTAGTCTGCCCCTGACTTAGAGAATAAGATGTGTAGAATAATAGAGTGGCATGTTCTGAAGCTCAAGAAAGAGCTTGCTCTTGTATTCTAAGAGAAGGAAGTGTAGAGTAAGAAAATCTAATTATAACTAAAGCCCAGCCATCACACAAAAGGACTAAAAAGCCATGACACAGCTTCTGCTACAATTCCAAATGCTCCGAATCTCTTAACTTTGAGAGAGTTGAAAACAGACTTACCGGACCGCCTCCAGGGCTCCAGGGAGAGACGACCCCCGCCCCCACCCGGCTGACTAGGCTGGAGTGCCGCAGAGCACTGACCCAATCACAGGAGCGCTGAGGCCTGCTCGGTGCCCTCCCCACCCCACCCCACAACACACCTGGGGAACCCCGACTCCAGGCCACAGCTGGATTCTGGGCTCAACCTACTACCCGATGTTCCGAGACACTACTGGACCAAAACTCCTTTGCCTCACATCCTAGCTTTTCTTGGTCACTTCTTTTTCTTTTTTAAAGTTTTTTAGTGTTTATTTATTTTTGAGAGAGAGTGAGCGAGAGAGAGTGAGCAGGGGATGCACAGCATGAGAGGAAGAGAAAGAGCAGGGGAGGTGCAGTAAGAGAGGGAGAGAGAAGGTCCATCCCATGAACCCTGAGATCACGACCTGAGCCAAATCAAGATTCAGATGCTTATCAGACTGAGCCACCCAGGCTCCCCTTCTTGGTCATTTCTTAAACTATAATCCCTGCTGGTGTTCTGTCTGGGAATTTCACCCCCACGTGGCTCACCTCCTCCGACAAACTGAGCAACCCCCACCCTGCCTTCTGGACCCCTTCCCTGCACCCCCCAGGCTGTCTCCTGTATCCATTCCCCTTCTCCAAAAGCTCCCCGCATCCTCCTACCTCAACCAGAATCTGGTCTTCCCCTGAGGGTACTCTCCCCTACACCTTTATAACATCCACGAAGTTTATTGTCAGACCCTGTCAGCACAGATGCGGGGGTACAGCCTCCCCGCTCCCCAGTGGGGTATCAGTCAGTTTCTCCTCTGATCTCTTCGATAAAACTTTCTCCTTTGAGACTGTTCCTATCTGATAATTCCTGCTTCTCCCCATGCACATTGCTGTCAGCCTCCCCTCTTATGATCCAGAAGTTAGTTCACACCCTCCTCTCACAAACTCATCAGACGTCCCCATGTTCCTGAATACCCAGGTTCCCGGGGTGACCGGCTGAGGTGCTGCTTGTACGGAACTCTTGCCCTGGCCTCCATTTCACCTCCCGACGCTGGCCCTTTCTCTCCCGCTCTCCTGTGCCAAACCATAATAACCCAATCCCATCAATTCCTTCTCCCTCATTTCCCTAGTTCCTCATCACCACATCCATACACACACACACACACAGAGACAGAGAAAGTATTTGTATCTGTGCGACAGAATGTAACACACATACACAGAAACAGAAAAGTGTTTGTGTCTGTGCGACAGAATGTACTAAAGACTTCGAAGTACAACAACCAAATATATATTAGACATTCATATCCCTGTATCCCCCAGCCACCCTGCCATGTGGTTCTGCCTACTTAAGTCTTCCTTTTTTATAATCTTAAAACAAACCAAAATATTTCCTCCATTTTTATTATGCACAGAAGTTGAGTTCTGGGTGTTTCTATGTATCTCTTTGGCAGTTTTAAAACATGGCTCCAAAATTCTCTAACACTCTTCCCATTAAGAAGTGAGATCTTATGTCCCTGCTCCCTGCTGCTTGAAACTGGATTCTGTGATTGCTTGACAATGTGATATATATACATCAGAAGTGAATCTGTGCTGGTTTCCAGGCCCAGAGCTTAAGAAACTGGCAGTTTCCATGTCCTATCTCCCAGAACACGCTCTTAGAACCCAGTCAGCATGCTGGGTTCTAAGCATGCTGGGTTCCCTCAAACCACCCCATTTGTAGGCATCACATGGAATACCCATGCGTAGATATTTTCAAGCAATGCCCAGCTTAGGTCCCAACATTCAACTAGCCTAACCACCAGACATGTGAGTAAGGTCACCTGCAGATGATCCCAGTCCCCAGCCATTGAGGCACCCCCACCTTTCTTTCAAGTATCCCCTGCAAAGGTCCTAGATAACATCCAGAAACATGCCATTCTCTGCTTAAACACCTGACCCATAGAATCTGTGAGCACAATGGCTTTGGGGGCAGTTTGTTACAAAGCAATGTAAGCTAATGCGTGTGATATAGAGGTTGAGCAGTCCCACAGTCTGTTGTGTGCAAGGTGGTGAGCTAGGAAAGCCGGGGGTATAGACTGCAGTCAGAGTCCGAAGGCCTGGGAACCAGGAGTATTAACGGTGCTAAGTCCCAGCCCAAGAATCTCGTGAAATCAGGCAGAGAGAGAATCCACACTTCCTCCACTTGTCTTTGTTCTACTAAGGTCCTCAATGGGCCACATGATGCCCACCCACACTTGCTACAGTTGTGGGGACGGTGGGATAGGCACCTGCTTTGCTCTGGTCCATCAATTCAGATGCTAATCTCTTCTGGAAACATCATCACAGACACAGCCACAAATGATGTTTAATCAGCTATCTGGACATCCTGCAGTCCAGTCCAATTGATACATAAAATCAACCATCACACTTTCCCTAGCATTAGGTTCCTACTCATTTTATTATTTCCTTTTATACCTTATTCCTTTTCATTTCACGGTCTGGCTTTCTCCCAGCTACTTCCTTATGGACAGTACTACTCTTCAAGTCAGGCAGGTGTGTCCCTGTCCTGAACCTCCAGCTGAGTCCCTCCTAGTGAGATGTCTACAGGGTCCGTCTGGATGTCCTCAAGACCAGATCATGTGCCCAGCAGATATGACATTGAAACTGACCATTCAATTTCAAGCACTATGTAAACTTTCAAGGCCTGGAACGTGATCTGTCTTCCCAAGGGCACAACTGACCATCAGCATGGCTACTCCTAGGCCTGAGGTATGGCCATGTGACTACAGTCAGGCCGAAGGTATATAAATACAATCTCAGGGGCACCTGGGTGGCTCACTGGTTAAGCATCTAACTTCAGCTTGGGTCATGATCTCCTGGTTTGTGAGTTTGAGCCCCATGGCAGGCTCCGTGCTGACAGCTCAGAGCCTGGAGCTTGCTTCACATTCTGTCTCCCTCTCTCTCGGCCCCTCCCTCTCTCATGCTCTGTCTCTCTCTCTCTTAAAAATAAACATTAAAAATATATTTAAAAAATACAATCTCAGAAAATCTCCTTAAAAATATTGATGCTAGACTTCTCTTGCCCCCCACTGTCCCCCTCCGTTCCCACTGACAATCCCAGAAGAACCTTAGGAGTCACTGTGCAATATGTCAGAGACACACTGCAGCCCGGGACTGTTCAACTACAGAAAGTTATGTAAATGATGATGATGATGATGATGATGATGATGATCTTCACTTTTTATATACATGGTGATCTGTGTTGCAGCGTTTTAGCTGTTCCTTAAAGAAGGTAGTCCTTTAATCTTGCCATTTTTTATACCACCTTTTGTACTGTTGCCAGGGTAAACAACCTAACAAAGTACAATTGTCTCATCCCAGTTTAAAATTCCTCCATGTGTCCCTGCTCTTCAAAACAGTGTTTCTCGAAAAA
>NW_027532599.1:3454818-3478101 GCF_008692635.1 Crocuta crocuta
GCTATATATATCCATATTCAGAACATCCCTGAGAAGAAGGCAAAGTGCTGAGGGACACTCCAAGTTCTGATGTGCATGCTCCAATGGGCGAGCCATTGACCTTTGCCTCATCTCCCACTTTCCTTCATCTCACACCATCCATTCCAGTCACACTAACCTACTCGGAATCCTCTGAACACATAATACTCTTCTTCCATTATTGCCATGCCTTTCCCTGAGAGAGAAATGTCTAGGATGCCCTTGACCCCTCTCCTTCTCTATTCTTTCTACTAAGAACCTTCTCATCTTCTAATATCCAACTTAGGTTTCTCTGAGGGTCCCTAGTAGGATGAGTCAGGTTTGACCTCTATTCAACCCTGTTCAATTCACTACTATACGAGATAAACTATTTTATCATAATTTTATTCCATGTCTTCTTCCGTCTAAACTGTCAGCTTCTTGAGGACAAGTACCTCCAGCTACTAATTAGTGTTTGTCTAAGACAAACAAGAAAAGAAAGAATGAAAGAAGAAAAATCACTGTATTAGTCTACTGCTTGAAGAGTAACTAAAATAGTTTTGATTAAAATAGATGCTCATAAACTAGGTGATTACTGAATGTACTATAGATAAGAATTTTTTCTAAAACAAGCTCAAAATCAAACACATGAAAAATGTGCTTTAAAATCTCTATGTACAAATAAGCATTTGTTTCTTCAGAACTACGTAAAATTTAATATTAACAAAAAAAGCTTCTGAATTTTTCTGAATATAGAGAGAATGAAAGTGAGGAACAGGAAGTGCTTTCTAGTGACTAAATAATGTAGCAGATGAACATACTGACTTCACCGAGGAAATGGGGAAGTCATGGAGTAGCAGATTCTATATCTAAAAGAGTACTAACCCAAACACTGAAATCCAGAGAAATAGCCAAATGGTATTTTGAAAATTGGTTACATTTCTCAGAGAAAAGTCCTATTGTATCCAGATACATTAAAAGTAATCAAATAATGTATTAAAAATCCTAGCGAGTACCTGGTGTACAGCAGGCTATCAATAAGTGATATTTGCTCTTCTCTTCTCACATAGCCATGATAATGGAACATCCCATTCAAATGAAAAATAAACACTTCATTTTAAAATTGGCAATCTATTTAAATGTCTGCTCTTGATTCAAGTGAGATGCCCTATTTCCACCCACAGCCTCCGTCTTGCTCCAGATTCTAATATCAACTGAATCATAGTCAAGGGTTCAATTAAGTCCCTAAAGTTCATTCCGCATTAGTTCAACATTTCTGATATCTTTCCTTATCCTGATTTACTCTCATATTTAAATTCCAGTAACTAGCACATGTTACTAGTGTTTATTCCATTTCCAACAAATTTCTTCTCACCAGTGCTTACCAGAATGCAGCCCTCACAATAAGTCCAGCATCTCTTAAACCTTGGGGGGTCAGTCATGGCCAGCAGGGGTAACTAAATACCTGGTCCTCTAGAAAAATATAGTATTCTGCTAGTCTTCGCCCACTGTGCTTTATGATCTATTCCTGCCATCAACCCCACTGAAATAAGTCCTTCTTGTCAAAGAAGGTTTTATAATTATATAACTGACAGTGGCACTTTCTTGTGGGTCACGCTCCATAAATTCATAAATTCCAGGTTTGTTTACAGAAGCACCCTAGACTGATGTACTATCTCTCATTAAAATTATATCATAGGTGGGGCCTTGGGTGGCTCAGTCAGTTGAGCCTCTGACTCTTGATTTCAGCTCAGATCATGATCCCAGGGTCATGTCATCAAGCCACATATTGGGCTCCATGCTGTGTGTGGAGCCTGCTTAAGATTCTCTCTCTCCCCCTCTCTCTCTCTCCTTCTGTCCCTTGCCATTTGCACTCTCTCTTTAAAAAAAATCATTCCATAGGTAATGATCACCAGGAAAATCTATTCGCATTTTTAAAAATTTGACCTGATCATTTCTTCTATTCTAATAATATGTTAACTTCAATCTAACACATTTTTGTCAGATACTATTATATTTCTTATCAAAGGCAAGAGTCTCCTCTGTACGATGTGGCCAGGAAGACCACAGACCAAATATTCCACATAGGTCTTCTCTTCAGTTAAAGACCTCTTGCCTACTGGCCTAAATTATTTATATCATTGCATAATCTATTCTAGGAGGACCTGTGGAAAACATCTTACCCATTACTTGTTCTTTCTCTCTAATAACTGCTCTAAGCCATGCAACTAATTGAATAATTCATTACCATGGCTAATAGGAAACTTGGAGCCAAAATGTTCAGGCCAGCCCACAAGTGTTGATGCCTCATCTTGTTAAAATGTATGTATTTCATGTCTTAACCTTATACCGGATTTCATGTTATTTTTCCTACTCTTATTTTTCATATAATTTCCATCCTTAGATTCCTATTGTTTTTCCCACTTTTATTTTCATACCATATGGACCTGTGTGCATTGATTTAAACTAGTATTGGAAGAGTGATGATATAAATATATAAAATAAAAATCTATAGGTAATGGAAAACAATTAAGACACTGAATGGCTTGACCTCTTCTGGTTCAAATTATTAGCTCCGCTAGGAGGTGTATAACTCACTCAGTTAGAAGGGCCCTACAGCATAAGAATACATTACCGATGCAGTAGGAAGCATATGTCATATGAATAGCCACACACAACATGCAGTGTAATTAAGGTTATTCAAACAGCCATGAATTCAAGGTCAATGTGGTCTTCTTATCTTTCGGGACTGATTTTGGCTGGATGTACAACTTAAGGGAAATACCGTAATTGATTCCTGTTGCAAAAAAAATAAAACAAAGAAATCAAAATCATATTGATTCTACCTCTTAAATAATTTTAAATTTACTTCTTGCTCTTGCACTTGCACCTAGAATAGAAGTTTTAAGTGAATACCCCACAGGGTAAAAGACCCACACACAGGGTCTTTTAAAAATGCAAATCGTGGGGCGCCTGGGTGGCTCAGTCGGTTAAGCGTCCGACTTGAGCTCAGGTCACGATCTCACAGTTTGTGGGTTCGAGCCCCGTGTCGGGCTCTGTGCTGACAGCTCAGAGCCTGGAGCCTGCTTCAGATGCTGTTTCTCCCTCTCTCTCTCTGGCCTTCCCGTGCTCATGCTGCCTCTCTCTCTCTCTCTCAGAAATAAATAAATCATTAAAAATTAAAAAAAAAAAATGCAAATCGTGCCGCTTGGGCTGAACAATTTCCCATGACTATCAATCTTGGGATGAAATTCAAAGTCCTTAACAGCCAAAAAGGTCCATGTCACTAATCCCTGCCTTACTCAGTCACCTCTTCTAGGCTCATCCAACACTTTCTTAACCAGTAGACATGTTCATGAAGCGTGTACCCTGTACAACAAACATATACACAAAAATAATCCATTATACTCAAACTTTTTCTCTCTGCAGAAGCAACCCTCTGGAAAGAGGGGTCTGTTTTGATTATTTCCACTTCATTCACCCATCAATCCTGCAGTCTCATTTCTGACCTTGGCCTTTCTCGGTAAATGAAAACATCTGGATAACTGGTGAAGTCCGAGTTAACAAATCCAAGAGACAGACATCCTTTTCTAATCACTCTTGACCTCTTCGTGGGATCTGACACGATTTGCTCTCCAGTTCTCAAAACTCTGCCTTTTCCTTGCCTTCCAGAACACCGCTGGATTAGCTTCTTACTCCTTGTTTTTAATTATTTGTGTCGCCCCAGGTTCTGCCTCTCGGTTCTGACCCTGAGTGATCTTCTACTCCTGGAGATTCACCCATGCACCTAATGATCTCCAAATCTTCATTGGAGCCACTCTTTCCAGTGATATTTGGGCCCACGCTGCCGACCATCTACTGTACGTTACCACCATGATACACCAGAGCAGCCGCAGTGCGGACATGTCCACTGTTACAGCTTCCTTCCTTCAGAGCGTCTCCTCCTCTGAAAGCTACTTTAAAAACTGGGTATCTAATAAAACTCTCTCTCTTTTTTTTTAAGTTTGTTTCTTTTGAGAGAGAGTGAGAGAGAGAGAGAGACAGAGACAGAGACAGAGACAGAGTGCTAGCAGAGGAGGGGCAGACAGGGGGGACAGAAGATCCATGCTGGCTCCATGCTGGCAGCAGCCTGCGTGCAGGGCTCAAACTCATGAACCGTGAGATCATGACCTGAGCCAAAGTCGGGCGCCAAACTGACTGAGCCACCCAGGCGCCCAACAAATCTGTCTTCTCCATCTGCTACATCCACTTGTTCAAGAAGGGCTTCTCTAAGTAGTATTAAGTTAAAAGATGTCCCAAGGGAAAAGTGAGCTAAGTCAAAAAACCCCTTTCCCTATGGAAATATAATAAATGTTTTCTTAAAAGTCAAATAAACAGATTCTCTCAAGGGTAGTGTTTCTCAGAGCTTTAATCTGCTAATATATCTTATGCCTCTTCAAGATCCATTCTTGGGACACAGCATTCCTCCCAAGCTGGTGAGGCACTTTTGCTGAGAACACTAATTAGACAGCTACTAGGAATAATATGTAGCAGAACACAGGCGGGGTTTGCCAGCTATGCTTTTGAGGTCAACTGAAGCAGAGCTCATAGAAACAGCATCTCAGGGACTGATAAATGTATAGGTTTCTTAGCTGTGGGTGGGAGTGGGTAGCCCAGTCATGTTAACGGGCTCTGAGCATCCCTTCTCAGAGGACTATTTAGGAGATACAGAGTCTTCCTTCCACCTGTGCTAAATTACAGAGTAATTTCCTGTTCTTTATGTTGATTAATAAATCAAATGAATTCATCAAATATTGATTAAACACCTGTTCCATGCAAGACACTATGGTAGTTATTAAGGATACCAAAAGGGCTGAACGTAGTTTTGTCCCTTCAGGGCTCAGTCTAGGGGGAAACACATTTGTAAAAAATTTAATTAATGTGACAAAGTGCTGTGAAAGAAGTATGTATTAACTTCTGTGAGAGCACAGGGGAAGAACTGATTTCCTTTTCTTGGAGAAATAAGAGAGGGGGTCAGAGGAGATTTTAACTATGTGGTTTAGAGTCGTCTTACCAACCGAAAAAATAATTGCAAGACAGAACATATTCCTAGTCTATAAATAAGAAATTGAGTTTATCATGGTTAAATTATTTATCTAAGTTCACAAACCTGATGAGCAGCAAAACAAACCTGAACTACAGCTGGTCAGACAAGAAAGAAGGAAGCGAAGGCAAGAAGTATAAAACGATGAAAAGGTATGTTTCGTTGGAGAAAACAGAAGCACGGAGGTGTGGTGGAGAGGGAACGCCAGGTCTGTGCTCGGCTGGGGGCTGGGCAGCTTACTGGGGGTGAAGGGTCTGAGAGGATTCCTACTCGCATGCTGGCCCATGACTGTTTCATGGGTGCTGACAGAAGCCAAGACTCACCGAGCAGCAAGTAAGCAGCATGCACATGATGACGGTCATCCTGCTCTTCGGTGGCTCGACATGGCCACCCACGCAGGTTGCACCCCAGGGGAGGAACGTGGCTCATGGAGGGCAAGTGGCCTCCCCACCTCCAGAGCAAGCTGAAACGATCCTGCTCTTTGCCCCAGGAGAAGACCGTCCCTCCAGGTTGCTTGTTGCAAACCCAACCCTGAGAAATGGCCCAAGTGAAGGGTGGTCGGGGCCTTGCACTTCTGGCACACTCAGTGAACACATACAGGACATCAAGGAAGGTGGATTACCTCTCCCAAGAGAGGGAAGATATAGGAGAAATATACTTCACAAATTTCTGTCTTTTGAATTCTTGACAAAGGTGATTTTTTTTAATGAATCAGAATTTTTAATTTGCCCCGTGTAAGTGTGTGACTATGCGCGTGACTTGCACAGGAGCACTGTGGTGGAGCCCTTGCACCTGCTCTGTCCTGACTTTCTCTGTGTAATAATGCTTCAGGGTTCCTGGGATTGCATCCAAGGGCAGCAATGAAAACAGGCAATCCCACTGTCCTTTATCCTAATGATCCTGACTTTCCTCTAGCCCACCAAACCCTTCATGATCTGGCCCCTTCTTCTTTGGCATCACGGGCTTTCTCCCCATTGGAAAGGTCAGTTTTTGATCTTGAGCTACCATATGCAAAATGGCTCCTCGCAGATCATCCTTAAGGTGCTCTCAACTAACTGCAGAGCCAAGAATTATTTCAAAAGGCAGCCCTGAATCAGAGTACCTAATCACAGCCGTGTCTGTAAGGGCAAATGGAACATCATTTCTCTCTTAACTTTTGTGTCTATTGGTCTTGTTTCCAGTTTTGTCTTTGTTGGAAGCCATATTGCATACTGCTTCCAAGGGAGTGTTCCTAGAGATACGTCTGAGAACACTGCCCTTCTAACTAGTTCACACGTTCAGATTCAAGATTCAGGAAGCATAACTGAAACTGTCCGAAACTGAAACAGGAACGCATCGGAAGCATATTGAGGCATCCCACAGAACACTAAGACAAAGGAGGGGCAGGGATGGAGATGGGCTAAAGAAAGGAAAATCAATGGGGCGCCTGGGTGGCTCTGTTGGTTAGGCGTCCAACTTCGGCTCAGGTCACGATCTCACGGTTCGTGGATTCGAGCCCCACGTCGGGCTCTGTGCTCATAGCTAGCTCAGAGCCTGGAGCTGTTTCGGATTCTGTGTCTCCCTCTCTCTCTGACCCTCCCCTGCTCACGCTGTCTCTCTCTCTCTCTCTCTCTCAGAAATAAATAAAACATTAAATAAAAGAAGAAAGGAAAATCGAGACCAGAATGTTTACAGATCTCTTACTCTGTGGCTTTAGGAGTTTTTTTCCTGCCGCACAGGTAGCAGGTATTTTCTTCAGATAGCAGAAAATATGACTGCCATGTATCTTCCCTCCAAAGGGAGAAACTGACCCAACTGTCTGGGTTGCAAGTTAAAAAACTCCAGGAAGAGGATCACCTGATAGAATTGGCAGTGTTTGCACTAATTATAAGGATGAGCCAGGTGGGTGAAGGAAAAGGAGAAGTCCCAGGAAAGCTGTTCAATTTATACATACGGTCCCAGCAAATGGTTGATATACATGTGGGGCCATCTTCCCAGTGCTTATGGCAAAAGCTCAAACTCCCCTGCATTGCATTTAAATCTCCCAGTGATAGAATTCCTGTCTACTTTTCTAGTCTCAGTCTCCTGATCTCCACTCTCTCCTATCTTGCCTCCCTGTTGGGAGAGGTAATCCACCTTCCTTGATGTCCTGTATGTGTTCACTGAGTGTGCCAGAAGTGCAAGGCCCCGACCACCCTTCACTTGGGCCATTTCTCAGGGTTGGGTTTGCAACAAGCAACCTGGAGGGACGGTCTTCTCCTGGGGCAAAGAGCAGGATCGTTTCAGCTTGCTCTGGAGGTGGGGAGGCCACTTGCCCTCCATGAGCCACGTTCCTCCCCTGGGGTGCAACCTGCGTGGGTGGCCATGTCGAGCCACCGAAGAGCAGGATGACCGTCATCATGTGCATGCTG
This sequence comes from Crocuta crocuta, assembly GCF_008692635.1. Taxonomy (NCBI): domain Eukaryota; kingdom Metazoa; phylum Chordata; class Mammalia; order Carnivora; family Hyaenidae; genus Crocuta; species Crocuta crocuta. The sequence goes on from NW_027532599.1 coordinate 3,462,289, forward strand.
CTTACTTGCTGCTCGGTGAGTCTTGGCTTCTGTCAGCACCCATGAAACAGTCATGGGCCAGCATGCGAGTAGGAATCCTCTCAGACCCTTCACCCCCAGTAAGCTGCCCAGCCCCCAGCCGAGCACAGACCTGGCGTTCCCTCTCCACCACACCTCTGTGCTTCTGTTTTCCTACTAATTTTACTCAAGGTTATCTACTATTAATGGCACTTGTGTACTTTGTTTTGGAGTACATCCATACATAAAGCAATACTAAAATATATATACATATTTTGGGGGGGGCATGTCAGACTATAGTCTGCTTTTTTCTTTCATAAATGCTGTAAGTCGTTTGTCCTAATTAAGTTCAATAGCCTTCCTCTCCTGGTTTAATGTCCACATGGTTATCCATAATTTATCGTTCAATAGATATTAACAGACATTTACATTACCTGCAAGTTTTCTCTGTGTAATGAATATAACATGTATATACATATATATACATATATATTTATGTATATTTAAATATATGTGGATATTATGGATATTTAAGTATATCCAATTAGTTTGTTGGAATACTTTCCTATAAACTGGAATTGCTAGGCAAAGGGCAACCAAAATTTAAGTTTTGAGGGATAACCACAGACTTCACCCTGAATGCAGCCCGTCTTCACCAGTCTTCCTGCTCAGTATCTGCAGATGAAAGTACTCTATTTCCTACAATCACAGGAACATTAGATATCTCTATTTTTAATCTCTGACAATGTGATATTCATAAGAAATTAGTTTTCCTTTGTTAATGTTGAGCTCAAGCATCGTCCATATCCTTATTAGTCATTTATATCATTTGAATTTCCTCTTTATGTTCTTTGTTCATTTCCCTGGGAATATTAGTGTCTTTGTTACCAATTTATAAGAGCTCATTTGTGATTAAGGATGCTAACCTTTCTGTAGCTGTGCATTACAAATGAAATGCCATAGGGTTTGTTTTACCTCATTTATTTTACTATGATGTTTGTTTGTTTTTGTTTTTTTTTTATTACACGAAGGTTATATTTTTGAATATAATGTTCTTTTTTCTTTTTTCGGTAAAGAAAGGCAAAGAGTAATCACTGAAGGATTCAACACAAGAAATAAAAATGAGGGGCGCTTGGGTGACTCAGTCAGTTAAGTGTCTGATTCTTAATTTTGGCTCCGGTCATGATCTCATGGTTTGTGAGATCAAGCCCGGTATGGGGCTCTGACCAGAGCCTGCTTGAGATTCTCTCTCTCCCTCTCTCTCTGCCTCTCCCCTACTCACTCATGCACTCTCTCTTTCTCTCTCAAAATAAATAAAGTTAAAAAAAAAGAGAGACTAAAGATCAGATGTGACTTTTACTGGGAAATCAATTGGAAAGCAATTGGGAAGTGGATTGGTAAGAACCAGGAGCAGATGTCAGCCAACTGGATGATCCAGACATGAAAAAACACTAGTTGAAAGCATGGTGGTAGCAACAGAGGTGGGGAGAAAAATTACAGGGGCATGTGTGAAGGAGAATCTAAAGAATCTGGCAACTGGTTAAACTGGTAGAGTGGGCTGGAACTCAACTACTGTGTTATTATGGGGTGAAATCAATTCGGTCATATGTCTAACTGAACCCAAAAGTGTTCAACAGCACCAATGTCCCTCATAAAAGAGGTGAAGGGAAAGGGAGGGAAAGAAACAATTAATAAAAGCCTGATCACAAGGCAACTGAACGTGAGCAGAGGAGAAATCATCGCTGATTGGAACTCTCAAAAACGTTTAAAAATTAACTCCAGAACAGATTTATGTTTCTACAGATTTTAATTACAAATCAAATATTCTCTGAAAGCTCTGGGCTTAAATATTTAAAGTATATAAAGTTTTTTCATATAGGATCCTGGAAGGAGATAGATTGGTCGTGTCAAATAGGATGATTTGATAAAATATTTGTAAGGGGGCGGGCACAGGAAGGCTAGGAGAGGTACGCAGTACCGCCGAGCTAGTAACCCTGGCGAAGAAGCTGGTACAGCGTCTTAGGGGACGGGGCAATCGTGGTATTTGCCAAAATCCCAAGAGAGTTATGAGGTCACCTGCCAGGTGCTGTGTGCTTAGACAAAGGGACGCAGGCAGTCTGCAGTGACTCCGCTAGGTGAGGCCACCGCAGCCCACCTGCCCAGCATCTTCCCCGGTCATTGCTGCCCATTGACTGCCAGAGGCGACAGTGCCCACTGACACCATTCACACGCGAAGCAGAGTGGGGCGTCCACCTGAAGGGGCCGACACATCCTGCACACTGTCCCTTTCTGTCTTTCACATGGAAGGAAAGTTCTTAGCCTGAATGCGGGGACACACAAACACCCACCAGGACCAAGACATGCAAAAACATGATAAGACACAGCAGACAATGAACTCCTACTTACCTGCTGAAGTCACTTATATATGGTAGAAACTATCTCTGCTCACATTCACTCAGGGTACATGCAAGGAAAGTACTTCCCTCTTGATCGTAATTAAATTAATTTAAATGACAATAGTTTGTAAAAGACTAGTCTTTAGCTCTTAAACTACATACCAGGAATAAACAAATTTGATTTCACTATAGAATTAAAGTATAAATAATAAATCACTTAATTTAGTAGCTAAAATAAGGAAGGAAAACAGGCCATGTCTCCAAGAATTCAGGATTGATACTATGAGCGTGAGTGAGGGGAGAAAAATATTTGACAGCTTGGTATTTTATTAGCATGAATAAAAAGGGATTTCTATTACAATTTCTTTGCCTGCTCCCTGATCCAGCATAAAGAAATATTTAAATGTATCAAAAAAGAATATTTGTAATAGAATTAACTATGTAGCACTTTGTTGAGAATAGTACTGTTTAGTTTTTTTTCCCCATACCATGTGGTCCTCAAAACCCACTGAAAGGGAAAGAAAAACATTTTCTGAGAAGTTAGTTGTTTGCTAAGGGTCCCATAGCTAATAAGAGACAGAGTCAAGACTAAGCTATTTCAAAACCATAAGTTCACTGTTATTCACTAAAGTATGTGACAATATGGGATAAATCATAAGTTAAAACGTCTGTTTTTTCCTGTTTATCCCATGCCAGCATTTCAATGCTTTCTCATACCTACTATTTTTCCTTGTTGTGCATGGAAGACATGCCCAAAGATGGTAGACTATTAAACATTTAATAACCTGAAGCTTTTTTGTGCCCCTAAACTTATAAAAGTAAAAAGTAAGGGTGCCTGGGTGGCTCAGTTGGTAAGTGTCCAACTCTTAATTCTGGCTCAGGTCACAATCTCACGGTTCATGAGATTGAGCCCCAAATCGGGCTCTGTGCTGATAGCGCAGAGCCTGCTTGAGAGTCTCTCTCCCCTTCTCTTTCTGCCCTTCCCCCAAGCTTACTTGTACTCTCTCTCTCTCTCTCTCTCTTTCTCTCTCTCTCTCAAAATAAATAAACATTTTTTAAGTAAAATGTAGTTTTGCTTTGTAAATAAAGCTCTTAACTATACAAAATGCATCCTCATACCTTTTACCTGACAAATAGGACCCTGAAGGACTCATGGATTCCTCAGTTTTTTCACTCTTTCACTGCTATTTTCCTTTACCTTTTACATTGATCAAAAAAAAAAAAAAACTTTGTTAAAAATGACTTTTCCCCCCAGAGTGAAATGTATTCTAAGCCTGGTGAGAACAGACTGTTAATCTCTTCATTTTATTGACCTACTTCAGTTTCAGCTCATTAAACACAGACATTTTCAATGATCAAAAGAAAATGAGCCAAATGTAACTTGCTACAACCTTACTAAATAAGAGAGTTGTTCAAAAAGTAAATAGATCTGAACAGGTAATTTAATATTGACAACTTTCCATTTAAAGAATATATATGTAATGAACAAGGACATACATCCAGAAATAATGTTTACATTCCTTTGATCAAATGAAGGCACATTCTGTGCATGTTATATCGGACTCCTTCTCAGTTCTTACCTTCTCTCAAAAAGAATATTGAAGAAATCATGAACTAAAGTCCCTTAAAACTGTAAGACAAAGAAAAGACTATGAGCAAAGAAAAGATAGCTGCAAAGTTTAGTTAATTATATTGCCTATACAGATTTATTACAGCTAAAATAAATTTGGTTATCACAGCACAGAAGGAAAAGAAAATTAGTAATTTAAACCCATTACCCTAATAAGAGTCATAAACAACTTAAATTATAAAATAAGAAACGTTTACTAGCTTCTAAATATGACTGCACTTGAAACATATTTAAATTCACAGCTGAACTATATCAAAATATGCATGTCTCATTAGCAATGACATAAATAATCCTTCTATTTAGGTGGAATTTACTACTCCTCTTGCAACATACCCTAAATAAATAGCCCACTACACTTCATAGAGAAAAAAAAACCTTTTTTTCTAAGATATTGAAAGAGATCTAAAGACTAGTTATTTCTAAAACGGGAACTGGTGGAAATACTTTGGAGACAGATTATATCTGCTACCATGTATCGTTTTGTGGTTAGCAACAATTATTTGTTTGCTTATTCTGAAAGGCTATGGCCTCTCTTGGTCTGCATGGAGTCTGGCCCCCAAGCTGGTATCTTTTAATGAACCATCTTCCCATCTCAGGAATAATTCCACAGATAAGTGAGATGTGCTTTACTGCCAACATGGAATTAACAAGGGTAGAAAACTGGGGAATAGGAAAACTGAAATCATTTTCTAGTTCCTTACTATTAATTTCCTCATAGAAAGGGAAAAAAAGGAAAAAAAGAAAGAAAAAATTTAAAAAAATCAAAACACAAACCAACCAATCCAAATATAAGTTATATTTAGTCACCTTTATTTTTCTCCATTCTCCCAAGAATAGATGAGTTAATGCTGCAAGTCAGATCAGTCACTGTCTACACAACATAAAAACTGTGTAAGTTTATCCCTTAAATGTTAAATAATCTTCCTTTCCTTACAGGACATTTGAGGAAACGTTCTTCCGGACATTCGTTTGTCAATTCATTTACTCTGTTTTCAAAAATGTTGGGTACTATAGATAAAAACTCCTTTAAATTTAAAATTTTAAAGGACTGTGTCACTTTATAGAAGTTGTGGCAGAGATACATAATAAAATATTAACTCTTTGAAATAATTTAATCAACAACACAACTGAGCCCAGGTCAGTATATTTTTTTTAAAAACTGCGTCTTCTACATTTCCCATTCTATTAACACTAAGCATAGAAAACTAAGTAAACACAATGAATTGAGTCTGGTACATAAGCACACATAGAAGGTTAATTCTACAAGTAAAAATTTATTTATGAATTTTGGTCTAATCATAGAACATTAAGATATATCAACCACAGATCCCACTCACAAATGGCCTCTAGCGTAGCAGGGGGAAAGGAATATATCTAAAATTGGTATTGCCGCTTTGAGTCCCTCTCTTATATTAGAAATAAGTATTGATCTATACATGACGGTTTGAAAATTTCAGGGCTGATTAAGTCTAAGGCAGGATGTTGAGAAGACAGCAATACACACTGAGCTTTATTTGAGGGGCACTTTGACATGTTGCATGAGAAAGGATGTCCCTCACAGCACGAGCCTTCCGGAGACAGCAGAGCAGGGCCACCACCCAGAAGAGGAAGAGGCCAAGGGAACTCCAAGCAGCAAGGCGAACAGAAGGAGCTCACTGTTCTCGGTGCTTGGGCACAGCAGCAAACGGGAAGCCCTGAGTCAGAGTTTCAAAGGGCAGCAGTGGCTTGGGGTCTGTTACAACCCCCGAGTTTATTTTAGCTATGGCTAGCAGATGTTGCAGTTTTGTGGAGTATGCAAAACAAGCAAGCCCTAAGGGACCAAAAATATGCTTATCTGAGCTCTATTTAAAGCAAATGGATATGTAGAGGTTTGAGTTTGGCACTGGACGGCCTTGGGCTAATGGTTCCAATCTGATGTGAAGAAGTAAAAAACAGAGGGGCTGATCTTTAACCCATTTACACAACACCAGAAACCTTTATAAATATCACTATATCTAGATAGCAGAATCTTGGATGGCCTGATCATCCATCTGTGGACTGACTTCCAGAGTTTAACTTAAGAATTAGAGGGGATCGAGGCACCTATGTGGCTTAGTCAGGTAAGCGTCTGACTCTTGATTTAGGCTCAGGTCAAGATCTCACAGGTCATGAGATCAAGCCCTGAGTCCAACTCTGCACTCACAGCATGGAGCCTCCTTGGGATTCGCTCTCGCTCTCACTCTCTCTCTGCCCCTCCCAAATAAATAAATAAGCTTTAAAAAAAAAGAATCAGAGAGATTCAAAGGATGTAGAGAATTATTCAACAACTACTTCAATTCTTAGTCCATGCCAGGCATTGTTCTAGGCACCAGATACTCTTCAGTGAAGAAGGTCCCCAGCAGTAATGGCTCCATATGGCTACGTCATTAACAGGGCCCCCGCAAAATTAGAAGGCAGGATCCTTTGTTCAAACTTCAAGATGGCAATAGCAGAACACTGAACCAAAAAGGGGGCCTTCTAAGAATGGGACCCTGTGTGATTGCAAAGGTCAGATGCCCATGAACCTAGCCCTGGGGACATGTTCTCTATTCTCATCATGCCCACAACCTAGCGGTGACAGAGCAATAGTACAAAATAAAGAAGAAATACATGGTACCATGAAAGAAACAAAGGGAATTCTGCAATAATAACTAAGGGAACATAGTTCAGTGAACCTCAAGAAAAGCCTCTCCAAAGAGCTGACTTTTTAGCAGAGACCTGAACCAGCCAGCTCTACAATGTATGTGCGTGAAGGAGCCATAGGTGCGTCAGTTTATTCCAATGGTTCTTGACTAGGTTGATTTTACCTTCCGTGGGGCATTTGGCAACATCCAGAAACATTTTTGTGTGTCACAACTTGTGGGGAGAGGACACTGATACTGGCATCTAGGGGGTGACAGTCAGGGAGGCTTCTAAACATCCCACAAATACAGGACTGTCCCCAACTCCCCGTATGACAAAGAATTATCCAGCCCCAAATGTCAGTGGTGGGACAATGAACGGCCCTAATTAGAATGAATGTAGATGATATACAAAGCCATGAGGGGGTAAGAGTTAGTCACATTTACTTTTCATGTCTTTAGCCAATTGACTTCATGGTAGTGAATATCAGAAACCTATATTTAGAACAAGGGAGAATTCAATTTATGGTACAGTTAAATACTATACTGTTGCTTAAAAAAATACATATTTAGAAAGATGTTTAAGGTCATGGGAAATCCTGATATGCTTACAATGGTGACTAAGAAAGATAAAGTGATTCCACATTCTTTCAAAAGTTATTTATACGATGGGGCACCTCGGTGGCTCAGTTGGTTGAGTGTAGAGCTCAGGTCATGATCTCGAGGTTCGTAAGTTTGAGCTCCACGTCGAGCTTACTGCTGTCATCATGGAGCCTGCTTCGAGTCTTCTGTCCCCTTCTCTCTCTACCCCCTCCATCCCGCACACTCTCTCTCAAAAAAATAAACATTTTCAAAAATCTCTTTAAGATATTTATATGCATAAATGGCATATGAGGCATATGATGGCTGATGAGGGTGTTTAAAAAGGTAATGCAAAAGGTTATTGGTGGTCATTGCTGGTTGGCAAATTTTGCTTTCTCTGGACTTTTCAGTATTTTGAATTTTCAAGAGAATGTGTATTCTTTCATAAAAACATGAAAGTGCAAAATCTCATTTTCTCTCTATACAAGTGCATTACACATTCTACTTACATAGCAGCCATATGTGAACTTGATATGACTAATCAAAGACCTAGAGGGGATTATGCTAAGTGAAATAAGTCAGAGAAAGACCAACACATACGATTTCACATATATGTGTAATTTAAAAAACAAACCAGACAGACAAAACAAGCAGAATGCAGACACATGCATATAGGAAACAAACTGTTGGTTACAAGAGTGGGGAGGGGTTGGGGGATTGATGAAATAGATAAAGGGATGAAGATTCTCTGTTATAAAATAAATAAATCATGGGGATGTAATGTACAACATCAGAAATACAGTCAATACTACTGTAATAATTTTGTATGGTCACGGATGGTAACTAGACTTACTGTGGGGATCATTTCATGATATGCAAAAATACCAAATCACTATGATGTACACCTGAAACTAACAGGATATCATGTTTCAATTATAGTTCAATAAAAAAATGGGGCACTTGGGTGGCTCAGTCGGTTGAGCATCCAACTTTGGCTCAGATCATGATCTCATAGTTTGTGAGTTTGAGCCCCCATATTGGGCTCTGTGCTGACAGCTCAGAGCCTGGAGCCTGCTTCAGATCCTGTGTCTCTTTCTCTCTCTGCCCCTCCCCCACTCACACTCTGTGTGTGTCTGTCTGTCTCTCTCAAAAATAAACATTTAAAAAATTGAAATTAAAAAATTTAAGTTTTTAAAATAATTTTAAAAAGAAACAATAAGTGTTGGCAAGGATGTGGAGAAAAAGGAACTCTCCTGCACTACTGTTGGGAATGCAAACTGGTGCAGCCTCGATGGAAGACAGTGTGGAGGTTCCTCAAAAAATGAAAAATAGAACTATAGATCATAGGATCTATAGATCATAGGGACTATAGACATAGGATCCAGTCATCATACTACTGGGTATTAATCCAAAGAATACAAAAATACTATTCAAAGAGATATGCACATCCCTATGTTTATTACAGCATTATTTATAAGAGCCAAACTATGGAAGCCTAAGTGTTCATCAAGAGATGAATGGATAAGAAGTGGTGTGTGTGTATATATACATGTATTTGAACATACAATGGAATATTATTCAGCCAAGAAAAAAAATGAATGAAATCTTACCATTTGCAACAACATGGACGGAGCTAGAGGGTATAATGCTAAGTGAAATAAGCCAGTCAGGGAAAGACAAATACCGTATGATTTCCCTCTTATGCGGAATTTAAGAAACAAACAAAAGAGCAAAGAAAAAATAGAGAGAGAAACCAAGAAGCAGACTTTCTTTTTTAAGAGAGTGAGGGAGAGAGAGGATGTATGGGAGGGAGCAGAGGGAGAGAGAGAGAATCCTGAGCAAGTTCCATACTCAGCACAGAGTCCAACATGGGGCTGGATCCCCCTGGGATCATGACCTGAGCCAAAATCAAGAGTCAGATGCGCAACCAACTGAGCCACCCAGGAGATCCAGACTCTTAACTATAGAGAACAAACTAATGGTTACCAAAGGGGAGATGGGTGGGGGATGGGTGAAATAGGTGATAGGGATTAAGCAAACACTATCTTGTTGAGCACTGAGTAATATATGGAATTGTTGAACTGCTAGATTGTACATCTGAAACTAATACAATACTATGTTATCTACATTGTAATTAAAATAAATAATTTTTAAAGCAACAGAATATAATACCATTTTTTAAAAGCTATCCCATCAGGGCACCCGGTTGGCTAGGTTGGTTAAGTGTTCAACTCTGGATTTTAGCTCAGGTCATCATCTTGCAGTTCACTAAGAGTCCTCTGGGATTTTCTCTCTCTCTCTCTCTGCACCCTCACCCCCGCTCGCATGCTCTTTCTCTCTCTCTCTCTCTCAAAATAAATAAACTTAAAAAAAAAAAAAAAAACCTGTCCTATTTATTGTGATTCATAGATGAATGACTAATCAATTTAGGATTTTTTTTTTAACAATGACACTAATGAAATTTGAAATTTCTAAAGCTGAAAAGAGGAAAAATTGAGGACACAATTGCTATTGTCTTTTCTTCTAGTTGAAGGTCAGGTTTTTATAAGAGAAAGGTAGATATGGAAAGTGACTATTCTCTACTAAAAGTAAAGCTACTGATACTTAACCAAGTAGGTCAGGTACCACATTCACAGACAATCTATTCTAATGAAGGATATGACCAAAGTCTCTCATGACTCCATTTTTATCAAAATGGGTTTATGGTTTCTTCAACAGTTATACCAAGAGGCTGCTGATTTATACATCATTTCTGTTTATGAGAGGCATCTTTTGGTCGAATTCTCCCATTGGTGTTATACCAGTTAATAACAAAAGAAATGCTAGAGACTTAGAAGGTGCTCTTATCAAATGTGGAAAGTAAATCATACACACACACAATCACACACACACACACAGAGATAAGACAAAAATCCATATTGCAGAAAGTCTCGACAAGCTGGAAAGTGGATGGGGGAGGATACAATAATCACAAAATGTTATTCTTAAGTTTTCCAAACTGCACCCCTCCCAAGGCCAATTATACACATACAGGATGTTGGACACTTGGCAGACAGGAACTTAAATTGTGGGAGGGAGGATGCGGACTCACAACCTTTATATTTGCTGGTAAGAGGACTACGAGAAACAAGGGTATGATTAGTGCAATTCAGGCCCCTGATGCACAGTCAAACTCTGTAGCCTTAGAGTAGAAACCCATACTCACTGTCTTACCATCAGGCTTCACTAAAGGCCTGGGCAAACATGAAACACATGATTCTCATGGCCACCAAACCACACGCCAGATTTTGAAGAGGAGAAAGTGACAAGCCGCCCTAACAACGGAACTAAGTTCATGTTTACAAGCCAGCACAGACAACACGCACAGAATCAGCCCGCAGCGATGGGACAGGGCCACTTGAGACCTGTGGTGCAGCAGCAGACACCGGGACACACTGCAGCCTCACAAATGACTAAACACCCCCCTCTTTTGACCAATAAGACTATTGCTTCTTCAATCACTACAGCCACCTTAATCTTCCCAATGCCTAAGTTATCAAAACACCCATTTCCCGAAACGCTCCACTCCATGAAACAGTCCTAGAGATCACCCAGCACAAGCCCAAGTTTTAGAAAAAGCCCCTTCCTGACTGACCTTTACCCACAACACCCACAATTCCTACGGTGAGCAACCGTCCTTGCTGCAGCAAGCAAAATGAGCCTGATTTGTTTGAGTATAGGGTGGTTACTGGTGGGTTTGGTGAAGAAGCTTCAACACAGGGCAGTCCTGGTATTAATAATCTTCCCCAACATCAGAGCCTATGCTCCTTCTATGGCTTTGGAAATTTAATCAACACAACTATGTTGTTCAAGTAGCAAAAAGGGTTAAATTCATGAGAAACAATGGTGTCAATTTCAGAGTACTATCCGTGAATGACTATGGCCACCAGCCATCTAATCATATAAATCCTTAAACCACGCTCTATGCACTACGTCACCTCCCTGAATACAGGCTGCAGAACTGCGGCAGCGGTAGTGGAGATGCGGGTAGCCGAGGCGGGGGTAGTGGAGGCTGTGGTTGAGGAGGGCAGGGGTAGTGGAGGCCGCCATATTATATAGATATATTTACCATAACCTAATAAAACCTTCCATTAGCTCATGAGAAGAAACAAAAGATTCACTATAACCTAATAAATACCATTTTGAATAGAAATATATTTCCTGGGGTGCCTGGGTGGTTGAGTCCATTAAGTGTCTGACTCCTGATTTCAGCTCAGGTCCCGATCTCACAGATGGAAGCCCACTGCTTGGGATTCTCTCTCTGCCCCTCCCCCAGTTGCATGTGCACACGTGTTCTCTCTCTCTCTCTCTCTCAAAATAAATAAACTTTTAAAAAAATAAGCAGAGATATAAAATAGCTGGATAATTTTATTTTAAAAAAAAGGTGTTTCCCAATTTTAGAAACAATAATTTGTGACCAAAAAAACCTAGTTAATATAAAAACAGATTCTGATACATAGAAATCTAAAACTTTCACCTCTAAAGGCCAAGACTAGTTAAAATCAAGACACTAAACAAACCACCGTAGTGGCAACAATCCATTTTGTGAGCACTTCCTATGTGCCTGGATTTGTGCTATTTTACACACACAGATTATTTCATTTCGTAAATTCAACAGCCCTTTAACTAAGACTCCCAGGGCACGCGGGTGGCTCAGTCAGTTAAGCGTCAGACTCGTGATTTCGGCTCAGGTCACGATCTCATAGTTCATGGGATCGAGCCCCCAGTCCTGCTCTGTGCTGACAGTGCCCAGCTTGCTTGGGAGTCTCTCCCTCTGCCCCTCCCCTGCTCACCTTCTCTCTCTCTCTCTCTCTCTCTCAAAATAAATAAATAAACAAAAAAAAAAAAACCAACAACAAAGATTCCCATCTTATAGATGACAAAACAGAGGTTCAAAGAGGAGAATCAGTCAACCTAGGCCCCACCGCTACAAATGGCAGATCCCAGTTTTGAAACCCGAGGTCTCTAATTCCAAACTCCAAGGTTACCAGGTAGATTGTTTCTCTTTCGTGTGAGAATGAATCAACACTGTGCTTGAAACAATAATAAGATTCGATCATAATGAAAGCAGTTAAGAAAATAAAACCACACAGCACTAAAGTGACCCGTAGTATTAAAATTTCATTTTGCCACATCAAGTTTATTTTTATTATCCCGTTTATAACCAAAAGCTACCAAAAAATGTTATCTTTCACAAACTACTACTTGTACCAAGGAACATTCACTTTTCAAAAACCGGTTGGTATATAAATTACCTGAATACCTTGGATTTTTTTTTATAAGCTTCTCCTATCTGAATTACCTCCTTAAAAAAGGGAAATAATGCAAGTGTGAACAATTCCATGCGTGAAGAGAATTTCAACGGGAAAGCATTATCCCTCCTCCCCAATAAATAAAATAAAAATAAAAGGACCTTTAAAAGACACTTTCACTAAGGTTTTTTTTTTTCTGAATAAAATAAACAAGGGCAAAGGGCACCTTGACTACTACTTAGGAAATAAAATCAGAACACAGGGAAATCTGTAATTCTAATCACATTTACACCTTCTCTCCTTTTTTACATTTCTCATCCAACATCCTTAGGAGCTCAATAGGCTTAAAAGAATTGGAGCAGAGTAAAGAACAAAGGTGAGGAGAATCTGAGAAACGACTTGAATGGCTGTTCTCACCATTTTAATAATTTCAAATTGGATAACAGAGTTTTCAGAAGATGTAAGAGTCGCAAATATAGGAAGAAACTATAAAAAGTTGTTCTACCTGCTTTTATTATAAAAATGGCATTTTGGCTAGACCTCTCAGGAATTAACCCCTTGTGGACAGTGAATGAAGAAAGCACTAAAAATATTAACTTTCAAGAAAAAAGAGTATCAAGTTTAAATGTATTAGCTTTGGTCAGTGAAAGTCTACGTGCCAAATAAATACATTACAAGGAATATTAACATTGGTATTCTTACATGGAAATGACTACTTATATTCACTATTGTTCTCTCTTGAGATTGAGGATGCTGTTAGAAAGTCGGATACCCAACTGGGATACTCAATCACGCTGAATGTTACAGATCATACATAAACACACAAATAAGGAAAAGCAGTTATGAAGCACGTAGTATGTGTGGTTTACTCGGTTTGAGGATGAGTTTGTTTTAGTGTGGAGAAGTAGCAATGTTAAAGGAAATAGTTTAATATTTCATTTACCTATTCAACTAAAACAACGACTAACAATTTGGGGACAAGAATGATTTTAATCAAGATGATTCTAATTCAAAATAATACTTTCATGTCATTGTTTTCTTAATGCAAATATGAAACGCATTTGGCCCTTCTTCCCAGCAGCCGCACTGACGTCCCCAAGCATGTAACGGTGCACAGTCCCTGGCTTCTGTCTGTACTGCTAGGCTCCCCCCATCACATTAAGCCACAGAGGAAGAAAGGTACTGGCAATGGGGAAACAATCCAGAATGGCTCAGAAAAGAAGGTGCTTGCCATCCTGGCTCTTTTGGCTGGGGGGCGGGGGGGTTCATATGTATCAAATGCAAATAAAGACACCATTTCCTTCTCTATACGGCACAGCTTCAGTTTTCCCTCACATCCCCATAAAAAGGTATGCCAGTGATTGATACTCTGGGAAGTTCCTCTTCAAAGGAGATGAAATGCACACAAGGTTCTAGGAATGTAACACTTAATCAACGTGTTGCACGCAGCAGGTATCAGAGATACTGAGATATGAGAAGCGTAGTGAAGTTGAGCCCTTTACTGGAGAGCTGTCAACGCTTCCTGAATGTATCAGCCAAAACCATGGCATTTGGGGAACAAAATCTAATAATGCAGGTGAGGATTTCATAAGCTCAATGCCTTCACCCTGTCCCCCTCTGCACAAAGACCCACTTCAGCAGTGTTAGCTACGGATACGTGAGGTTTAGGGTTTTGATTTTTTTTTTTATAAAAAGAATGCACTGAAATAGGAGAATAAGTTTATAAAGGGGTATTACTGTCTGAGGAAAGAACTGCCCTAAGCTTAGAATCTCAACTATGTTGTTTCAAGCAGTATGTAAAAAGCACCTTGCACTGAACATTCAAATAAAAACTTGAAATATTTCAAATATAAAAGACTGCTCATGTAAACTAACATGGATGTAGGGTTCCCAGATTTTCCTTATAGGATGAGGGGAGAACTGAGTTCTCAACCAGCAACAGCAATCAAGCAAAATAGCTACCGTTCCATAGAGCTAAGAGCAAGCCGCTTCACCCTGAAAACTCAGCCACAGGACGTGTTTTAGAACCAAGCATCCTCTATAAATTCTTTACTCAACCAGGAAACTCACGGCACTCGTCTGTCTTGCCTTCAGAGTCAGGGTGCATTGCTCCAGTAAGATCTGCGCTTCAGACACCTGCTGTTGCATTTGACAGCTAAGACCTAATCTTCCAGACCAAAGGTAAACTGGAAATCCCACCAGCAGAAGGAAATTTGCGCGGAGGGGTGGGGAGCAGGGGGTAAAGATGCAGGCAAACGGCCTCACGAGCAGCAGAATCTACACTGGCTACGCTCAAGGTGCTGTCTCCCCTTCAGTCCCTGGTGTTTGTTTCATCCATGTTTAGTGGCTTCCCGATACATTCCGTTTTGATCGCCTGTTGCCGTCCTATCTTCCAGGCGTCGAAACTACCCAGTCGTCTGAGAGGCACGCTGGGGACAGTGTGTCTCCCGCAAGGAGGGCTCGGTGCCAGGGCACACAGCCAGCTGCGGGTCACGCGGGTGTGAGTGAGCGGGGTCCGAGTCCTAATCCAAAAGGAGACGGGCTGCCCTTTCAATGCCCCATTCTCCAGCAAAGGAGAAGAACACGGGTTTGGATCTTCAGTAGCAAACTTGGAGCGACCGAGCCAACTTGGTCCACCCGAGAAAGCAGCAAACCGAGCCCCCCGGCGGGGCCGTGGTGAAATTCGCACCCGGAACGGAAACGCAGTCAGCGTCGCCGACCGCCGGCCACGCAGCGGCAGAGGCTAGGAGACCCGGCGNCAGCCCCCGCAGCCGCGCTTCCCCGAGGCGGCCCCCGCGTGCACCCCGCCCGGCCGGAGCGGCACCCCGGGAGCTGCCCGCGCGCCTTACCTGCCCGCGGCGACTCCGGCGGTCCCTTGACAGCTCCCGCCAGGCGCCACTGGAAAAGTTTGCGAACTTCTTCGCAGCTCCGCACGCCCTCGCTCCGAGCAGACCCAACGAGGGCCAGAAGGAGCAGACAGCAGCCGCCCGCGCGCCAGCTCTGCGCATCCATCATCCCTGTCCGGGTCGCCCCTTCCCACGAAGTGGGCCCCGCCGTCCCCGCGCGCCCTACGTGGCAAGCGTTGGAAAACGCTCGGCGTTTGCGGTGCCCACGAGGTGCAATCTGGCGGCAGACGCTCCGGGGCCGTTCTGGGACAGCGGCCTCACCTGGGGGCACTGGCTCTCTCCGGAGGAGCTCCGAGGCGGAGACACGAGTCCTCGAGCACAGCGCCGCCGGGTGTCCCCGTCCTGCAGGGGAGAGCAGGCCCTGCACCCCCC
>NW_027532599.1:3478113-3592127 GCF_008692635.1 Crocuta crocuta
GGAACGAGACCCCGGCCGCGCTCTTCCAGCCCTTTCCGTGGAACTCGGTCGGATGAAGAAGAGAGCGAATGTAGGAAGAGGCTCAGAGAAGATAAGCAATGAGGAGCACCAGTTGCAAGGACGATGAAATATTTGACTGTAAGGCAAGGTCTTCGGTACATGGGAATTTGTATGGAAATTGCGTGAAAAGGGATCTGGTGCAATACAGCAGGCAGAAACTTTACAGTTGAGATCCCATTTGAAGACTTGATAGCACTTACAGGGTGTTAAGAGTACACATGAGAAGTTAGCTTTTTAAAAATTGGTTTATGTTACTACTTTGGAACATTTTTCTGTAACATTAGCTATGATTCTGTGAAAGATTGTAGAAATC
This sequence comes from Crocuta crocuta, assembly GCF_008692635.1. Classification (NCBI taxonomy): domain Eukaryota; kingdom Metazoa; phylum Chordata; class Mammalia; order Carnivora; family Hyaenidae; genus Crocuta; species Crocuta crocuta. The sequence goes on from NW_027532599.1 coordinate 3,478,487, forward strand.
GTAAGAAATACATTCAGACCTTATCAGGTCCTTATTACAGTAAAGTCCAGTTTATTCTCTCATCAACTTTCAGCATCATTTTATCTACATGGGCCCTTCTGCATTTTGTCACTTCCGGAATTGTTTTTAAAACATTTTTCAAAGAACTTCTAAGATAAGAGTGCTCAGGGGAGTTTCTAAAAAGAAAGATAGAAAAGTGAAGACTTTAAGCGATTAAAAAAGGACAAAGGAATTTTCTCAATTTACAACTTACAGGAAAAAATGCATTAGAAAGCATAAACCAATGGGTCATGCTTTTTTTTTTCTTTTTTCTTTTTTTTTTTTTTTTTTTTTTTTTTACAAGAATTTTTTTTTTCCTTTANTAATGTTTATTTATTTTTGAGAGACAGCACAAGCAGCAGAGGGGCAGAGAGAAAGAGAGAGGGAGATAGAGGATCCGAAGCTGTGCTGACAGCAGAGAGCCCAAAGTGGGGCTCGAACTCACGAACTGAGAGATCATGACCTGAGCCATCGGAAGCTTAACTAACTGAGCCACTCAGGCACCCCTCCCCCCTTTTAATGGCTGAATAATATTCTCTTGTGAGGAGGACTTTTAATGGGATAGCTACAGGTGAGGGCTTCCAAAGTTGGTGCCCAGTTTAGCACTCCTGCTACTGAAAGGTAGGCAGCTGTAAGGCCTGAAAATGGAGAACCATCCTTCTAATTGACACAAATATAACTTCTGGCATGTGTAAGACAAAACCTGCTTGTTGGTTTTTAGGTAAAAGAAATTGATTGCCTCCTCACTGGTGCAGCCTCACTGATTCTCAGGTTTCTTGAACAAGAAACCTCGGTGGTTTCTGCTCACAACCCTGCCCTTCTCAGTCTAAAAGGTCTTGTCCCTCTAGGCTGCAGTTGTGACTTCTTCTGCGGATGCATTTCCAAAGTCCAACCCCATTCCCACTCCCACCCACTGCCCATCATCCCATATTGTTTCAGGTGATTAATCCCATATGGGATTTTGACTGAAATTACTCTCATCTCTACCCTGTAATTATATTATTATTTCCCGTTTACTTATCTTCAATTAGATTGTGAGCTCAACTTGTTCATGAACTCAGTGTCTATTGTGCTGCCTGGGACATTGGATATGCTCAATAGTATTTGCTAAGTGAATACTTTTGTTCTTCTCTGTGAGAGAAGAATTTGAGTATAAATAATTAAAACTTTCAGTGAGGTTTACTAAAATATGCCTACAGTTCTTTCATATACCTTGTTCATGTCTATGGCCATACCACCCTGAACGTGCCCGATCTCATCATATTGTTGGCATGAATAATAGCCTTTTATGAAATAGCTTTTTATGCTGCTCTCCAGGGAAAGTTATTCAGATTTTTTTGGTCAGTTTAGGCAAATAGCATTCAATTACGAGGAGAAATAACTGGAACTATTCTTTGCAAATTATACCCCACTGTACATGGATTAGACAAATTGGTTTGAAGACATCATACTACTTTCTCAGTATCTGACACTGTAATCTGGCATTTTTATACCTGTTGTTGCTACCAGAATAGTCTGGCCCTTTATAGACTCCTATAGAAATGATTTTTAAATTATGAACAGGTAACATCCCTTCCTATTACTTCGTCTAATCTCTAGCACACATTGCAGCTACTTGAAACTTCCTGGCATAGAGGTGATCATGTCACTCTTCTAAGAACCTACAGTGAAGTGACTCTTCCCCACATACCCATCCTATTGACAGCAAATAAAATTATCCAGATTACTCTACATTTTTTATCCTTTTCTTTTTAATCAATTTTTATTGAGGTGAAATTCACATGACATAGCAGTTATTGTAAATTGAACATTCAGTGGTCTAGTACACTCAAAATGGTGTCCATTGGAACTCTTCTAATTCCAAACAAAACATTTTTATTACTCCAAAAGGAAACTCCATACCAGTTAAGCAGTTACTTCATAACCCTTACAGCCCTTAGCAACCATCAATATACTTTCTGTCTCTATGGGTTTAATTCTTGTAAACATATATATGAAATCAATTAATAATAAATGACCTTTTGTGTCTAGCTTCTTTCACTTAGCACAATGTTATTGAGCTTCATCAGTGTTTTAGCATGTATCAGTACTTCATTTCTTTTCATGCCCAATTAATGTTTCATTGTACAGATATGCTGTGTCTTGTTTATCCATTTACCTGGTGATGGACATTTGGGTTCTTTTGGGTATCATGCATAATGATGCTATTCTTTCTTAAACTCTTGTAGCTTTTCTCCATTTCTTAGCTTAGCCAAGTTAATAGAAATAAATTGTCTTTTCTCTGAACTTCCATAACCTCTCTATGGTACTAATTCATAATTCATGTATTTATTTATCCAAATAATTATCCACACATGCAAACATTAAAAAAAATTACTGATCACCTACTCTGTGAAGTACTAAATCCTTTTCAAAGCCAGTCATACATTATGTATTTGTGAAGATATCTTCTAGCCCGACTGGTGTTAAGTCTGAAAACATAGGAACATCATCTCCCTTGATCACTCCACTCCTCATCTCAGCTCAGCAAACTGTGTGAATTAACAAATGTACAAATGCAATTATTTCCTTAACAATCTACCACTGTCAATGTAAACAACTGCCTTTAAGTCCTTGACCCTTGCAGATCTCCCAATGACATGAAGGACCTATCTCATCTGAGGCTGTGTTAGTTTATAGCAGCAAACTTTCCCAAAACTTATCAAATTTACTACACTGTCTCTGCTTTGGCCCATGGCCTCCTACTCATCTTTTCTTTGTAAAAGTGATTTTCAGTTTCTCCAGGGTGGGAACTGTTGCACCAAGATAACTATCAGCTATTTCCTGGCAGCAAAACCAAAGAATGCAGGATTACTTCAACTTACTTGCCTGTAGATTTTATATAAATGTTTCTGCCAGACTCATTTGAAGTTTTAGTAAAGTCATTAAACAAAATGCCAATATAAGAAGTGGTTCATATACCTTTTAAGTATTTCCCAAATACCCCTCTGTAAAGACTAGGAGTTAGGATAGGGGTGTGTGTGTGTGTGTGTGTGTGTGTGTGTGTGTGTCTCCGGGGTGGGGATTGATGGGTTTCTTTTACTTTATTTGTGCTAAGTGGTTTTTCAGCATTTTTTTTCTAAGTAGTCTTGAAACAATGCAAACAGCCATGGCGGATACAGGATTGATAGCTTCCAATATAACATCCGACATCTAAATCTCATTCCACATTGAGTAAAGACACATTGTTGGCTCTTTTCTAGGTTTTTGAATGTTTTGAACTGATAGGTTTTGATTACCTATTTTCCCCAACCTACAAAAGAGTCCTCAGATAGAAAATTTCTTAATTTAAATACTGTTTGCTACATAATACATAAAAAAAAATCTATTTTTTTTGAAAATGAGAAGAGCTAGGGGTGGCAGGTATTCAGAAAATCAGTACTCCTAGCATGCTGAAGAATAAGGCACAAGAGCTAGGATTTATTTAAATACCACATTCAATTTAACTTAAAGTAAATTCCGGATAGCCGCATTCCTAATTAGGTGGATGTTTTCAGTTTCTCCTGCTTCCTCGCACGTCTCCCTCACTTGCGGATTTGAAGCAGTGCATTAGATGGCAGTGTTCACATAGTTACCAATGGCACTTACTGCAGTCTTTGTATTGCACAGACCCAAAACACACCTTCATTTCGGATTTTATTCTCATCTCTAAAGCTGCTATTTTTCTGGACTCCCTTTATACCTTTGGTTCTACTAAGAAAAAAGCATTTATGAGAATGTTAGTAATTGTGGACATCCCACGAGAGATATAAAAGCATGTTTCTAGGTCTTTTTCAGTCCTTATGTCTTACTTAAGCAGTAAGAAAATATGGCAGATCAGACCTGTCTCTTCCTCGTGGGTATTTAAAATTCACAGAAGTGCACACTGCTGTCACTGGCTACTACAAAACCACCATCCTCACTTAACAGTAAAGACCTGTTAAGAAATGTATACGGTTTGAATCACATGCTCTATTAAAAATTATTCCTAATTTAGAAGTCTTATTCAACTTCACTGTTTTCTTCCTTATTCTTTTCTCTTTTGCGTTTTTACTGACTTTGGCGTTTGAAAATAAAACCCCTATTCTAACCCTCCTTGTCCTTCTATTTGTTTTTATCCTCAGATCCAATAAGGATAATTTGCCAGGTCCAAGCCTGATTAACTCTCTTGGAGCAGAGTCCATTTGGCACATGGACCAGATGCCAAATAATTGAATGTCTTAGATGCCATCAGGGAAATATCTCAAAGGCCTAAATCAAGATGCCCTTTAGCATTAAGGCATAGCTTTCTTTTCGAAATTCAGCTTAAAAAAACAAATCTCCAAGTCACTGTTTTCCTCCAAATAGTTGAATGGTCTGCCTTCTCCAATTTCTACCACCCAGCAAAACCTGTTTTCTAGTTTTCCTGAAACACTGGGACCTCTTGACCCGGGAAGGTATAATGCCATATGTTAAATCCACTTAGACTAAATTTAGAAGCATCTTTCTCCCTACCCAAAGTGAGATCAAGCAGTCTGCATGGAGACGATAGGCAGGGCATCCAAACTCAGGGCTTGGAGGTCAGAGGAATAAAGAGAGCTTTGTAATACCTGAGATTTAACCCTTCTTATTCCTGGCGGAAACATCAGAGATTTTGACTATCCCTAATGATCATAAATATTCCCATGGAATAAAATCCTTTTGGAAGGAGGAAAAGTATAGTTAAATGAATACCGTGTGACTATGAATGATAATGCGTATCTGATTATAGTTGTGAAGTCTTCTCATCCAATGATAGATAGATTCTCTTCTCTATTTTGTAGATGAAAAAAGTGAGAATCAGAGAGGTACTTACTGTCCAAGATCAGAGAACTAAGACTAATATAACTTTTAACTCCTGGTCCAGCTTTCTTTTCATTAAACTGAACACTCAACAAAATCCAATGCAACTTTATTTATTTATTTATTTATTGTATAACAACCAGGATTATGTATGTCCTACATAAACACTGGCTCAAATTTCTCTTGACTTACTAGCTCAAGAGAAAGGGCAAGGCTAGAGGTTATGGTCTCCTTTTGGTCAGGAAACCATTATGGGGAATAGTTAGCACTGCCCATTGATAACTTCTTAGTAAATTGCCATTTTACTCCCAGGTTCATCTGAATACCTTTAGAAGTCATCTTACTCTAGATTAAGGAGTTTTGAAAGGATGGGTGTGTTTTAGAGAATTCATCTCTTAAAGGAAGACTGAAGCAGAGAAATTCTTTTAAAGTGAGAGTTTCCATGAAAAAAAGAGAGAAAATTTATGAAGTTGCGATAGACTACATTTGCTTTTTAATACCCACCATATGTCTGGTTTTATTCAGGGACTAGAGGAGTGGGTTAGTGCTTATTTTCACAGATTATATAAATAAGAGTCCAGCTCCTGCTTGTCTTCTAGGTGCAAACATTTTGGATTGTACTAAGTAAAATGCTAGGGAAAAATTACACCCTTCCCTAATTATTAATACAAGTAGTCCACTAACAGGTCTTTGGTTAGTGTCTAGGATACTTGGAGATTTTAGAGCGTGGATTGTTTTACAACCAGAGATAAAGGTGATTGATTGCTTTCAGGGGGTTCAATATTAATATCTCCATTTCCTGTTGTCCTTTCTCTCCCTTTGATTTTTTCAGGCTTTGCTCAATGACCCATAAATCTAAAACTGAGTTTTAAAATAAGGGTCCAATAGCATCTTTTGATATCTTTCCTTCCCCCCCCCCCCCTTTCTATTCCACATTAGGACGTCAAACACCAACGTCCCCCTTCTCCTTTCTGTGCATCTCGGTGGTAGAAGCCCAAACAGACCTTGCCTGGTTGAGGGCCCAGAGGGAAGGAAAGCACCAGCATTTGTGGAGTGCTCTCATGTCCAGGCGCTGTGCTAACCTGTTACATATGTGGTGGTATAATATTTCAAAGTGCTAATTGTCCGGTATAACTGCCAATTCTCCCCAGCTTGGCAGCTAAATGGAAAAGCAACATGGCCGTGGGGACGATTTACAGTGGGGAACAAAGTTCTTTAGCTTTTAAGTTCAAAGGGCACCATCTGGGTATGAGAAAGGAAATTTTTTGAAAAGGAATGCAGTCAGGGCAAACAGGTTTTTCTTCCTAATTTGAGACTAAAGAGATAAAGGAGCCTGGAGCTGGCAACCAAAGTCATCTCCAAAGTTGTCCAGGGCCAAACACAGTGGACTTGATGTTACTTTCTTTCCTTGAAAATGTGTTTGCTGCTGCTTTGTTTCAGAGGCCACCCAGAATCAGCAGTTTGGCAAAGGGACAGGGACTGAAGTTACTTCTTTGGGATTTGTAACAAAAAGGGAACAATGGAGTAGAACAGACATTGACTAAAGAACTGATTAAACATTTTAGATGAAGTATTTGCAGATATGCTGTTTGGTAGTGAACATAAATCTTTCTTCCTCATTTGTGAGTTATTAACAAACAGGTCTTGTCTCCACCCTACCCTTCTTGATCCTTCCGCGTTTTATTTCAGAAGGCTCACAGGCTTTTGCTGCAATATCTTCTTCAAGGGGGTATCAATGTGAGAGCTTTTTTCCTAGCCCTGGTAGCAATCTTTGTAAGTTCCCCATCTTTTTAAAATGGTACTCTTTTCTTATCCAGCCAGTTCCTCATCATCTGCCATCTGGCTTTCTGTCTCTTGCTGCCCCATCTCTTCTTTGCATGCCTTGTCCTACGTCGCGTTTCCTGTCTCCAGTATACCCTCCGGGGCTGCAGACAGGGTTCTCTTGGCAACATACAGGATGGAGGGGTTATTTATTGCCTTGAGAAAGCTGTCATTTTGGAATGAAAAATTTCGTATACTGCTAGGAGGAATCCTCCCTTCTTCCGCCAACCCAGAAAATAAGCACAAGCCCTTTCTAGCTACTTCCTGAATTTCTAATTTTAAAGCATGCCTGTAGCAGCCCTCTTCAGAAGGCAATGACCACCAGCTGCCAAGATTGCAGAGAGGGACATGAGCTTTTAAGTTTCTATTACTCATGATGTGTTGGCTACTTTAGCGGTGTGGCCACCCTGAGTGAGCTGTGCTAGATGCTAGGGTCTTAAGTTCACACATAGCCAGTCCCTTGTGCAGATGTCACTTTGGACAACAAATCATTTATCTCTGTCACAACCGTTCATCTGCAGGATAGATTTCTACTGCCTCTGAATTAGGATAAAATGAGATAAAAGATATGCAAACTTTTTCAAGATAAAGATGCTTTTAAAATGCAGAGTAGTGGTATTATTCTGTGGAGACACTGTGATAAAAATATCCACTATCTTTTCTTAACAACTAATAGACTCAAAATATAAGTACTATGTAGACTGGATTGTAAAGCAAATCTATCTTAAAGTAAAATCTGAACTGTTTTTGACATCTTTGTGTTGCATAAATTATTTACGCCAAACTCTTTTTTTTGTTAAAACTGACTAAATGGTGTTGATTCTGTCAGATCCTTCCTTTAACTTTTTAAAAGTAACAGTCAGGGATATTAAAAGTCATTGTGCAGGGCAAGTGAGTACAAAGAGCAGTTACTGGTGGATTCTTACCACTTAATAAGAATTCTTGTTTAGTTCCAGCCTTTAGAAAACCCATCACTTTTTATATTTGCTAGTGACAATCAAACTCAAGAAAACATAGTTTTTAAGAAAAAATCTAAATAAATATTTTATAAGATATGCAGATCTATTTTCATTTTCACAGATGGAAATACTACAAGGTTAGTTGTAGTATATTTATTGCATTCAGAACAATCCCAGTTGAATCTGTCCTTCTATACAACAAATCGTAATTTACATGAAAAGGTATACTTTCATGTCACATTGATGTGCTATGTGCCTTCCATTTCAAAACTGATAGATGAAATACATAATCTTTTTTTATTTCGTTGAAAACAATAATCAAACAGTAAGTGTATTTCTTTAGAAATGTGATGTGTAGAAAACAGTAAAAGGGATGAAGGCTGAAGGACTGATGTGGTCCAGCTGCCATTGCAGCGTGTGAATGGGGTGAGGTGACAGCACAGCAAAAGCCACCTTGCATTTCCATAGGAAAAGGGCAGGAAGTGGAACAAACCTAATTTGCCTCAGAAATGCAAAGCCATGTTATTTCTATTCACTATATTCACTATATTCCTGGGATGAGATGTGTAAGTATCACATCTCTCACTGCACTCCCAATGCAGATATTTGCACAACTGCGATGGAATTTTAAAGCTATATGGATCCTGATGTCAATATTGCAATTTAGAATTTCAATCTGATTGAGGACACAACACCCCCTCCCTTGCAAGTCTGTTCCACATGCTGGTGTTTTTGGTAATTATTTCTATCTTCTGCACAGGATTATGAATAACTTTGAGGTCAGGATACCCTACCCTGCTCCACAGTTAATTATATCTCTGGCAAACTTAATCACAATACTTTGCTCATCATGAGGGATTAATAAGTACTTTTAATTAAATCTTAAGAAATGAAATGTATGCAGTTTACATGGTGTTTGTTTACTGAACACAAACTATAAACAGATGTTTGTATCAAATAGAAAAAATACTGATCATGGACCTAGCCAGCTGGAAGTATATACAGACGGCTGAAAAATATATAGTGAAAATTTCAGAAAAATAAATACATCTTTTAAAAGAAAAACCTAGGTCTGGGAAATACTAGAAGAAATTCTCCACATATGGTTGAGATGTGCAGGTTTCTCTATTTTCCCCCTGGCCCCTTGGTCCCAAGTCAGTTCTTTGCCTTTCTCTGTTTTGCTGTGCCCTCCAGGAATACAGCTTCTATGAACAATCATGTACAGGTGTCTGTGTGGCCCTAAGTTTTTACTTCTCTGGGGAAAATGCCCAAGAATACAACTGCTGGGTTTTAGGTTAAATGCATGTTCCATTTTGTAAGACCATTCTATGTTAACCTTGCCCATAGCTGTCTAAATATTCTCTTCATAATCCTTTGAGTTAGCCATTTCCTTACTGTTGGGAGTGATACAATGAATTTGGAGAAAAACAAAATGCTGGAAAAAGAACTCTAAGTTCTATAAAAATTGTTTAGCCATAGACTCTGCATGTAAAAATATACGCTACTATTTTTCTTTTAAACACCACAACTATAAACGCAGGGCAAGAAAGATAAAGAATAATAATTATCTTTCCCCACCTATCATAAGAAATCCAAGAGAGCATTATTTTCTGAAATACACCTGCTAAAGCTTATTTGGGCTCTTGTGATACATATTGGCTATTGTGTTCCATAGGTTGTGTGAATTCTACACAATAAAAATAAAAGCATCAAAAAACTACAAAACTTGAACAGTAAAAATGAGAATCATCAACATATATCTGAAAGTGTGGCATCAAGAACTCTTCTGCATAAGTTGTTAGAAAGGACAGAGAAAACACCTCCTATCAAAGGTCCAATCGATCCTGAAGGAACAGGATGCTCTGAGCCTATCCTCTAATCGAAGTGTCATTCATTCATTCACTCATTCATTCACACAAATATTGTTGATCATCTACTATGTAAAATGAATTGTGAAGGAAGCTGGTTATATGTCTATGCCCTAAGTTAACTCTGAGAGGAAAGAGTAACTCATCAGAAATAGCTAGGGATATCACTCAAACACTAGTAACTGTGTCAGCAAACTTTAAAAGAGGAACTCTGCACTTGAATTTAAATAGCTACGTAAATCTCCATGACAAAATAATGGAATCAGATGAATACCACCAAAAACAAAAGCCTGATTTTATAAGGTACTGGAGGTGATGGTGCAAGAAAAATACTGATTTTTATAATGCTCTTATTAACTTTATTGTGCGTGGATGACACAAACCTAAGTACAAAATTGCTAGACCTTATAACATTGAAACTGCTGCCCTGCAAACACTAAAAATTGTGTATTGATTAAATATAACATCAGAAGCTTAACATGCTACCATTGTACTAAAGAGTAGTGTAGATAAGGAAACAGCTCAAAGATAAAAAGAGATACAGATATTATTATTACTCTCCAGAATGCACAAGACTAGGAGGTGGGCAGAAATCAGACGACCCAGACAAATTCAGCCTCTAGCACTTTCCAACTGTGTGTAACCTTGGCTAATTCACTGCCTGGATATCCTACCTCTGCCTTCATCTAAAAAAGAAAAAAAGAAAGGAAGGAAGAAAAGAAAAAAGAAAAGGAAAAAGGAAAGGCAAGAAAAGGAAAGGAAAGAAAAGAAAAACCCTTAAAATGATGGATAATGAAATACCTGCCTTCGCAAAACAGTTGCCCTTAGATCACCAGATTGCCGAAGTGGTCAAAATGAGAAGCTATATTTGAAAACTTGGTAAAATATACACATTCGTACCTATGTGAACACATAGCATGATTTCATACAGTTATACTTATTCCTACAAGTTTTCCATTCATTGAGATTTTTGGAAATTGTGTTTTGAAATGATATTATGACAATTTACTTACTCTGTCTCATGAAGGAATCAATCTCATTATGTTACCACTGCATTTCCTTTTTGGTCAGACCACCCTGCCTTGGTTTAATCACCCACTTCATTCATTGAACAGCTTCAAAATTACCTTTGTTTTTGTCAAAAAATTCAATAAAATCCTCAAAGAAGGGAACATTTGCCATTACTGAGGTTATTTAAAAGAATTTGCTTCATGATTTTAAGCCAATTGCATGTATACGCAGAAAGCAGTGTAAATCCTGTGTCAAGCTTGATGACTTTTCACAAAATGATCACATTGATTAATCACAATCCAGAGCAGGAAACAGAACATTACTGCTACCCCAAAGCTCCCTTTTTGCCCTCCTAATAGTCATTAACAATTTCCTTCTTCCCCAAAGGTAACTACTATCCTGATATCTATCAGTATAAATTATACAGAAGAACTTGATATAGCCAAGATTGCAAGGAATGTATATTTTTGCATTATTTACCCAAAACTGCATCCAAGTCATTGCAGATATCAGTAGCTCATTTATTTTGCATGACAATATATTGGGTGAATATTATAAATATGCCACTATTATCCATTATAATGGTTTGATGATCACTTGAGAGGAATGTTAACTAGTGTCAGGCTATTTCACATAGGGTTGCAATAAACATTTTTGTACATGTGTTTTGATGAACATATGTATGCATTTCTCTTGAGTACATTCTTAGGGGTGAAACTGCTGCAGCAATGGACATGTATATTTTTAGTTTCATTAGACACTATCAGTTTTCAAACATGGTGGAACCAATTTGGACAATTAGTATGTAAAAGCTCTAGTTTCTTTTTTCATGATGTATTACTTAATTTCCAAACATATGGTGGTTTTATAATGATTTGACTGTTACTGATTTCTGCCTTTTTTCTCAGCATTTTTATTTAATTTTTAATTTTAATTCCAGTATAATTAACAGTGTTATATTGGTTTCAGGTGTGTAGTATAGTGATTCAACACTTCCATACATCACCCAGTGCTCATCAGGCCAAGTGCCCTTCTTAATCCCCATCGCCTATTTCACCCATTCTCCCACCCACCTCCTCTCTGGTAACCATCAGTTTGCTCTCTATAGTTAAGAGTCTGTTTCTTGGCTTTTCCTTTCTCTTTTCCTTTGCTTGTTTTGTTTCTTAAATTCCACATATGAGTGAAATCATACAGTATTTGTCTTTCTTTGACAGATTTATTCCATTTAGCATTATACTCTCAGCTCCATCCGTGTCATTACAAATGGCAAGATTTCATTTTTTACGGCTAAACAGCATTCGTCTGAGTGTGTGTGTGTGTGTGTGTGTGTGTGTGTGTATCACATCTTCTTTATCCACTCATCAACTTATGGACACGTTGGCTGTTTTCATAATCTGATATTATAAATAATGCTGCTATAAACCCAGAGGATTATATCCCTTTGAATTAGTGTTTCTGTATTCAAGGGGGCAGGTGGTAAATACCTAGTAGTTGTGTTTACTGGACAACTGGGTACTTCTATTTTTAAGTTTTTAAGGAAATGCCATGCTGTTTTCCATAGTGGCTGCACCAGTAAGAAATAATATACAATGGAAAAAAGACAGTCTCATCAACAGAGGGTGTTAGGAAACCTGGACAGCTACATGCAGAAAAATGGAAATGAACCACTTTCTAACACCATGCAACAAAAATAAATTCAAATGGATTAGACTTAGATGGGACTTAAATGCAAAGACTTAAATGTGAGACTTCAAACCATTAAAATCCTTGAAGAGAACACAGGCAGTAATCTCTCTGACACTGGCCATAGCAATATTTTTCTAGATATGACTCCTGAGGCAAGGGAAATTAAAGCAAAAACAAACTTTTGGGACTACATTAAAATAGAAAGCTTCTGCACAATGAAGGAAACAATCAACAAAACTAAAAGGCAACCTACTGAATGGAAGAAGATAGTTGCAAATTTCATATCTGATGAAGGGTTAATATCCAAAATATATAAAGAACTACTACAGTTCAACACCAAAAAATCCAATAGTCTAATTAAAAATGGGCAGAAACCATGAACAGACATTTCTCCAACGAAGATACACAGATGGCCAACAGACACATGAAAAGATGCTCAACATCACTCACCATCATCAGGGAAATACAAATCAAAACTACAATGAGATACATCACCTCACACCTGTCAGAATGGCTAAAATAAAAAAAAAAAAAACAAGAAACAACAAGTGTTGGTGAGGATGTGGAGAAAAAGAAACCCTCTTGCATTGTTGGTGAGCATACAAACTGATCTCTACCTTTCCTTTATAGGGAAAAAAAAAAGATAGTGTTTGATTATAATCCTCTGAATTTCTTGCAGCTTGGTTTGTAGACATACATATGGCTAGTTTTGATAAATACACAATGTTTACATGAGAAAGAATGTTCATTCTGTAGTAGTTGTTGCTTTGCTGCAAATTAGGTAAATTAGGTCAAGTGTGTTAAAAGTATTATTCAAAATTTTTATAAACTTAACAATTGCTTTGGTCTTTTTCTTTTCCTGGGGTAAATATTTAAAATTTCTCACTATGACATCTACTTCTCTTAATAGTCTGGCAATTTTTTGCAGTATATATTTTGAAGGTACATATTATTAGGCACACATAAATTTAGAGTTGTTTTATCTTCTTTATGGAGGAATGTGAAAGAACATCTTTTTTATGTGTAGTAATACTTCTTCCCTTAAATTTTACTTTGTTATTAATTTATAGGTACAATTTTTTTTGAATTAGTGTTTGTATAGAGTATACATCTTTTTCATGCTTTTAATTCCAACCTTTCTTTGTCCTTTTAGTGTCTTTATAATGTGTCTTGTAAACAATATTTATCTGCAATTTTTAAAATCCAGTCTGATAGGGTTTTTGTTGTTTGTTTTGTTTTAATTTAGGGTATTTAGTCCATTTATCTTTGTGTCTGTGGTTGTGTTGCTTGCTTTTAATTTTTTTATTGAAGTGAAATTTAGAGATGTATCTTAAATATATAATATGATGGGTTTTTACAAATGTAAACACCCATGTAAAGAGCATTTCAGTCAAAATATAGAATCTTTCGATCATCCCAGAAAGTTCTGTTGGCCATATTACAGGCAATCTCCACTTGCGTAGACATTGTTCTAAACTCTGGTGCCATAGATTAGATATGAATTTCATATAAATGAGTTCTTCAGCTTGTGAGCTTCTGTATATGGTTTCCTTTGCTCCACATGATATATGTGATACAAATAACATGTTCTTTTTTTTTTTTATTGCTGAGATTTACATTTTACGCCTATTTTCTGGTTGAGTTACAATTCAGTTATTTTCAGTTTTGTATATTATGAATGAGGCAGTTATACACATTTGTATGAACATACATTCCTATTTCTTTTTGGAGAAATACAGACAGCATGAAATTTCTGGGTCATAGGATGAAGGTACACTTAACTTTATAAGAAATTATCAAAAAGTTTTCCAAAGCCATTGAACTGCCTTATACTTGTACTAGGCCACTTATGTGTGATATAATCATGGAAACATTTGACACTGACTCTATCATCATACTCTTTGTTTTCTATTTGTTCTGACTGCTCTGTGTCTTTTTTTGGTGGGTTTTTTTTTTTTTATTTTTGTATTTTGTTTTTGGCATCCTTTGGATTTCATAAAATATTGTTAATCATCCCAGCTTATTCCTTTAAATTGTGGTTACATAGTAATTAATTATATTAGAAATCATAGCATATATCCTAGACCTACGAAAATCTGATATAGATCAACTCTTTTTCACTTTCTAGATGATATAAAGATCTCAACACTCTTTAATACCATTTATTGTCACCTCTTCTCTTATTGTTGTCATGCATTTTAATTCTATAAAAACTTTTCAACCACATAAAGTGAACTTATTATAATTATTTTCAGTCAATATTCATTTAGGTTTACCCACGTATTTAAGATTTTATTGCTTTTATTCTTTCTTGAGTTTCTGTGTTTCCATCTATTATAATCTTCCATTTGCTTGAAAAATGTTATTTTTTAATATTTATTTTGGCATGTCTTTTGGCAACAATTTGTTCTAGTTTTAGTTTATCTAAAGATGTTCTTATTTATCTTCAGTTTAGAAGAATATTTTCACTGGTTATAGATTTCTAGATTGGCAGGGTTTTCTTTTTTATCTTAAGAGATGTAATTTTACGGTTTTCTGACTTCCTTTTTACTTATTTCGTTTTAGAAATTTGCTATTTTGGTCTTTGTTAGCAAAAGCTTATAGTTTTTCTCTAGCTGGTTTAAAGGTCATATCTTTTCTATTTTTTTTCCACCAAATTTTAGTAATTTACCTAGGTGTGTTTTCTTTGTATTCATCATACTTGAGGTTCTTATTGCTTTTTGAATCTGTGGTTTGATATTTTTTATTAGTTTTGAAGACTTTTTGGATTTTAAGCCTTCAAATATTGGTTATCATTTTTCTTGCTTTTTCTTTTGGGACTCTAACTACACATATATTGGATTTTGACATCTTATCCCATATTCTCTTTATCTCTTTTCTAGTTTGTTCTCTCTATACTTTAATTTGGATATTTTTTTCCATGAGCTTAATTTTCAGGTCATTTTCTCTCTTCCATTGTGTCTAACCTATTATGACACATACCTATTGCATTCTCAATTTCATTTTATCACAATGTTTAGTTCTAGAGAGGTCATTTGCTTCCTTCTTTCAACAGATTTCAGTTTTTAAATTGTTTTAGTTTATTTATGCAGCTATGACAAGAATGGAGGCTTATATATAAACAACACTGATTTATTTCTTACAGTTTTGAAAGCTGTGGAGTCTAAGAAAAAAGTTCTAGAAGATTTGGTATCTGATAAGGGCCACTTCCTGGTTCATAGTGGCCATCTTCTCACTGTGTGCTACATGGTGGAAGGGTCAAGGCAGCTCTCTGAAGGCTCTTTTTTATGGGCACTATTTTCATTAGTGAGACTCCAACCTCATGGCCTAATCACCTCTCAAAAAGCTCCACTTTTTCTTTTCTTTTCTTTTTTTTTTACAAATAGTTTATTGTCAAATTAGTTTCCACATAACACCCAGTGCTCATCCCCACAAGTGCCCTCCTCCATGCCCATCCCCCCTCCCCCCCACATCCATCAGTCCTCAGTTTTTGTCAGCATTCAAGAGTCTCTCATGGTTTGCCTCTCTCCCTTTCCCCCACCATTTCCGCCCTTCTTCTCCCCCTTGTTCCTCCGTCAAGTTCCTCCTAATCCTCCTATACGTGCAAACATATGATATTTGTCCTTCTCTGCCTGACTTATTTCGCTCAGCATAACACCCTCAAGGTCCATCCATGTTGCTACACATGGCCAGATTTCATTGTTTCTCATTGCCATGTAGTATTCCATGGTATAGATAAACCACATCTTCTTGATCCATTCGTCCATTGATGGACACTTAGGCTCTTTCCATGTTTTAGCTATTGTGGAGAGTGCTGCTATGAACATTGGGGTACATGTGCTCCTATGCATCAGCATTTCTGTATCCCTTGGGTAAATTCCTAGCAGTGCTATTGCTGGGTCATAGGGGAGTTCTATTGTTAGTTTCCTGAGGAACCTCCACACTGTTTTCCAGAGGGGCTGTACCAGTTTACATTCCCACCAACAGTGTAGGAGGGTGCCCGTTTCTCCACATCCTCGCCAGCATCTAGAGTTCTCTGATTTGCTCATTTTAGCCACTCTGACTGGTGTGAGGTGGTATCTCAGTGTGGTTTTGATGTGTATTTCCCTGATGAGGAGGGATGCTGAGCATCGTTTCATGTGTCTGTTGGCCATCTGGATGTCCTCTTTGGAGAAGTGTCTGTTCATATCTTCTGCCCATTTCTTCACTGGGTTGTTTGTTTTTTGGGTGTGGAGTTTGGTGAGTTCCTTATAGATTCTGGATATTAACCCTTTATCTGATATGTCATTTGCAACTATCTTTTCCCATTCCGTTGGTTGCCTATTAGTTTTGTGGGTTGTTTCCTTTGCTGTGCAAAAGCTTTTAATCTTGATGAGGTCCCAATTGTTTACTTTTGCTCTTGATTCCCTTAAAAAGCTCCACTTTCTAATAACATCATATTGGGGGTTATGTTTCAACATATGAGTTTTGGGAAGACACATACCTATGGTCTATAATACTAATAAAGAAATCTCCATTTTGCCTAATATTTTCTTAAGTTATTGTAAAATCTGTGCCTTATAACTTTATTATTTATATTATATATGCACTCATCATCTATTTTCTCTCTAGGTCTGATCAGATTGCTGGGTTCACTTCTTTGTGCTTACCTTCTCTCCAGAACCTTGGCTCCTCAGGTCCTGGACTCTCAAGTTTTGGGTTCTCAGTCCTTTGAGACTATAGAAAACTCTTTTTACCTTCTCTGCCTCTCCATATCCACATTCTGCTAAATTTCTCAGCCTTTATGTCTTAGTTCATTAGGAAAATAGATAGCTCAAGGGGAAAGTAGCATAAAATGTGAGGCTCATTCCAATGAATTTCTCTTCTCTTTGGGATCTTGGCTCCTTAAATTTGGCTTCCTTTTGAGCTCTATAAAATCTTCAAGCACACTTTTTTTTTTTGAAAGAGAAAGAGGCAGAGGGAGAGACAAAGAGAGAGAAAGAATCTTAAGTAAGCTCCACACTCACTGTGGAGCTGATGTGGGACTCAATCCCATGACCCTGGTATTGTGACTCTTGATTGTGGATCAAGAGTTGGACACTCAACCAACTGAGCCACCCAGGCACTCCTTCAAGCAGATTCTTAAAAAGTATTTTGCCAAGCTTGTCAAGTTTTTCTTTGTGGGAAAACCAGTCTATCTTAGTCTGCCATAGCCAGAGGTATTTACCTTGAATTTCTATGGCAAAGCCAAATAACTTAATGCCCACAGAACCCCTTGGATTGGGCAATATGACTTGTAGCCCATGTGACTTTTAGCTTTGTGGCAGCGGCAAGCTGAGATAAAGAAAAACCTGGTTAGCTCTTTCTCCAAGTCAGCAATAAACAAAGCTCAGAGCTAATCAAAGAAGTATGTCCTTGACCATTCCACCACCTCCCTAGAAAGAACAGATGCTTGATAAATTCTAGAAAGGAGCAGCTGTATTCTATGCATGAAAATGTGAAAACCTCTGAATTTTTACAATAGTCTTTTGTCTGATTGTTGTATTATAGAAGTACTACAAAACATGAAGCAGCTCCTTCATACCTACAGAGAGAAGTGGAGAATTATATAATTATTTCATCAACTTGGAAAATATTTGGGCTATAAATTAAGTATCTTGGAGATGCCTGGGTGGCTTGGTTAAGTGTCTGACTCTTGATTTCGGCTCAGGTCATGATCCCAAGGTTGTGAGATGAAATCCTATGTGGGGCTCTGTGCTGGATGTGGAGGCTGCTTAAGATTCTCCCTCTGCCCCTCCCATGTTCACTCATGTAAGCTCCCTCTCTCTCAGATACAAAAAAATATATAAAAGAAAGAAGAAAGAAAGAAAGAAAGAAAGAAAGAAAGAAAGAAAGAAAGAAAGAAAAGAAAAAGAAAGAAAGATAGACCTTCACAATCAAATTCCCTGATACTCCCCAAAACTCTCTAATATTTGTATGTGTAAATTTAAATTTAGAATAAATCAAGAGGAATATCTTGAACTACTGTTTTATCTTTAATTGGACTAAAATACTGTAAGAATCACTTTTTATTTCCTGAGTTGTCAGGTTTTTTTTTTAAATAAGAAGCAAAAATGGAATTAGCAAGATTAAACTACTAACTATACACTTAACAAAATAATCACTATAGAAATCAGAGTAACAGAACTAGAAAATGAGTTTATAAAGACAAATATGGTTTCCTCATTTCCTTTTGGTTATAATGAATTCTATCCATTAGTATCTTAATGTGTTATTCCTTCTACATTTTTAATTTTACTAAATTCTTAGGATTATCCTCAAAATCCTTAGAAAAGGAAAACAAACACTAAAAATCCAATTTAAGATATTGTGAACCATTTAACCATTAAGCATATCCTTTTTTTAAAGTTTGTTTATTTATTTTGAGAGAGAGAGAAAGAGAGAACATGAGCAGGAGAGGGGTGGGGGGGAGGGGGGAGAGAATCCCAAGCTTGATGTAGGGCTTGATCTCATGAACTGAGATCACGACTTGAGCCGAGACCAAGAGTTGGACCCTTAACCTTAACTGACTGAGCAACCCAAATGCTTTGAAACAAACATGTAAAAACATTCCCGTGTTCGCTGTTTACATAGAGATTGTATTATACATTATAATTTAAAAATTAGATCTTATTCTAATTGTTGCAGGGAATTTCATTATTTAAACAACTGCCTAAGGAAATAAATGCATAAGGAAAAAAAATTCCTTTGGTAAAGTCAACTCTTTATTTTCATTTATGTTTTCCAAATTTGTAATATCTATTATTAATTTTGTAAGAGTGAAACATAGCTATTTTAAAGCAGGTATAAATTATAAGTAATCCTGGCACCCTGTTCAAGAAAACTGAATCATATTTGAGGTATATCACAGATTCTGAAAACACAGAGACTTTGATATTGATAAATGCATATTTGTCTGAATTAACATTTTGTGCCTATAATCCATCATGAGTTGGTTGTCAAGAGAGCTATCCCATTGGAGGGACGCCTGCTATCCTATGGTTCTGAGAGGCAGTCCTCAATACTCTACATGCCCTTAAATGCTTCAATAATATGAACTCATGTTTTAATCAGAAGGTTAAACACAGTCTTAAGGGTTCTCTAACTTCTAATTCTCTTTATTCATTTTCCTTTGGTAGTTGTCTAAAGCCAGAACCCTGCAGGCTATTTTGCTCAGAAATGTTTAAGCCAGACTGCCAAAAACCGTTTCCTACAGCTTTTGAAAAACCATTTCTCAGATGTATAGGAATTCTTATTTGTCAAAAATCTGCATGAATCTAAAATTATACACAACAACAGCAATTCATGTTGAAAAGAATTTATAAAAAAGGGAACCATGGCAACAGAATCATTTATTTTTAACTGCACCAACCCTTATCTCTACCTTCACCCCAAAACTAAGCACACTTAAGCCATTGCATTTCCATGCTTCCTTATTCCCATTGTAATTCCGTAAGAATCAAAAATAGCAACTGGACTTGTCCTATTCATATGACTAAGTACTGTGCAAGCCATGCTTCTCTTCATGTTTACTTGCTCACGTTATCTTGCAAATAGTCTTTGAGGAACTTCTGTGGTTGACAAGGGGAAGCTCAGGTAATCCATCCTACCTGGCCAGTGCCACAGTTAACTTAGACAGGCTCTCCGGTGGGAAGTTCAGGGTTCTGACTTAATTACTCAAGGATTCTACATCTTATCAGAAGGGAGCCGCCCATGCAGAGCAGAAGCAAATGTAATTGCAGTATATTTCAACATAAGCTAAGCTTCCCTTGGCTCCTCTTTGTGCACGCAATCCAGAAAGCTCTGTTTTTGCTGTGGCACTGCCTTTCACATCACTGCCTGATCTTATATCACCGTGCCAGGAGAACTCACACAATATACACGCTTTTCTGAAGCAAAGGATTACAAACTTCCAGCAAAGACAGTTTCAATAAATGTCTTAAAAGTACTCATCAGAAGTTTTCAGATGATTGATAACACTAAAAAAACATATTTTCATGTGAATGATTTCAAATACAACTCATTTTCAAGACCAGTATATACTTGAAAATATAATATTCTCTCCTGATAAATATCAACCAATTGCATATGGTGTCTGAAATGTGTTTTTCCTGATTCCTTTGTCTATTTTGATTTCTGTTAGCTCAGTTAGGGTGACGCAAGTAGGATGTACAAAATAAAAGGTCCGTGCCTCATTGGTTTAAATCAGCTCTTCATCTCAGAAGAGCCCTAAGAGAAACAAAGACTTTAGTTTTGAAGATCAATACTTGGGTAACAGAAAAAGGCACATGAATATATGTAACGGAATGACATGGAAAAGTGATCTTATATGTTCTGGAATAAATGGAAAATCTGATAGTTAAAAGGGCTTGCTTANTGTTTCAATGAGTACTTAAAAGTACTCATCAGAAGTTTTCAGATGATTGATAACACTAAAAAAACATATTTTCATGTGAATGATTTCAAATACAACTCATTTTCAAGACCAGTATATACTTGAAAATATAATATTCTCTCCTGATAAATATCAACCAATTGCATATGGTGTCTGAAATGTGTTTTTCCTGATTCCTTTGTCTATTTTGATTTCTGTTAGCTCAGTTAGGGTGACGCAAGTAGGATGTACAAAATAAAAGGTCCGTGCCTCATTGGTTTAAATCAGCTCTTCATCTCAGAAGAGCCCTAAGAGAAACAAAGACTTTAGTTTTGAAGATCAATACTTGGGTAACAGAAAAAGGCACATGAATATATGTAACGGAATGACATGGAAAAGTGATCTTATATGTTCTGGAATAAATGGAAAATCTGATAGTTAAAAGGGCTTGCTTATCTGTTAGCCACACTCAGTTAAACAGACGATTGCAGGAAGGCTCAGTAAGTTACTGGTTACATCAAGAGGAGAGAGAGAGACATCAGTTCCTTATCACTCCATTTTAACTTCTTATTCTGTTTGTTTCTGTGGTCTGTTTCCCAGAATTCCCCCCAGTAGGTTGGTCTGCAGGTCAATTTGCCTGACCTTGTTTCACCAAAAGTTTTCTGGGATATGAGCCAAAAGATTACCTGGTATATTTCCACAAAAGTTTTGGCAACTTCTCACATAGATACTTAAAAGAATGAATATTTAACAATGACATTAAGTGTCTGGGTTTCTCTGAAGGAAAGGAAAACACGAAAAACACTGTTTAGATTATTTCCTTGAAACCAGACAAAGTCAAAAGTATAATGTTTTTCAGCTTTAGTACAGAGAAACAAAATCTTTCTCTCCTTGGAAGAATTATGAGGAGAAAAGCAGGAATATCATGCAATTCCTCTATTTCTACGGCTGCAGTTACTTTATTTTCTTTGATTATTTCTTTGTTTCCAACATTTCCCATTTTTGGTAGCAGCTCTGAGGATTTATTTAGCAAATATTTATTTTGACCCTATGAAGTCTGAGTCATTGCCCATGATAAATAATAAGTGTACAAGTCAGGCTGTAGAAGCACGAAAACAGGGGGGTCCAGGTGTAAATAGGGTTTTGACTAGCTATCTCTTGCCATCCTTGAGACACACACAAAAAGAAAGGTGCTTACTCCTCAAGAAAAAAAAATAATAAGAGCACAAAGATAAAAAAAAAAAAAAGAAAAAAGGACAGAGATTTTCTTTTCCTACATTTTGTGGAATACTGCTAAATGACCATGCTTGAAACAAACTGAATTTGGACAGTATATAATTCAATAAACAGATAAGAAAAAAGAAAATGCTATCTTTTCTGAGCTTTGTTATAGTCAAGCTTTATCAATTTGGATACCTTTGCATTGAAAGACTTGCTAAGAAAGTTGGTAAGTCCAACATTTTTTATTATTTGGATATGACACTGGAAATTTATTAAGCATATTTAGTAGGTAAGCAAGTGGCAGGGAAATTTTTGAAATATCTGAATGAATTGCCTATAAGCATCTGGTGTGTCTCTATTCTTGGAAGAAGGAAAGTATTTAAATTCTTTTCCATCGTAGGCAAACTGTTAGGAAAAGAATGCTGACGTGAGCATAAGGAAAACTGAAGACTTGTACTCCAATATTTAATTTGTAGCCAACTTCTTCTTAAGCCTATGTATTCAAGTGTCGGATGTATAACAGGTTAACAATAAAAAATATGTGGGTCAGAGGAGAAAATAACTTGAGATTAAAGCCCGAGCAGGGATGGGAATGCAAAAGGTGCGAGTGTTATGAGGTGCTGCCCCTTTGCCAGGAGATGGCTACTGATTTGCCCCCAAGCTCTCTGGCCACCATCCTGAATGGGGAACAAGTGGTTACCTGATTCGCATTGCCCATGAGCTAAATCTAGTGCAGTTATTCAGAAAAAGCATAATTACTCTTGGTGCTTAGACTTGAGAGAAATTTCTCCCTCCCTTGGGTCCTCATAAAAAAGCCAATGAGTCATCTGGGGAAGCTCCTGGAGAGTATCCTCACAGGGGGTGGGGACATTTCAGGGAGGAGCTTCTCCCTCTCAGGCCTCTGGGGTCTGCCATCCTTTCAGTACTCAGTAAATGAAGTCACTTAACCTCTCAGTGACCAAGATGCTTCAGTTAGAAAACAAGGGCCTGAGTGATCTCTTGTGCTCCATCTAGCAGTAAAATTCTGTTTCTTGCATTCTGATCATTACAGTAGATCCTTAAAAAGTTCTGCTTACTAGCATTTTTCATCCTGGAAAGGTTGAATAGTCTTGAAATAAGACTGTGTGTGTGTGTGTGTGTGTTCAAAGGTTTTGCTCATTGATCTACTGTACTAGACAAGGTCCAGGAAGGAAACAGAACCTACAATGGTAATTTGAAAACAGAGTATTAAAAATAAAGAATTATTAACTGGTAGCAAGTGGGTAGCCAGCACTAAAAGGGGATAAAAGAGAACTCAAAGAATACATGGGGGCTGAGAAATGTACCCAGGGAAGGAATGCACTTGGAGTGGGGCATCTTCTGCAATGCTTAGATTTAGAATTCACGGGAGAGGGTGTAAGGACCCACTGGTTGGCAGAGAAGGTCACTGTAATGCCCAGGCCAACTCTTGTCACAGCCAGCTGGCAGCGATTGGTGTGTAAGGGAACTCAACCAGGGACTGACATTCAGAAAACCTTCCATTGGGGTTCCGGCAACACTTGGTGGAGGGTGTGCCCTTCCCCCTTACTCCTCTGCTCGCCATCACCTCTAGCAGCTGAGCTCTAGAAGCAAGAAGACAGGGAGCAATCAAGTCAAAAGAAGTCTCTTTCTCTGGTACTATCTCTTCTCTAACACCTTCCATGACAAAGCTTAACATGGTGCCAGCTGGCAAAGGAGAAGTCTACACTGATTCCAATTCCAGTATCACAAAGCCGGGCAACAAAGGGTGAATTTGGAGAGTATAGGCAAAAAAAAAAAAAAAAAAAGGATAATTGACATACCTACCTTCCCCTAAGTCATTAAATTCTTAAGCATGTAATATGCATACACAACCGTTCACTATGCATTTTGTGTTTCAGTACATAACGTAATGCATGGTACAGTGTTAAAGTGTTGGGATAAGAAATTGTGGCGGTGGATCTACGGCACTAGCAATTTTTCCAGCAGTCCCATGGGCAGTTGGCACTGGAAGTTTGTCAAATAAGCATCCTGTATCGCTATAATAACTTTCTAATATTCATGGCACACAAGTTTGTGATTTAAAGCATCACAACCACACTAGTAAGCCAATAACCATCTGAAAAAGAAGACCGTATTTTGGGTAAATGCTAATTCATTTATTCAGTCAGCCAACAGATATTTAATAAATGTCTATTATATCTAGATGCTAGGGATACAGAGCAAGATAAAAATTAAAAAGCTCCAGAGGATTTACAGTGGCAAGTGTTGTGAAGAAGATGCATCAGTGCTATGAATGCAAATTATAGGGAGACTTTACCTTCTCAGGAAGACTGTGCTGAATTCTCAGCAAGTGCAACTGAGGGAGAGCTGAGAGGAGGAGTTAGTTGCCTAAGGGTAGGGTGTGGTGGAAAAAAAAAAAGCAGTGCCAGGCATATCCTGTGCAAAGACCCTATGATGGGAAAGAACATATATTCAAGGAACTGAAGATCTGTGTGCCTGAAGCCTAGGGATCATGGGAAGGGATCACTGAGGGAGATGAATTCTCCAGCTCTTCTGGGTCTCCAGTCTACCGGTCCATACTGCAGATTTGGACTTACTAGCCTCCATAATCATGTGAGCCAATTCCTTCTAAATATCTATACATATCAGATAACCTATTGGTTTTGTTCCTCTGGAGAATCTGAGCAATACAGATTTTGGCAGGTAGGAGAACACCACGTGGATACTTCTTCAGGATTTAATCACTGTGTCAATGGTTCTCAAATGGGGGCAATTTGGGGGACATTTAGCAATGTCTGGAGATGTTTCTGGTTGCCATCACTTGGGGAAGGTGATATTGGCATCTAGGGAGTAGAGATCAGGCTAAACCTTCTAAATGAATAAACATAGTCCTCCAACAACAAATAATTATCTCTTCTATATTGTCAATAGTAGCAAGGTTGAAAAATCCTGCTCTCTCTGAATGGAGAGCCACTGAAATATTTTAAGCAGGACCGGGGGCAGGGGTTGGAGTGGGTGGTAGGAGGAAAGATCAGTGACATTGATCTTTTGCATTTCAAAAAAATATTTTGGTCTCTAGAGAGTCCATAGTAGATACACATTGCAATCAAAAGGGTCTTAAAAAAAATACTGCTCTCATTGTTAGCCTTGTAAAACCTTAAGTAAAACTCATTTGTTTACAATCTTTCATATTATTATTATTTTTAAATTATCGCTATAAAAATTCTGGACCCCATTCCTCAGGAATTAGGAGAAAGTGAGTGACAGTATTATTCAAATGGCTTAACACAGGGGAAACAATTAAAAGATGGATAATGTTCATCCTTCAGTTATCTCATTCATATGACATGTTACAGATTTCTGTGAAATTAAGGAATTGATTTGTTTTCTATCAACTCAACTTTCAGACTTAAAAACATTTCCAGGTAAGTATGCAACTCATTTCCCCAAATTTCCATATGGTTAAGTGTTACTGAAGACTAGCTGTACAGGAAGTCATAAATATTGCAGTGGAAAGGTAATGAAGATTAAATTCTGAGATTTCTAATTTGCAGCCATAAGACCCTTAGCTGAGAGCTGAGGGGAAAGGATCCTGATTGCTGTAGGAAGTTTTATTACTGCAGTGGTAGATGTGAAAATTAGGAAAAAGGACACTCAAAAAGCCCAATATGTTGTAAGACATTCAGATGGCATAGCATATCAATGTACAGTTTTGTAGCCCATTCAATTTACTCTACCTTTAACTCAGAAAGGATAATATTTTAACATTCAGACACTTTATGTCCCAATCCTTTCTGTCTAGAAATCATGAAAAGTATAGATTGTAGATATGCTTCTATAAACAGCTTTGTGCTAAGATTTTTAGAAGAGATTTTGTTTTCAACTCTCTCTAAATGAATAACGAATATTGAAAATCATTGCAAAGGTGGTGCCCAGACTTGTTTGAGTATTTGGCAAACTCTTCTCCTTTTGGCAAACTTTTTAAAAAATTTATTTATTTCTGAGAGACAGTGTGAGCAGGGGAGGGTCAGAGAGAAGGAGATACAGAATCTGAAGCAGTCTCCAGGCTCTGAGCTGGCTGTCAGCGCAGAGCCCAATGCGGGGCTTGAACCCACGAACCTGAAATCATGACCTGAGCCGAAGTCGGACACTTAACCGACTGAGCCACCCAGGCGCCCCTCTTTTTAGCAAACTTAATTTTCCTGTCAAATTCTGATTGAACCAGGTATATTGGCCCACCTAGACCCAACTTCATCAAAGTACTAATTCTCACTGTAATTTCAAATTATCAAACACTTCCTTTGATCCTTAGACAAAGAGAAACTGTCAGAAAAGAAGATGGAATGTGATTGAATGCTAAAAAGTCAGTTAAAGGCGCACCTGGGTGGCTCAGTCGGTTAAGCATCTGACTCCAGCTCAGGTCATGATTTCACGGTTCGTGGGTTGGAGCCCTGGGTCAGGCTCTGTGCTGACAGCTAGCTCAGAGCCTGGAGCCTGCTTCAGATTCTGTGTCTCCCTCTCTCTCTCCGACCCTCCCCTGTTCACGCTCTCTCTCTCTCTCTCTCTCTCAGAAATAAATAAAAACATTACAAAAGTAAAAAATAGTCAGTGAAAGTAGCTAAAAATAAAACTGTCCTTCAAATAAATATTAAAAAAAACCCTTGTACCTTAATGCAAAAAGGAAAAATAAGAATCTTCATGTTGGCTGGGAAATAATAACCATAAAAAGTATTTCTTAAGTATGTAAGTCCTAGAATATTATAATTCCAGAGATTCCATATATTTTTATCTGGGTGAAAAAGTATATATTACTTTTTGCAGGGTTGAGCCCTCTAGATGCTTTTATTAATTTATACCTTCAAGCCTTCCCCACCCCCCTACTATTTGCTTAAAACAAATCAGCAAGCAAACAAGCTAGAGTATTAGAAAGAAAAAACTTCTGAAAACTGAAAGAATTTGATTGTTACCAATTAGCAGTGGGTATTAAATAGATTCTCAACAGTTGATATCATAAAGATTAAGTAATATTGAGGACTCAGAATTGTACATATTAAATAACTGAATATTCAATCCAGAGGGCATCTATATACAGTTTTAAAACTGTGCCTGCCTGGCTTCCTCATTTGTACTTGAACTGGCTCCAATACTACACTGTTCTCCCCATGTACACACATATTCACCTTTCACTCACATTCCTGATAAGCGGAACCGCACTTCTTTGGAGATGGAAGCAATCTAGATAGTGGCTAAAAGGAAGTGTGGATGAACAAGCAGCTGCAAGGGTGATGTCTACCATATTTAATGACTGTCCTGCAAAGAATCAGAATCACTATTTATAAAAACACTGACCTTCCTACCTCTTGCCACATCACATTTTAAATCAAAGAAAAGGAAGAATCTAAAAGAGGAAACATGTGGGCAACTGTTCACACTGTAGTCCCTGAAATCAATCTATTCCACTGGAGGACACTTTAATTGTGAGAGCATTTGCCTTCATGCTTGGTGCTTTTGCTCATTCTTTTGTTTTTGATACTTATGCTTTCTTTGCCAGGTTGTTGGCTGATAAATTATTTTCAAACATTTATATGACTTCTGTTTATGTATTCCAGAAGGGGGAAGACCTTTTGTTATATGTAGTAAAAATCAAGTGAAACGGATAGTCAGGGTCGTGATTTGCCAAAGGTCAAGGGTCATGACAAGTGACCAACTCCAGAGGCTTTGAGGTCAAAGGTGCAATTGGAATCCCATAACCCCCACTCTGGCTTTTTACATCACAAAGGAGAGCAATGCTTTCCTGACTTTTGTGAAGGAATCTGCACCCGTGTTCACAGTTTTCCTTGAAAAATTATTTCAAAATGATTCTGCCCATGATTTTTCCCCTTGAAACCAAGTGGCATGAAATAGGCTTTTATATAAATTGAATGTCTCCTTAGCTTTTTATTAGTTATTCTATATTGGCAACCTAGAGGAAGAGGAACTAACAGAGATTAATATGTGTTTTTTAAATGGAAAAAAGCTCATTTTTTAAAAGTTCAAAACCCAAACCAAAGAGGTACATTTATCTTTTTGTTATTTTCTTTTTCAATCCCATGTGTATTTACTGAAAGCACCTAAAATTTTGTTTTCCTTGAAAGACTAATAAGAGCAATAGTGGTCTCTTATGCTTTCTAATGGGGATATAGCTTTAAAGTTAAGTTCTTAATATGGGTCCAAAATATGGTTTTGTAGCAAGAATGATTCTGGCATTATTATAATTTTTGTTTGTTTGTTTTTCTAATTTAAAACAAATACAAAACATCAATGATGCCAGGGCCACTGTTTAGGTCAGAGTGTCTGGCAGATCTCACGATATATTAGTAGCTGCAGCTGTAGCTATACCATGTGAAATGGAGGAAAAATGGAGAACCTTACTTTTCAACTCCATTGGTTTCTAACCTCTCATGAGCACTTAATTCCTCATAGAGAAGGAAATAGTCACGCTGCAGAATCCTGTGGCCCATGAAGGGTAATTGGATAACATCTTTTGAAAGATTTACAAGGCTGCCAAGGATTTTGCCAGCTTTAAACCTGATTGATTCAGTGTGAAAAGATCTGAACAATTCTGACCTAAAAGTTTAAAGACAGACCTTTCCTGTGAAAGTATAATTTAGAGCCTGTAATAAAATTGTATTGGAAAACACCACATTGAAGAACACAGCCATAAATTGCAAAACTTAGCATTATGTTAAAGGACATTTTTTTCCCTCAAGTCCTCTGAAAGAACCCTAATTGTTTACCAGATACTTTAATAATGAAGTGTTTTTGTTTTTGTTATTATTATTATCATTTGCTTTATTTTTATTTTTTTCCCCTGGGAGAACTCCTTGAAGACAAAACTATCCAACTACTTTGCCTCCCTAACCAAGAAGTCAAACTTCTTGATAATACATACAGATGGAGTTTATGTAAGTTTTTTCTTATCAGGTAAAATAAAGAAAAGTGAAATTCTGTTTGTCTTTAACAAACAAAGAGTAGACTAAACAGACTTGTTCCATATTTTAATTTTTCAAAGTGTGGGTTCTCATCATATATTAATTTCCATTTTGACAAAATATATACACTCATAATTAGTACAATATTTTGTGGGTAGACTCAGATGTGTGTGATGACTCAGACAGATTAATGATTAAATATCTTCCAGCTAATTACTCCAGGCCATTAATTATTTATCTAAGTCCATAATTCTATCATCTATTTTAGTCTCTCTCTTCTATTGCCCATTTTGGAAAAAGCAGATTTGGGAAAATGAAAGCATAAAAATTTTCAAGTAAACAAAATTAAGCAGAGCACATACATTTTTTTTCCTTTTCCTTAGAATCAGGGAAAAATTGAGACTATGGTATTTAGACAAAAGCCTATTGATCTTTAAACAATACCTCCTTTGTAACATGTTCACTAACTCTGTGTTTCTTCCTCAAATTTCAGTTTGAAGGATTAGGGAAAAATGCCATGTGCCCACTTACCTGTGATTTGGGAGATATGACATTTGCCTTTTGATTCTTTGAATCATATGGACTAGTGCTAGATGTTTAAAATAGAAATCTCAATTTAGGGTATTTTGTCCCCATTCACATATTTTCAAGTGACCAGAAATGACTGCTTTTTAATATAGATTTGTGAGAACACAAACTTGTCAACAAATTGAAAGCTTACTTTCCCACCGTCTTTTCAAAAGAAAAAACAAAAGCAGAACTGTACCATTAAGAAAGAAGTTTCAATTAAGAAATGTGTAAAGGAGGAACCCTCTTCCATGTAAACCAGTTTATACTGAGAAAGGCATTCCGAAAGCTAAGAGGGGACAATGTGCTGGGCTCTCATATTTCTTTCCCGAAGAATTAGGTAGTAAGTTAGCTCAGGCTTTCACCCTTTCCAACTCTAACTAGAGTTAAGTGTCTAGGAGGTAATTCAACCAGCCACCTGAAAATCCGCCCTGTCTTAAGAATTAGAACAGTTCCACCCTTATTGAAGCCATCAAGAGTTGAATAAATTCCACTGTATCAACTTCCAGCTGGCTGTTAGCAATTTCTGCGGGACAGCGTTATTATGTTGGTCTACAATAGTACTCTAAACTGGCATGGTCCCCAGAAGCTCTTCCTCAGAACGTTACAGTCAGTTAAGCTGAAAATTGTTAACTACTGGAAAAATACCCTAGGGTGAATGAAGAGGCATATTAGGAACTGGCAATAAAAATATTTTTTGATATGCTCACATCACTTCAAATATCTTTATACAAGTCATCCATTCAACAATAAAGGCTTAGAACAGATAGCCTTTTCCAGAGGCTTGACTTTGAGTTCTGGTGCCACCTAGTGGAAAGGAGGAGGAAGAGAAGATGCAATAGAGGCCTGACTTGAGTCACCATTAAGTAGATCGTGACTATCATTTGACTAATTTCCTTCAAATCACTTAGTATATAAAAATTACCTGTTACTTTCCTGATGAGATATTTTTCAGGGCTCCCCATCAGTTAAAGGGTTATCAACCCCCTATTTTTCTACATACCTTTGTAGCATCACTTGCAAATATTTCTCTCCATAAATTTTTCATAATAGCCACATTGGTCTACTTCCAAACAACATTCCTCATCTTTGCTCATGCTGCCTTCCCAGACAGAATAGATTCTCTTATCTTTTTAGAATCTCATATTGGAAAGTCCTTCTGGATGGATTAGATGCCTTCAGTCCGTGTGTCTCCCATAAAATTCCCTCATAAGAATTTCCCCCAGCTGCGTCTTGAACTTCTCTAGAGGCAAAGAATTCAACCTGATCTGAGATGGCTTGCTACATTTTCAATCACCTCTGGGTAGAAAGTGTTTTCTTACATTGGACTCACAACTTCGGCTCAAGAGCACCTCACATGGAGGTGTGAGTTCAGTGCACAGATTTCAGATCACATTTCAACTTTGCAACTTTCTAGCTGTAGGACACTGAGAACATGACAAGCTCCCTAGATCTCAGTTTCTTTTCACTATAAAATAAAGATGAGAATAATGTCTATTATATCAGCATTGTGCATCAGCTTGTAGGTATGAAAGCACTTACATACTTTCACGGTACATGCGTTAAAAGTGATTTATTATATTTATAGCTTGGGGGAGTCATCAAGATATGAGCAATGGTTGCAGTTAATGGGAGCAAATGGAAAGAGTATACTGGGCGATAAATCTCAATGTGTATACTTGGACTATTCTACCTGTAAGGGGCTCCACTAGTCCCATAAAGATATAAATTTGGGGAGGCACCTGGGTGGCTCAGCCAGTTAAGCATATGATTTCAGCTCAGGTCATGATCTCATGGTTTGTGGGTTTGAGCCCCGCATCGGGTTCTGTGCTGACAGCTCAGAGCCTGGAGCCTGCTTCACATTCTGTGTCTCCCTCTCTCTGCTCCTCCCCAGCTCGTGTTCTATTTCTCTCTCAAAAATAAATAAACATTAAAAAATGATATAAAGTTGGGAGATGCTGCATGCTATAGGCAGCTATCTGCTGTATAAAACTATACAGCTATATATTAGTTGTACATAGTTACATATACATGGATATGTGAAACTAGCATAGTCAAGGCTGTCAATTCCTGACATATTAACAACTTCCCTTATGTTGCCTAAGTTGGCATTTTCTAAACCGATTTGACCCAATAATCCTCTTTAATGTAACGTCTTAACATCTTAATACACATTTATGGCTTAAAAGAGGGATCTTCAACTGAAAACCTTTAAGGACAAAGCAAACAATGTAAACCAGGGAAGTAGGTCAGGTGAAATGCAGCATGGAATACTATGAATTATGAAAAACCAGAGGACACACATCTCACCGAGATGCAGTTCAGTTTGGCTTGTGAAAAACACTGTGTAGACCTAAGAAAACATATCTGCAAGCTGACCACGGGCCATGTTCAGCCAATCTGTGATTCCTGTAGAGTGACTAAAGAGAACTGTGTAACCTGGAGAAGAATGAAATTTTAGAGATAATAAGGAGCACTTAACAAAAGCGATTGTGAAGGGGAGGTAAGAGATATAAAACCCGGAAAGAGTAGCATCCTGGAAACAAAGAGAGACAAAACAGAGGGGTCTCTGGAACCAGAGAGAGGGTGCATTCATTTCCATTGCTGCCATCACAAAATACTACGGTCTTAGTGGCTTAACACAAAATTATTATTTTAAAATTCTGTGGGTCAGAAGTTTGACGTGGGTCTCAATGGGCTAAAATCAAGGTGTTTGCAAAGCTGTGCTACTTTTGGAGGCTCTAGGGGAGAATCAGCTGCCTACCCTTTCCAGCTTCCAGAACCACCTACAGACCTTGGCTTTGGCTCCCTTCTCCAGCAGCGACATACCGTGTCCAGTACTTTTCATATCACATCAGTTTGACCTCTTCTCCTGCCTCCCTCTTCCACTTACAAAAAATTCTTTTAAAAAATTTTATTTATTATTATTATTGATAGAGAGAGAGAGACAGAGAGAGAGAGAGAGAGAGAGGAAATCCCAAGGAGGCTCCACATGCAGCAGAGACCCCAACACAGGGCTTGATCCCCATGACCCCTGGATCATGACCTGAGCCAAAACCAATAGGCAACCCTCAACTGACTGAGCCACCAAGGCACCCCTCCCTCTTTCAATTAAAAAACCAAAAAAATAAAACAAACAAACAAAAAACAAACCCTTGTGATTATATGGAACTCACCCAGATATATCACCCAGATATCTCAGGGTAATTTATTTTAAAGTCAGCCAATTAGCTACATTAATTTCATCTGCAACCATAATTCCCCTCTGTCGTGTAACACAACAAATTAACATGTTCTGGAAATTAGAACATGGACATCTTGGGGGAGCCATTATTTTGCCTATAGCAGAGAGTAAGAAGGAAGAATACTGAGGGAGGCCACTATGCCACTGTGACTCTGAGAGTGAGAACTGGAGCATCTTCATGCTCCTGCTCACCCCAAACTATCCATCCTCTTACTTCATAATAATGGGAGAGAAAGTTAAGAAAGGGAAAGAATATTGAAACCCACCTGGTAAGAAATTATGCTTGTAATAATACACGGTGTGTGGCTCTATGGTGTCTATACAAATTAGAATATAGATGCTCATTAGGAAGGATGAGAAAAAGGGTCCTCTTAAAGAAAAAGAAAAGGGGGCTGTTTCTCAGCAGATAAAGTCCCCAAAGTTTCCCCCATCCCCTTCTAAGGGAAGACGGTGTCGATTCCCTAGTCAGGCTGATGTGGTCCTGTGAAAGACTGTGTGCAGGGAGAAGCAGTCCACATAGCCGCTGCCATGCTCAGAGACATGCTTCCATGGCTTTCCCCAAACTTTGTAGGATTTTCTCGAAGCATTTTGTACCGAGCTCTAGGATAGCCAGCAGCACACGTTCCTTTGGCCTCTTACATAAATACCTTTCTTCTTGACACAGCGAGTTGCCTGAATACAAAGGACATTTAAAATACTTTTTTTTTTCAATCTCAGCAGAGTCTTTATATTGTTAGATTTACCACTGGTGGAACACATGAGATGATTTCACAGGATATGAAGATAAACTTTAAAACAGTGCTAGTTAAGGATTTGAGTGTGTGTGTGTGTGTGTGTGTGTGTGTGTATAGCTTCTTGATATTCAAAGTGTGCTTTTCAGCCTTATTGGGAGCTCATGAGAAATGGAGAAATGGGCCCCACCCAGACTTACTACACCAGAATCTCTCTCTCTCTCTCGAGACAGAGACGGAGTCAGAGAGACAGAGAGTGTTCACATGGGGGAGGGGCATAGGAAAAGGGAGAGAGAGAATCTTAAGTAGGCTTCATGCCTACGGCTGAGCCGGACTTGGAGCTCGATTTCATAACTGTGAGATCACGACCTGAGCCAAAATAAAAAGTCAGATGCTTAACAGACTGAGCCACCGAGGCATCTCATGCACCAGAATCTTGATTTTAGCTTTCTCCCCAGGTGACCTGTGCACATAACAAAGTTTGAGAAATACTGGTGAAGAATCAAACCCGTGATCTGACAGGTAACTGTGTAGAACAGGGAACATTTTTAAAAAGTTGAGTCCATTTAAGTTTCATTTAGAGAAAAATACCACATAGTGGTTGCCTAAATATGGCAAACAGTGAAAGAACTTAAAAAAAAAAAAAAAGACTGAAATGTGGAAAACAATGAACACAAAAATGTGACTAAAAAAATACTAAAAATGTATGTGAAATTTGTTGGATATTTAATTTTCTGTGTCTTTTGGCACCATGTTATCCCTCTCACCTAATAGACTGCTACTTCCTTTTTCCTGTCTACCTCTACCTTGAGTTTTCTTTCCTTTTTCTTTCCTAAGTCAGTAACTTCAAAGCTTTGCCTCTTTCATTTCTTCACTCAGTCTACAGATATTCACGGAGCACCTGGCTGTGCCATATTCTAGGCACTGGTAAATAAGAATGGTTTAGATACTCGATAGATATTAGATAGATAGATATTAGATATTAGAGATATTATATTATCTCTAGACAATACAGATATTATCCACCATACCTATGATATCTGAAATTCTGTAGGCACCTAGAGCACTTCCTCTATTTCTAACAAATAACAAACGCAAGAACAAAGAACAAACTCAAATGTCTTCAGGTTTGACTTAATCACACAAAGCAATGAGCATATGCACATGTTACAATAACTTTAGTTATAAATGAAAGTTCAATTATTGCTACTTGGGGCAATACAGTACTACTCTTGGAATCCTGGGCATTAATTTTTCAACCATATCTTTCTTAAACTAACCCTCATGAAAAAAGGAATTTCAGAGGTAAAATGCTTAATCTATAGAGCTTATTGTTTTTTTCAGACTTTCAAAATAGCCATACTTCAGGAAGAGCTAATCATGATTCTCTTGTCTGCTTATGAGTAAATCTTTTACAGTGTAACACCAGAGATATTGTCCATCTGTGTTTTGCTGGTTTAACACTGGTTTAACACTTCCAAGTGCCTAAATGAAGTGATTCATGAATGGCTTAGAGTGTGGTTTTAAGATCAAGAGACATGGGATATCTGTACCCATAGAATGCCTTTCAGTTATCAGAAAACCGTATTATTTATTTTTGGGTGCCTAGATGGCTTAGTCAGTTAGGCATCTGACTTTTGATTTCAGTTCTGGTGATGATCTCACAGTCGTGGGATGGAGCCCCATGTGGGGTTCTTTGTTAAGCACGGAGCCTGCGTAAAATTCTACTTCTCTCCAGCCTCTGTCTTTAAAATACAAAGTGAAAAAAAAATTTTTAAAGAAAACCTTATTATTTAAACATTTAGGGCAAAAGACAATTTGCCTAGAAAATTTACTAGAAAATTGATTCAATAATCCAATGAATCTAGTATGAATTACTGACCACTGAGCAAGTTTTATTATCTAAGACATTCAAATGATCACTTCTGTGTGCTATTTTGATGTGAGAGCTACGATTTAATGTTTATTAGATCTCTTAAGTACTCTTTTTAGATTAGATACTTACTCTTTGTATCTTCTCATTTAATCCTCACAACTGCCATTTTATAGGAGAGAAAACAGAGGTACAGTTGATTTGAATCCAGGCAATGTGAGGATAAAGTTCAAATTCATAATCCTTTCATTCCTTCCTTGTCTTTAACTTAAACTTTTTTTTTTTTTTAGATCATAGTGTCTGTGAAGCATGAGTATAATACTAGGGGAAAAACTAGCTAGCTTGAAGAAAAAATAAATTGAAATGGAAAGCAATTAATTTCTCTTAATGTGAACGAAGGATGACCTATATACTTGCGGAGAAGTGATTTCAAGTGTGGAAATACATAGGGAAAGAAATCCTCTCCACTGAATAAGCAATTTAGCATTTATTCTCCTGTTTTTTAATCTTTATATTTTACATGTTTTTATATTTGTTCTAAAAACTTTGTTTTCTACCAAACCACTGTTACATCATTACATACATGTACATTCTCCTTCTCAGTGTGTGTACACACACACACGCCATTATTTACTTATAAAATGACTGAGAATCATTGCCTTGACCCTCTTTACCCTTCTGTAAATCTCTCAGTTCTTTGTTGGAAAGAAAGTATGATCAATAGAATGAATCTGTACCTACAACCAAAGAGATCTTTCATTCAAACCCTTGCTCATGGCTGGCTGTTTGTGCCTCAGTATCTTCTATCTGTAACAGGAGAACCATAGCAGAACCCAAAAGGAAGGGTTGTTAGGAGGATTTAATGCAATAAGGAATGTCAGTAGTACCTTCCCTCTGGAGGGGCTTTAGGACTTGAGCCTCCAAGCTTGTTTCTTGATGTGCTGGTAAAAGATACAGCCCAGATTAGGCTGTGCTGGTTAGATTTCAGCCCTCCGTGTTTCAGTCCATAAGCTAGGACTCGGCCTAGGACCCATTCAGTCTAGTCTGTATGTTCTGGATCAGCACAAAGTGTCCTCACGCAAAGCTTTCCCTTCATTGTGTGATGTCTTTGCAATTGAAAAACAGAGAAACAAAGATCTAGTAAAATTAAGTTACATAAAATAACTGAAGTGATATGCACTGGAAGATATGTGATGGGATCATTGTATATAATGATAATAATATTACTACATCCATTAGAAAAACTTTCAAAAGCATCTTTTTTCCTCTGCTGTTATGGTTATTACAGATACAATCATTTTTATGTAGCCATGGTCCTATATATGGATCGTTTAGGTTTCTTTCTTTTGTCTCCTTCAGAAACTTAACTATTTTTTTACCATTACAATACTGCTTCAAGAAATCTGAAAAGAGACATTCAAATTTTTCAAATACCTATTCTGCAGACATATATTTTCTATGTCTAACAAGTATTGGTGTATTTATAACTCAAAAATTTTTATTTTAAAATTACTTTTGGTAATGTTTTTGAAATAGCTTATTTTATATTACTTTTTGGAATGATTTTAGCCATTGGGTAAAGCCAACAATTAAAAAAAGGATTTGACACCTCAAAAAATAAAATACATTTGGCATGTGAAAAGTCACACCTCAAATTTGAGCTGTTAATAATAACAGGGAGAGTTATAGCTGAAAGGGTCGTTACACACTTATAAAGGAAGTTTCACTAAATATAGTCAGCATTTAGAAGTGTTGACGGCAAGAGTTGAAAATAAAACCTCAAGACAACTTTTTATTTAAAATTCTACTTTTTTGTGTGTGTTAATGTCATTTTGAGGAAACCTCACATTTTAGTGTAACATAATAAAGAAATAAGAAACATAATAAAGAAATGAGAAAATAATTTAAAAACTAGTGGATAGCTCAAAGTAGTCGACAGTGTATCTTTAAACAGGCACATAAAGAGCGCATGAAACAGTTTGAAACTTTCATCTTGCTCACTCTGTTGGTCTATTCATGGGACTTGTCCGACACCAGGTTGGTTGCAATACTTTTTCTTCCTATAGTTTTAATTAAACTACATAAGAATTGTTTTGTCCTGATAAGTAATCTGGATTTTCCTCACTGTAACAGGATCAATATTCTTATAAATAGTATACTAGAACATTTTAATTTCTTACTGGAAACATGTCCCCCTTCAGGTCAAAAATACAGAGAAGAGATAGGCTGGAAAGATGGTGGAGGGGGAGGACCCTAGGCTTACTTCATTACACAGATACAACTAGATAATGCTCACATCATTGTATATAACCCAGAAAACGACCCCAAGACTGGCAGAACAAAAGCCAAACTAAATGTAGGGAAGGAGCGACATCATGGAGTATGAAGAGCAGAGACGCAGTAGGCAACTATCTCTCCTCAGGACTATCTGCTGGAGGGCGGAACTTGTGCAGGTAGAGAGGGGAGAGAGAAAGACTATTACACCTGGGAGCCCGCATGGAGAACACAAATCCCCGTAACACATTTGGCTTTCAAAACTAGAGGGGCTGAATTTCATGAGTGCTTACAACCAGCAGGACTTAAAACCTGGAATTTTAAAAATCAGTGGCTTTGCTCTGGGAGACTGGGAGGGTGAGAAGAAAGTGAATCCTCACCCTAAAAGAGACAGCACAACAAACAGCCCCTCTGAGATACAGCAGAGAGGCAGCCGTTTGAAAAACACCTGGCACTTACTGGAGGGAGAGTTGTTTACTCATCTTGGAGCACAACCTGAAGGGAAAGAGATACTTGGGAGACTCCTTCAGGAGCAAGGGAGCTGGCAGGTGTCATTTCCCTCCCCTGCTGCCTACATAAACTCACAGCCACCTGCCCAAATCAGCACAACACCACAGTCACTACCTAACTTGCTGACACCACCACCCCTCTTACTTGTGCTTCAGAGTATCCACCCCTTCCAGCCAGGCCGACCTCAGTCCACTACTGCAGTTCCCCTCCCATAGAGTTCTGGCACAAATCTTGCCAAATATACTGTGCCCCGCCCTGTGCACATTGTGGATCCACTCCCCCCAATATGCTGTTGGCCAGAGCCCATCCAAAGTTGTATCATAAGCCTGGCAGTGTGAAAGCAGCCCAGACAGGGGCCAGCACCACTCCTCCTTCTGTGCTAGAGAGAGGGAAAGAGAGCCGTGCACAGCAGACTGTGGTCCCACAAGTGAGCTGGGGCAACCATCTGGTCTGATTGCAGGGCCCACCCACCAATGAGAGCCCAGGGGCAACGCAGGGAACATGCCCTGAAATTTGGTGCTACTATATCTTGCAAATGCCTGGTCTGACTCAACTTAAGCCTAAGGCGGGTCCAGACGGGCCCACTAACACCACAGGGACCAAGCACTGCTACAACAGGCAAAGAAAGCCAGACAACTGGACTGAAGGAAAAGGTGACTCAGCCACAACAGCAAAGTGGAATCAACACACATAGGAGACAACCCGGAAGTGCCAGGTTCTACTGAAGAGGGGGCATCGCACTGCAAAGAACTACAGAACCGCTGCTTCATAAAGCACTACTTTCAAGAGCAGGACATGTAGTCGACTTTCCTAAAACACAGAAACAGACACAAAGAGACAAAATGAGGAGACAGAGGAATATATCCCAAATGAAAGAAGAGGAAAAATCACAGCAAGAGACCTAAGTAAAATTGAGATAAGTAATATGCCTGATAGAGAATTTAAAATAACAATAATAAAGATACTCATTGGACTTCAGAAAAGAGTGAAAGACATCAGTGAGACCTTCAACAAAGAGATAAAAAAGAACCAATCAAAATGAATAAAATGACAAATAAAATTAATAAATAAAGCTAGACGGAATAAATAGCAGACTAGCAGAAGTAGAAGAATAAATCAGCAACCTACATGGTAGAGTAATGGACAGTAATCAAGCTGAGCAGGTGAGAGGAAACAAAGTACATGCAAAAGGAGAATAGACATAGGAAACTCAGTGACACCATCAAGTGTAATAACATTCACATTATAGGGATCCCAGAAGGAGAAGAGAGTGAAAGAGGAGCAGAAAATTTATTTGAAGAAATAATAACTGAACATTTCTGAAATCTGGGGAAGGAAAGAGACATCCAGACATAGGCAACACAAGGAGTCTCCAAAAATATCAATCCAAGAAGCTCCACACTAAGACACACAGTAATTAAAATGTCAAAAAGTAGTGATAAAGGGAAAATTTTGAAGGAAGCAAGACAAAAGAGAACAGTTGCATACACTGGAAAACCCACAGTGCTATCAGCAGATTTTTCAGTCAAAACTGTGCAGGCCAGAAAGGAGTGGCATGATATATTCAAAGTGCTGAAAGAAAAAAACCCTATAGTCAAGAATATTCTATCTAGCAAGGCTATCATTCAGAATAAAAGAAGAGATACGGAGTTTCCCAGGAAAAAAAAAAAAGTTCAAGGAATTGATGACTATAAACCAGCCCTACAAAAGGGATTTTTTTTTCCAGTGGAAAGGAAAGGCCATAATTAAGAGTAAGAAAGTAGGAAGCAGAAAAGCAGTAAAAATAAGTATATCTGTAAATATCAGTCAAGGGACTCAGAAAATAAAAGAATGAAAAGAATGACACTATATGGGGGCATGTGGGTAGCTCAGTTGGTTAAGCATCCATCTGACTTCAGCTCATGATCTCGTAGCCCATGGGTCTGAGCCACACATCAGGCTCTGTGCTGACAGCTCAGAGCCTAGAGCCTGATTCAGATTCTGTGTCTCCCTCTCTCTGTCCCTCCCCTACTCACACTTTGTCTCTCTCCATCTCTCAAAAATGAATAGATGTTAAAAAAAATAAAAAGAATGACACCATTTGCCTAAAATGTGGGGGATAGAATGGATTCTTAGTGACCACCAACTTAAAATAGACTGCTACATTTAGAAGATGTTATATACAAAAGAAATGGTAACCACAAATCAAAAACCAGTAATATATATGCAAAAAAATAAAGAGAAAGAAATTCAAGTAAATCACTAAAGAAAGCCAACTAATCGTGAGAAGAGAGCAAAAGAAGAAAGGAACAGAGGAACTACAAAAACAACCATCAAATGAGTAACAAAATGGCAATAAGTGTTTATGTATCAATAATTACTTTGAATGTAAATGCACTAATTGCTCCAACCAAAAGACACAGGTGATGGAATGAATAAAAGAACAAAAGCCATCTATATGTTGCCTACAAAGAGATTCATTTCAGACCTAAAGACACATGCAGAGTGGGGTGCCTTGGTGGTTCAGTCGGTGTGTCAGACTCTTGATTTTGGCTCAGGTTATGATCTCACAGCCTGTGAGTTTGAGCCCCAAATCCGGGCTCCACATTGATAATGCAGAGCCTGGTTGGGATTCTGTCTCTCTCCCTCTCTCTGACCCTGCCCTGCCCACACACACACACACCCTCTCAAAATAAATAAATAGACATTAAAAACAAGGCAAGCAGAGTGAAATTGAAGGGATAGAGAAGCATTTGTCATACAAATGGATGTGAAAAGAAAGCCAGGGTAGCAATACTTGTATCATATGAAATGGACTTTAAAACAAAGACTGTAACAAGTGACAAAAGACATTATATAATCATAAAGGGAACAACCCACAAGAAGATATAACAACTGTAAATAGCTATTCGCCCAACATAGAGCACCCAAATACACAAAGCAGTTAATAATAAGCATAAAGGAATGAATTGATAGTGATACAATAATAGTAGGGGATTATAACAGCCCACTTACATCAATAGATAGATCATACAAACAACAAATCAACAAGGAAATAGTGGCTTTGAATGACATATTGGACCAGATGGATTTCACAGATATATTCAGAACATTCCATCCTAAAACGGCATAATACACATTCCTTTCAACTACACATGGAACATTCTCCAGAATAGATGACATATTAGGCCACAAAACAAGCAAATTCAGAAAGACTGAAGTCATACTGTGCATCTTTCCTGCCCACAACACTATGAAGCTAAAAATTAACCACAAGAAAAAAATCTGGAAAGAGCAAAAATACAGGTGGGTTAAATGACATGCTACTAAATAATGAATGAGTCAACCAAAAACTCAAAGAGGAACTCAAAAAATACATGGAGACAAATGAAAATGAAAACACAATGGTCCAAAATCTTTGGAACGTAGCAAAAGCTGTTCTAAGAGAAAGTATACAGTTAAAAATTGGCCTACTTAGAAATACAAGAAAAATATTAAATAAACAACCTAACATGACACCTAAAGGAGCCAAAAAAGAAGAACAAAGAAAACTCAGAACCAGTAGATGGAAGAAAATAATAGAATAGAGCAGAAATAAAACAAACTAAAAAAACACAATAGAACAGATAAATGAAACTAGGAGATGATTCTTTAAAAAGGTTAACAGAATTGATAAACCTTCAGCCAGATTCATAAAAAGAGACAGTGGGGGGAAGGGAGGAGAGGACTCAAATAAATAAAATGAGAAATGAAAGCAGGGAAAATGACACCACAGAATACAAAGGATTAAAAGAGAAGGATATAAAAAGCTATATGCCAACAACTTGGACAACCTAGAAGAAATGGACAAATTCCTAGAAACATAACCTCCCAAAACTGACTAAAGAAGAAACAGAAAATTGAAAAGACAGATTACCAACAATCAAATTGAATCAGCAATCAAAAATGTTTCGAATAACAAAAGTCCAGGACCAGATGGCTTCACAGATGAACCCTACCAAACATTTAAAGATGAGTTAATACCCATTTTTCTCAAAATAGTCCAAAAAGTAAGAGGAAGGAAAGCTTTCAAATTCATCCTATGAGGCCAGCATTACCCTGATACCAAAACCAGACAAAGACACCACAAAACAAGAGAACTACAGGTCAAAATCTCTGATGAACATGGATGTAAAAAGCCTCAATAAAACTACTAACACACCAAATCCAAAAAAGCATAAAAAAAAAATCAT
Source organism: Crocuta crocuta (assembly GCF_008692635.1). NCBI lineage: Eukaryota > Metazoa > Chordata > Mammalia > Carnivora > Hyaenidae > Crocuta > Crocuta crocuta. The sequence continues at coordinate 3,520,704 of NW_027532599.1, forward strand.
TTACCACAATCAAGTGGGATTTATTCCTTAGTTTCAAGGGTGGTTCAGTACTTGCAAATTGATCAAGATGATACTTCACATCAATGAGAGAAAGGATAAAAACCATAAGATCATTTCAATGCACAAAATGAAAAAGCATTTGAAAAGTAGAGAACCCATTCATGATAAAAATCCTGAACAAAGTAGGTTTAGAGGGAACACCCGTCAACATAGTAAAGGCCATACACAAGAAAACTCACAGCTAACATAATGCTAATGGAGAAAAACTAAGAGCTTTTCCTTCACAGTCAAGAAAAAGACAGAGATGTCCACTCTCACCACTTTTATTCACCATAGCACTGGAAATCCTAGCCACAGCAATCAGACAACAAAAAGAAAAAAAGGCATCCTATTAACCAAGGAAGGAGTAAAACTTTCACTATTTGCAGATGACAGGATACTCCATATAGAAAACCAGTGCAGACACTCTGGAAAATGGGATGGAGGTTCCCCGAAATTTAAAAATAGAACTTCCAAATGATGCAGTAATAGCACTACTTTGTATTTACTCAAAAATATGAAAACACTAATCCAAAAGGATTTATGCACTGCTATGTTTACTGCAGCATTATTTACAGCAGCCAAAATATGGAAGCAGCCCATATGTCCATCCATAGATGAATGGATAAAGAAGTGGTGTGTGTGTGTGTGTGTGTGTGTGTGTGTGTGTGTGAGAGAGAGAGAGAGAGATGGAATATTAGTCAGCCATAAAAAGAATGAAATTTTCCCATTTGCAACAATGTGGATGGATCTAAAGAGTGTAATGCTAAGTGAAATAAATCAGAGGAAGACAAACCATAGGATTTCATGCATATGTATAATTTCAGAAACAAAACAAATGAACAAAGTTTAAAAGAAAGAGACAAATCAAGAAACAGACTCTAATGAGTAAACAATGATGGTTATCAGAAGAGAGGTGGGTGGGAGGGTGGGTTAAATAGGTGATGGGAATTAACGAATACACTTACCATGATGAGCACTGGGCAATGTATAGAATCAGTGAATCGCTATACTGTACACCTGAAACTCATTTCACACTGTATGTTAACTATACTAGAATTTAAAATAAAATAGTAGAAGAACGAATTTTGGTTTTCTTATTAAAAGAATAGCCTTGCAAACCAGGTGATTTTCATAAAAGTGAATTTTCAATTTATTTATATCTTCTATAAGCATAAGAGGAAATAAACCTGGAGGTTCCAACCCTTAGGATTTTTCTACTAGAAAAGATAATCTTTCCAGTATAAAGACACATGAAACTCTTCTATTTTACATTCTTTAAAACTCATTGAACTCAACTATGTTTTCATTGTGCTATATAGAATAGCAATATTTTCATAATTGCATTCGAATAATTAAAAGAAAGTTAAATTTCCTTCAATATAAATGGATTACACTCATTTTGTCAGGTTTGTTGAATCTGGGATTCAATCTTAGGGCAGCTGCATTCTAGATATGAGACATCGGGCAAGTCACTTAGTTTTCCAGCTGATAGAAAAATAAAATGATGTTATATATTTAAGTCCTACAGCATTATGTCTCATAGAAAGCATTCATTAAATGTAACCCAAGTTACAGGCCTATAGTAATGATTTAGGTGGCCCAAATATCAAATTAACTAAAAATATCCCATGCTCTGGTATTCTGGACATATCACCATTCTCTGAAATGTCCATAGTCTATTCCAATTTGCATGAACTAAGAACACCAATAATCTGACTGATGATGGTAATAATAGAATTAACACATTACACTATCAACTATCAATTATTTGGCTTTTATACATTCACTTGAAATAAATTTAATGAACTTCTATATACAAGCCAATGGTCTGGGAAGTGGAGAAACAATGGTAAACAGTCCTTGCCCGTATGAAGCTTAGAGTCTAGAAGGCAGAGACACCCAAGTGAATATGTAGGGAAACAATTCACCAGGATAACTTCAAAATGGTAATACCCAAAAGAAAATCAACAAAGGTCATCCATTGAGTGATTAGGGGTCAGATCTAGCTTGGTTTGGGAGCCAGGGAAATCCAGCATGAGGAATTGACATCTGAGCTAAAACTAAAGGACAAGAAGGAGCCAGAGAAGCAAAGGTCTCAGGCCTCAGTGTCCCTACCTGTGTCCTCAAGCAGGCAGCAAATGCAAAGGCTGTATAAAGGAGAAAGTAACTTGCTTATTTGCAGAACAGAAAGAAAGCTGACAGGGGTAAATAAAGTACAGTAAGTGAAAGGAGAGTGGGAGGGGAAGATGTCCAGGTCATGCAAAGCCTTGGTCCTGGTAAGGGTTTTGGAGTTCTTAAGCAGGCAGAGGAGACATCTGATTTGCGACTTAAAGATCACTGTAGCTGCTATGTGAGCAATGGCTGCTGGGAGAGGAGAGCCAAAATAGGACATGGAATAGGAAGTTATTTTAATTCAGAAGACATGATGTGGCTTGGATTGAGGTGGTAGCTCTGTAGATGGAAAGACTGGATGTCCTATAACATATATGTTCCAAAAGAGCATATTTAGAAGTAGATTGGTAAGACTTCTTGATATGATGAAAAATGAGAGCAGAATCTAGGAAAACTGCAAGGTTTCTGGCTTGAGAAATTGGTTAGTTTGTGATACCATTTACTGAGATGAGGAAGTATAAGGAGGAAGAAGATTATGAAATCAGGCCAGTTTTCAGAGCCACATGGCCACCCTCACTTGTGGATGTGCTCCATTTCTCCAAATAAGAAGTGATTACTTGGAAACTGAGAAAACTTGGCACTTCCCTCATCCTTCTAAAATAACATTCACTTGCTAGTCCATGCCTAAAGCTCTATGCAAAAACTAGAATATTTATGCTTAACCTATGTCCACAATCCCTTATTTGTAATTCTGAGTTCCATTAGCTTGGAAAACTGAAAGATTTGTGTAACTCACTTAGTGGCAAAATTTACCTTCTCTTGTCTCATTTGGTGGCCAGATCCAGCCTGAATTTACATGAGGCCATTTATAGTCCTTATCTCTATTACAATTCATCTGTTTTACTGCAAAAATATTAACAAGTTTGATTATAGTATCTCACCCTAGGACCTACTGGGGCTACATAGGATACAGTACATGTGTGGCACTGGCTTTATGACATCAAAAGAAAATTAAGAATTCTGAAACATTTCTGTCTCAAGGTCTTACAGAAGGGATTATAGAGCTTGTACTCTTAAACTTTAAACTAGACAGTAGTTTATTACGTGTTTTACTACTTGGTTAAAAAAATGTTAGATCCTTTTCTGAAAGAGGAAGGGTTTGCAAAGTAGACTCTGATCAAGGCAGGAGAAACTGGGAAAGCAACCCACTGACATTTCAATTTCTCAGATCCATGCGTGGAGGGCAATGTAGGGGACTCCAACATAATGGATTTGAGGGCAGGAAGGCTGGCATTTTTATGCAAGGAAAAGTCACACAGATAGGTTAAAGCAATCAACAGATGTTTCACTCTAATGACTAAAAAAATGGTGTCAAAACTCCTAACCATTCAGGACTTAATATAACATGGAGCAGCTCACACACGTAATTTCATTGATTCTAAGCTGCACAATTTCTACCTGCTAACTTTTCTGAACTTGGGATATGTCTTACAATTAACGGGATCTTAAAATGGACTCGGACTGGGTGGAAGCGATGATGTGTTATTACTTGAGCCTATCCAACCTTGGCTGTTGTTTCTGCCTGCATGGTGGGAAAGGTACAACTTTCCATGTCTCAATCATAAACCATCTAAAGACCTTAATAGGATGGTGTCTTTGTTGATCTAGGCTGCTACAACAAAAATACCATATACTGAGTGATTTATATATAACAGAAATTTACTTATCACAGTTCTTTCTGGAGGTTAGGAAATCTAAGATCAAGGCACAGGTAGATTTAGTGTCTGGTTCACAGAATGGCTATCTTGTAGCAGTGTCTTCACTTGATGGAAGGTGCAAGGGAGCTCTCTAGGGTGTGTTTTAATAGGGGTACCAGTTCTTTTCATGAGGGCTCCATCCTCATGACCTTATAATCTCCCTAAGGCCCCACCTCCAAATACCATCACAATGGGGATTAGGTTTCAGTTTATGAATTCTGAAGATATGTAAACATTTAGTCTATGGCAGAGGTCTTGATTGTTACCTCAAGTCCTCCATTGTCAGCATCAGTTAGTATCAAGAAAGCACCAGCATCAAAACTTACAAAATATCAGAAGCTTGGAATAAGACCCCAAAGACAATACTGACGCGTATTTTAGGAGCATCACCGGTGATCTCAATGGCATAGAGGGTGATATTTTATGGGAAAAGAGAGGTATCAAAACTTTGTTGGAAGTTATCCCAATAAGTAAAACCTTATTAAGATTTGTAATTCTTCCACCAATTTACTTTTATTTTCCTTTTTTATTATATACAGATATAAATCCATTTTCAACAAATGTGATATAACTCTAAATTATAAGGAAGCACTGTTCCATTTTAATTGATTGATTTTTAAAAATTAACTCCATATAAACCAATGGTGCATCTTATATAATGTCTTAGATTTGATGAAATACCATTCCCCTTTACAGACAGAGGCTCAAAGAACTTGGTGGTAGAGATGGTGACTATGTAAAAGTGAAGATTCCAATCTCAGGTTATTATTTTTCAAGTTGGCTTTTTTTTTTTCCCTGAGCCCAGGTTCATCTCTTACTTTCCCTCTGGCCTTTTTCTGGTACTCTGCTATTAATGCTTAAATGGAGTATCCACTTCATTAATTTACAGCACTTCCAGCACATAAACCTTCAAATACAGGTCAAAGACTGGACTTTGGCTGCAACCAACTTAAGTGGATGTTTTCCAATGATAGCATGTGCATAGAAAGGTTAGGCTTTATTTCTTATATATTCTGCCTAATGCAAGACAAACTTTGGATTTATATTCCTGGAGTCTTATCTAGCCTATAAAGTTTTTCCTTTATCACTATGTGTTAAAAGAAGAGTATGAGAACATTTGTAAAGGTTTTTGATGTGTAAAATTGTACACCTATAAGTTATAATAACTGCACATCACTAAAGGAATTTTTTTTTAACTTTCACCTTTTAGCCACAGAACATTAAGTAGCATGATCCATTTTATATTTAATTTTATTTGAGTGTCATAGTAACTAGGACATTAGTTTTGAGATTCTTTTAATTTTACTTGTATAATCTGAAAAATCTGTACTACATTAAGGTCAGTTCAAATATGCTAACATGATTAAAAGAAATACAGATCTTAACCCAAAAAGTACTGGAAAGTAAATGATCTTTATTGATGTTTTCTGTAAATATTTTTTGAAGTAGCTATAAGGCATATTTTCTAAGTAAACCATCTATATTCTAACTGTTAAATGAATAAGTTAAGGTACAAACTTCTTGGGTATAAATTACATGTCTGCCACTTTTTAGTTGATGACCTTAGGCAAGTTACTTCTTTTTCTTATTTTTTTTAATGTTTATTTATTTTTGAGAGAGAAAGAGAGGCAGAGCACGAGCAGGGGAGGGGCAGAGAGAGGGAGACAGAATCTGAAGCAGGATCCAGGCTCTGAGCTGTCAGCACAGAGCCCAATGCAGGGCTTGAACTTACTGACCGCAAGATCATGACCTGAGCCAATGAGCCACCCAGGTGCCCCATCAAGTTACTTACTCTCAACGTTCCGGAGTTTTCTCATTTATGAAGTAGAGGGTGCTAAAATTGTATAGCTATCTTGTATAATTGTTGTGACGATCAAGCTCAATCATACATGTAAACCTCTTAGAACACTACCTATTACAGAATTAACAAATATTTATTATTGCTGTTAATTTTTAAAATTTCTTTTATCTCTCTCTCTCCCTGAAGTCCCACTAATAGCAGTTATTTCTCAAATTTATTTCCCTGACATCTCTCAAAATTCTAGTCTACTACATTCCACATGTTCTTCTGGATCACTTCTTTTCTTACCTTTTTACCAAATGGAGCTCAGTTCTATCTTACAGAAACTAATTTAGATTTTGTAGGCACAATTCTCCACCCATTATCTCAGCCCAGTAAAAGTCTGGAGTCCAGTCAAAGTCTTGAGCAGATAAAAAAAAGTATCTTTCTGAGAAACACACATGATTGGTACAGGCGTACTGAAGTTGGGAAGAGGGAGACTGTTATTTCCAATATTTAATTTTGTGTCCACTGCAGTATGTTCTTGTGAGAATTTTCTTAATTCTATTTGTAAAATTTATATATCTGTATGTATATACCATGAAATCATTTGGTCTTTCATCCAACAGCTGAAAATGTATGCTGACAGTTATTTTTAACAATTAATAGAATGTAATTTAATGGGTCAAGGCTACTGGAAGGAAGGGTGTTTTACAGATTTCTCATTGAGCCTGTCAAAGTTCTTTTCTTTCTTCTTGTGTGCAGTAGGATAGATAACACATTTAGAAATGACCTACAAGAACATTGTTAAGGTTCATTGTCCAAAAATTACTTTCACTATTTTAAGAACACAACTAAAATATATGCTACAAATATGTATATATATTTATATTTATATATATCTACAAATATATATATATTCATTGCATATATTTTAGTAATATATTATGTTTTATAAATGTTTAACAGTTGTGCCTGGTACTTCTCCTCTCCCAAACCCCCGAAAACAATGACATGATTTGCTGCATTTTCCACAATGGCTGATTTCAAAATACTAATGTCAGATCACTGAGAAGAATGAGGAAGAGACACTCAGGAGGACACTGCGTAGGGTATTACACAATAAATATATAATAAGTGTAACAACCTCTGAGAGCATAGATATTAGTAAAATGCATTAAAGAAATTAGAAAGTAATGAGATTGATGTACTTAATATCTTTGCTTTTAACCTAATGTATTTACTTTTAAGTTTATATAATTAAATTTTTGACAATTGCTCTTTTTAGTAACTGATTTCCAAATTTATGAAAATTTAAGAATGGACTCTTATGGGCCTCTGTGACCTAGCTCTAGCATATTATCATATATGTATGATATCTGTTATTGTCCATTATAACACAGGTCAAAAGTAGTGGTACTTCAACTAATGTGGTGTCCCTTCCTTCCTGTCTTCTTTCCTTCCTTTGATTCTTGCAGATTTAGAGTGGGAATATAGTAAGTCAAATAAGATAATTAAGAGCTCCAGGTATATCTCTCCATATAATTAAATCTGACTGAATTCAAGAATAAAAAATAGATGTAGCTAGATTATCCCTTTTGTTGAAATTATTACAGAAAAAACTCACTTAATTTTAGAATCAAATTGCTAACTGCTAACAAATCTTACTCACTTTTCTTAGGTCATCCAGATATAAAAAGCATTTCTAAGAAAAATAAATCCAAATTCTCTTTATCTTTAAAATCACTGTCTTGAATGAGATTTTATAGAAGCTACTGAGGCTTCCTTTCTGTGTGGGTGTGTCCATAAAGTGATTACTCAGAAATTTATATTTAAAATTGGTATTATATATTTTTAAAAATTTTTAGCTTTTTAAAAAATTTATTATGGAGAGACAGAGCATGAATGGGGGAGGAGCAGAGAGAGAGAGGGAGACACAGAAGCTTAAGCAGGCTCCAGGCTCTGAGCTGTCAGCACAGAGCCCGATGCGGGGCTCAAACCCATGAGCCATGAGATCATGAACTGAGTCAAAGTCAGTCGCTTAACCGATTGAGCCGCCCAGGCGCCCTAAAATTATATTTAAAATAATAAGTAAACCACAAGAAAAATATCCGAAAAGACAACAAGTACATGGAGGTTAAATAACATATTACTAAACAATGAAAGGGTCAACCAGGAAATTAAAAAAAATAAACGGAAATAAACTAAAAGGAAAAGACAATGGTCCAAAACCTGTGGGATTCAGCAAAAGCACTTCTGGAAGGGAAGTATACAGCATTACAGGGCTACATTAAGAAGAAACATCTCAAAAAAAGAACCCCAAAAAACAAAAACAAAAATACCATCCTTGCACCTAAAACAGCTAGAAAAGAATAAACAAAGCCTAATGCCAGCAGAAGGAAAGAAATAATAAAGACTAGAGCAGAAATAATTGATATAGAAACTAAAAAACTAAAAACAATACATCAATGAAATGAGGAGATGATTCTTTGAAAAAAATTAATGAAACTGATAACCCCATAGTCAGACTTACCAAAAATAAGAGAAAGGACCCGAATAAATGAAATCACAAATGAAAGAGGTGAAATAACAACAAACACCACAGAAATACAAACAACGATAAGAGAATATTATGAAAAACTATATACCAACAAATTGGATGACCCAAAAGAAATGGATATTCCTAGAAACACATAACCTCCCAAACTGAATAAAGATGAAATATAAAATTTGAAAAGACAGACCAACAATGAAATTGAATCAGAAATCCAAAAAATTCCCCAGGGTGCCTAGGTGTCTCAGTTGGTTAAGTGTCCAGTATCTGCTCTGGTCATGATCTCACAGTTCATGAGTTTGAGCGTGCATCAGGTCCCACGCTGATAGTATGAAGCCTGCTTGGGATTATCTGTCTCTCCCTCTCTCTACCACTTCCCAACTTTCTGTCTCTCAAAATAAATAAACTTAAAAATTTTCCAATCAACAAAGACCAGGACCAGATGGCTTCACAGACGAATACTACCAAACATTAAAAGATGAGTTAATATCCATTTTTCTCAAAATATTCCAAAAAAATATGCAAGGAAGGAAAGCTTCCAAATTCATTCTATGAGGCAGCATTACCCTGATACCAAAACCAGATAAAGACACCACAAAACAAGAGAACTACAGGCCAAATCTCTGATGCACATGGATGCAAAAAGTTTCAATAAAAATACTAGCACACCAAATCCAACAATGAATGAAAAAAATCATTTACCACAATCAAATGGGATTTATTCCTCAGCTGCAAATCCATCAGCATAATATTTCACGTCAATGAGAGAAAGGATAAAAACCATAAGATCATTTCAATGGATGCAGAAAAAGATAGAAAACCTCAACAAAGTAGGTTTAAAGGGAACACCCCTCAACATAATAGAGGCCATATATTAAAAATTCACAGCTAACTTCATCCTCAATAGGGAAAAACTAAGAGCATTTTCTCTATAGTCAGGAAAAATACAGGGATGTCTACTCTCATCACTTTAATTCACCATAGCACTGGAAGTCCTACCCACAGCAATCAGACAACAAAAAGAAACAAAAGGCATCCAATTCAGCAGATTTATTTATCCAATTCAGTAATTTGCAGATGAAAGGATACTCCACATAGAAAACTAGAAAGACTACACCAAAAAACTGCTAGAACTGATAAATTCAGTAAAGTCACAGGACACAAAATCAACATACAGAAATATGTTGCATTTCTATACTTTAATACTGAAGTAGCAGAAAGAGAAATTAAGGAATCAGTCATATTTACAATTACAACAAAAATAATAAAACACCTAACTTTAATTAGAAAGGTGAAAGATCTGTACTCTGAAAACTATAAAACACTTATCAAAGAAATTGAAGATAATGCAAATGGAGAGACAACCCATGCTCATGGACTGGAATCCCAAATATTGTTTAAATGTCTATAGTACCCAAAGCAATCTACAGATTTAATGCAATCTTTATCAAAATACCAACAGCATTTTTCATAGAACTAGAACAAACAATCCTAAAATTTTTATGGAACTACAAAAGATCCTGAATAGACAGCCAGAGCAATCTTGAGAAAGAAGAGCTGGAGACATCATGACTGTGGGCTTCAAGTAGAACAGTGTAGTAAGAAAAACAGTGTGGTACTGGCACAAAAAAATAAACATATAAATCAATGGAACAAAACAGAAAACCCAGAAATGGACCCATAATTACATGGTCAATTAATTTTTGAAAAAGCAGGAAAGAATATTTAATGGGAAAAGACAGTCTCTTCAATAAATGTTGGAAAAATTGGACAGCTACATGCAAATGAATGAAACTCGATTACTTTCTAACACCATACACAAAAATAAACTCAAAATGGATTAAGGACCTAACTGTGACACCTCAAACCATAAAAAGTCCTTGAATAAAGCATAGGCAGTAATTTCTATGACATTGGCCATAGCAACTGTTGTCTAGATATGTCCCCTGAAACAAGGGAAACAAAAGCAAAAATAAACTTGGGACTACATAAAAATAAAGAGCTTCTACACAATGAGGAAAACAATCAACGTAACTAAAAGGTAAACCTGCTGAATAGAAGAAGATATTTGCAAATGATGTATCTGTGAAAGAGTTAGTGTCTAAAATATATAAAGAACTTCTATAACTCAACACCCCAAAAATGAATAATCTAATTAAAAAATGGGCAGAAGACATGAAGAGACATTTTTCCAAACAAGACATCTAGATAGCCAACAGACACATGAAAGGATCTTAAACATCACTGATCATCAGGGAAATCCAAATCTAAACTAAAATGAGATGTTTTAGTTTATCTCATACCTGTCAGAATGGCTAACATGAAAAGCGTAAGAAGCAACAGGTATTGGTGGGCTCTATGCTAACAACGTGGAGCCTACTTGTGATTCTGTCTCCTCTCGCTCTGCCCCTGCCCTGCTCCTGCTCAGTCTCTCTCTCTCTCCTTCAAAAATAAACTTAAAAAAAAGTCATTGAATATTAAAAAAAAAAAAAAAAAGAACTACCCTATGGTCCAGCAATTGCACTACTAGGTATTTACCCAAAGAATACAAACTTACTATTTCAACATGATACATGCACTTTTATGTTTATAGCACCACTATTTACAATAACCAAATTATGGAAACAGCTCAAGTGTCCGTCAATGGATGAATATATACATATACACCACTTATATATGTACATATATATGCATATATAAATGTACCCACACACATACATAAAATAGAATGTTATCCAGCCACAAAAAGATGAAATCTTCCTGTTTGCAACAACATGCATGGAGCTACAGAGTATTATTGTAAGTGAAATAAATCAGTCAGAGAAAGAAATACCAGATGATTTCACTTATATATGTAGTTGACGAAACATACTGAATAAGCAAATGGGGGGAAAAAAAGAGGCAAACCAAGAAACAGACTTTTCACTATAGAGGACAAATTGATAGGTACCAGTAGGGAGGTGAGTAGCGAATGGGTTAAATTGGTGATGGGGATTAAGGAATGCACCTGTTGTGATGAGCACCAGGTGATGTATGGGAGTGGTGAATCACTATATTGTATACCTGAAACTAATATTATACTATGTTAACTGGAATTTAAATAAAAACGTAGAAAAAAGTACATAAAAAGAAATGTATTAAAGTTACACATATTAAAATTTAGTCCTTTGTTAGGCTTATAAATCAATTTATATAGTTGTGATTCTAGAAGAATTTAATACCACTTTAAAGAGATCTTTAATAGTTGGTGCTATTTAATACTTACAGATTAGTAAATATTTTAAAGTAAACTCTCATTTCTTATATTCAAATATACATTTAAAGTAATTTGATTTTCTGACTGACCAACTTTCAAGTACTCAAGTAATACTTTACTTACTAAACTTATTGAAATGGCTATTGAATTGGACATTTAAGTTCTACTAAATAGAACTTAAGTGTCCAATATTTTTCATTAGCATTTCATTTATACTTTAATGCTTTAAATCACAAGTTGAAAACAATTATTCAGTGACACATATTAAATTGGAATGACAAGGCTCTTCTTCTAATAGCACACATTCCCATGAACATTACACATCACAGAAACTAAATGCCCACATATCTTAATACAAAAATATTAACACAATACGTTTGATTCTCTTAGGCATTTCTGTACTTAATTTTATACTATTCCTAGTTTTAATGAATCTTATTTGTTAAATAAACAATGATATTATCCCAAGCAATTTGGAGGATAGCTTCTCAGTTGGTTATGACTGTATAATGACCAAGGACATTTGACAGAATATTCTCTGGACTCTTTTTCATGACATTGATGGGCTATTCTGAGTCCTGTTTATAGGCATAGCTCTAGTAGCCTCAGAAGTCTATTTTCCAGGTTTCATCATGTAAGTCTGAAATTCCCACTGATGATGCTATATTATTTGATTAGGCTCTACATTTCTTTGACTCTTAGTATTTAAGTGGCCTCCTTTGTCATTATGAAGATATTCAAAATTGGGGGGGATCCTACATTCATTTCATATTCTTTGTATCTCTTTGGGGCCACATAATTTTTGCAAATACAATATCTGATTAAATTTTGAATATCTGTCATGGTTTTATCTATTTGGCCAAATCTTCAAAGATCCTTCTACTGTCAAAAAAGAATTTGAGACTTCCTATTTAAGCAAGATCAGAGTGGTGGTTCTATGACTTACTGCCAGAAGAAGTGAGCACATGTATGTTGAATGGAATTAATCAGTGCTATTCATTCAATCCTTTTTTTGAATATATAAGTTATCAAAGTATCTTCTCTATAACCTTAGAACTATGTCTAAGAAGTGAGAATATAAAGAATCCTTATAAATTTTTTAACTTCTCTAATTGTAAATACTGCCAGATTGGACTATAACTTCCCATAAGCCCCCAGCCTCCTGGATCCCCTTAGAAGAACTAGTATCATTGATTTTTCATGACAATATATGGAACATAAGCACAATGGGCACACAGGTCAGAGCTGTGGCTGCAGCAGGCCATAGTAAAACCACACTGCCTTTAGGATGGGCTAAGATACAGAACCAAGGGCAGAAGGGATGTGGGAAGTGAAGGGAGGAGGGACAAGTCAGGAAATGGTAAACAGTGTAGCATTACTCCGACCCCACCCTCGTATCTTTCTATATTTTGATGAAAATGAATTTGAACATAGTATGTTCCTTGTTTTTGAGTGCTTCCACCCTTCATATTACTAGAAAATTCATCATACAAATGATAAATCAAATGGCAAAAACAGCTCAAATGCATTCCAAAATCTTAAAAATGTCTTTTTGAGGTGAGACTTAGTGTGAACTAGTCAACTTTTCACAATTTAAGGCAAAGAGGCTAGATGTCACTACTAGTAAATCTCTTCCAAAAGAGAAACATTTCAAAAACACTACCAAATTTGTTCCACTGGTTTTTTTTACTTTTTTTTTTTACTTTTGCTTTATCTAGATCTCAAGTATCTATCTATCTACCTATCTATCTATCGTGTGTGTGTGTGACTATCCTCACCTGCTACACAAATTGTCCCATATGTTGCTCAACCTCCTGAAAATATTTTCCAATTAAAATGGTGCTTTTCTTGGGGCACCTGGGTGTCTCAGTCAGTGTCTGACTTCAGTTCAGGTCATGATTTCACAGGTTTGGGGGTTTGAGCCCTGCATCAGGCTCTGTACTGACAGCTCAGAGCCTAAACCCTACTTTGGATTCTGCGTCTCAGTCTCTCTCTCTCTCTCTGCCCCTTCCCACCCTCATGCTCAGTCTGTGTCTTTCAAAATAAATAAACATCAAATAATTTTTTTGTAAATAAAATAAAATGGTGCCTTTCTAATGGGGACAACTTATATACCCTAGACCACATTTATATACATAATTTAAAATGGAAACTTGAGCATTTTAATTCATATGCTTTCCACCTTTGCTTTCAGTAAATCATTGCTGGGGTTTAAATTATCATGGTTCCAATTATACTTTGGTAAATGGTTTTGCTTGGAACAGGCTTCCAGAATACTCAAGTCAGTAACAATTAGCTTTGAGGGATATGCTACTTTTTTTATAGAGGTTTTGTTAATGTTAGTTTACTTTTGAGAGAGAGATAGTGAAAAAGGGGGAGGGGCAGGGAGAGAGGGAGACACAGAGTCTGAAGGAGGCTCCAGGCTTTGAGCTAGCTGTCAGCACAGAGCCCTATGCAGTACTCAGACATACAAGCTGTGAGATCATGACCTGTGCTAAAGTCGGACACTTAGCCCACTGAGCCACCCAGGTGCCCCAGGATGCCACTGTTTTTTAAAGACCAGTATTTTCACTTGATAATTGTAGTTTGTCATTAACATCTTTGTTACCAGCATCCACTCATCAGATGGATAGGGCGCAGCTGCAGGTATTAGCTTAAGAAACAGGACATTTAGAATACATGTTTCCTTGTACAAAGAAAGTAAAATGCTATGTGAACATGAGTCCATTACTCATGTCTGGTGACCAGAAAATTCACACCACCCAAAGATCTCATTTATGGGCCTGAACCAGATGCAGGTCTTAAGACAAATGCATGAAGCTCTCCGTGTATAAGTGCAATTCCGTTTTATGCTGAAAAGAGCTAAAAGTCAGGTGAAACTCTTACATTTTAATAAGACATTACTTCAAAAAGGGGCGACTGAGTGGCTCAGTCGGTTAAGCATCTGACTTCGGCTCAGGTTGTGATCTCACGGTTTGTGGGTTCGAGCCCCGGGTCGGGCTCTGTGCTGACAGCTAGCTCAGAGCCTGGAGCCTGCTTCGGATTCTGTATCTCCCATCTCTCTGACCCTCCCCTGCTCACGCTGCCTCTCTCCCTCTCTCCCTCAGAAATAAAACATTAAAAATTTGAAAAAAAAAGACATATTACTTCAAAAAGTGTAGCAGTTTCCATCAAGTGGCAAGCAAATTTTTGTTTGGCAATTTCTCCCTTTTTTCCTTTCCTGACACATCTTTCCTAAGCCAGTACCACTCTAAAGTGCCACCGCCATGTAGTTAACAGTTCAATCAGTGATTGTAGTGATACGTATTCGTAACACAGGCCACTGTTTTTATGATGCTTTCCAGGTCTATATATTCAATACTTTACATGGGGCTTCTAAGGTTCACAAAATTATTTGAGAGAATTCGATAACTGGAAGAAATCTGCATTGTCAAAGTGAAGAATTGGGCAAAATGTAAAAATAATTATAACAATTAGGGATAGGAAAAGAGAGTAGAATACTGTTAATTCTAATTAACAGAATTCTGCCTAATTCAGATTCCAGGCAAGAGAAATAGTCGTTTATAGAATTATCTGGAAAATTACATTTGTGCTTTAATTCATTCAGATGGTATAAGCTTTGGCCTTCTTGCTGATTTATATTATATACATATATATTATGATCACATTCAATAAATACCTATCCTAGTAAAATGACTTTTTTTGTGACAGAAAGCCCTATAGTCTATAGTTTCTATCTTTTTTTTACTCAACTTTCCTTTATGGTTATCACTGAATCCTCTCTCTGCTGTAGTCTGAATTCAGGTGGTGAATGCTTAACTCTGTGGTTTTACTCAAGTGTGAAATTAATAACGGAGCTGGGTTTGTTGTGTGGCCTCTGACTCACTTCCCACGACTTGAGGAGGTGTTGGAATTATGGCTTCTATTAACATTTCTTTGTAAGGGATTTGCACACCAATCAGATTTGCTCCCAACCTGAGCCAATAGAAGTGAAGTAATACGTTTTGTTGTTCTTGATTTTGAAACCAAGAAGACACACTGGTCTCACCTCGTTGAATCATTCAAACCTCCCATGGACTTTAGTGTGTCCAGCTTGATGGCCTGGTCATCTGATGTGATTATTACTACAGTGGTCAAGAATTTGGGAAACAAAATAGAGCCAGTGAAAGATACCTCACTAGGATTAAATTTATATCCTCAACTTCCAAAGAAATTTTTTTCTATTTCCCAAGAAGCACAAGCTAATGTTCGTTTTACTATGACTCATTTACTGCAGTGAAGACGTACTAGTAGATTCAACCCTGAAGGGAGGTCAGTGACATTGATAGAAAATGCATTAGAGCAAACCATATATATACTTTTGTGTTAAAAACTAGAGCCTTTTTATTTAAATATTACTTAAAAGAAGGTTAAAATCTCAGGACAAGTATACGACAACTGAATAAAGTTAACACAGCAGGAGTAAGGAATAACATTATTCCTAAGGAAAAAAAAATTCCCATCTGACTGGTTTTACCTAAAAAAAATCCTCTCCTCTGTTGCATCCTTTGGAGTAGAGAAATATAGCTCAACAAGTCTAGTTACCACAATTGTAGTGGGTTTGTATTGTTGTTTTTGTTTTAGCTTATGTTTCCCCTGAGAGAGCTATTTCAGTAGGTTTTACTGGTAAATAAGTTCAACGCAGAGCTCTTCCTTTACTGAGAAAGAAACATTTTGATTGAAGACCTCTTTCAACCTTGAAAGGGTCAGTTAAATTTTACCCCAGCCAATGGCTTTATTGTCTGTGTTACCTTGAACTGTTTCAAGTAATAGGGCCTCTGCTCTATTTTTAAATCTACTACCTTCCCAGCATGTGCTGCTTCTGTTTCTCCTGAGGAAGGGTGCTGAAGGCAATTTTAAAAGTAATCTCAAATTGTTTTTCTCCAAGGAAGAAAAATAAATGCATGAATATAAAACAAACCTTACGCACCATCACTATTATTTTTATCTTATGAGAAACATAGTCTTCAGTTCTTTAAGAAAAAAATAATTTTGTTGGGAAAGCCTTGATACCTTATTTGTACTTTTACAAAGAATTCAGTTGAGTCAGGGTACCATGCTTTATAGTAAATGAAGGGGATAAAATATCTAAGATATGTATTCTAGCAAAATCTGTATTCTCTGCTTCTAAAATGTGTTTTTCATTGAATCTATTAATGCTACCAATAGTAGCATAAAGTCTCTCCCTGCTTTACTGCAGTTAATCTCTCCTGAATGCAAACATCTGAAATTCCACAAGTAAAGGCTTTAATTACAGTTTTAATGCTTTCAATGTCACTGTAATTTTCCAAATTTTTGTTGANGTTTTCATTGAATCTATTAATGCTACCAATAGTAGCATAAAGTCTTCTCCCTGCTTTACCCCAGTTAATCTCTCCTGAATGCAAACATCTGAAATTCCACAAGTAAAGGCTTTAATTACAGTTTTAATGCTTTCAATGTCACTGTAATTTTCCAAATTTTTGTTGAAAAGAAATTCTTCAGGGAAAAGTAATATCTTAAAAGTTATCAGTCATTTTCACTTATGTCAGAATTAACTTTGGATCCATTTCAGAGACTGATGTTGATCAACAAAAGAAAACCATGCCCAGTGGGGAGTGGGTAAGACAGAGTAGGTGACTTGGGATGCAAAAGACCAACATTCCATTAGTAAATTTAATCCACTGCACCCAGGAAACGTAAGGCTTTTAGAAGACTGACTTTTTTTTAAATATTTTTTTATTTATTTCTAGGAGAGAGAGAAACAGACAGCATGAGCAGGGGAGGGTCAGAGAGAGATACACAGACTCTGAAACAGGCTTCAGGCTCTGAGCTGGCAGTCAGCATAGAGCCCGACGCGGGGCTCGAACCCACGAACCGTGAGATCATGACCTAAGCGAAAGTCAGACGCTTAACCAACTAAGCCACCCAGGCGCCCCTAGAAGACTGACTTTTTATACAGAGGAAAGACTTCCTCTTGTCTAGGTTGCAGACTAGGCTAAGGATTTAGAGTCAGATAGCATGTTTCTCAATCAAAAGCTATGTTGTACTAAGAAACTTCGGTTTACTGGGGCACCTGGGTGGCTCAGCTGGTGAAGCATCCAACTCTTGATTTTGGTTCAGGTCATGAAATTGGGGGTTTGTGAGTTCGAGCCCTGCATTGGGCTCCTCTCACTGACAGTGTGGGGCTTACTTGGAATTCTCTTTTCCTCTCTCTCAAAATAAATGAATAAACAAAAGAAATTAAAAAAAATTAATACCTGGTATTTTTTCCAGCCACGTATATCCCCTAGTCAGTTAGCAATGAATTCCTNCAGAAACTTCGGTTTACTGGGGCACCTGGGTGGCTCAGCTGGTAAAGCATCCAACTCTTGATTTTGGTTCAGGTCATGAAATTGGGGGTTTGTGAGTTCGAGCCCTGCATTGGGCTCCTCTCACTGACAGTGTGGGGCTTACTTGGAATTCTCTTTTCCTCTCTCTCAAAATAAATGAATAAACAAAAGAAATTAAAAAAAATTAATACCTGGTATTTTTTCCAGCCACGTATATCCCCTAGTCAGTTAGCAATGAATTCCTATTTCCACCGGAAGACCCTATTCCATGCAGCTGATCCTAGCTGGAAAGGTCTAAGGAGGTCTGCCTATGGCAGAAACACAACTTACAGCAACTGTCATGACATTTCTAATTGCTGGTGGTACTTGGATCTTTTCTCTACTTTTGTCTCTGAATGATCTCATATATTCCCATTTATTTATTTGTTTATTTAATAGGAATGAATGAGGATTTTTTAAGTTTATTAATTTTGAGAGAGAGAGAGAGAGGAGAGAGAGAGAGAGAGAGAAAGGGAGGAACACCAGCATGGGAGGCGCAGAGAGAGAGGGATAAAGAGAGAATCTCAAGCAGGCTCTCCACTGTCAGCCCAGAGCCTGACGTAGGGCTCAAACTCATAAACTGTGAGATCATGATCTGAGCTGAAACCAAGAGTAAGATGCTTAACTGACTGAGCCAACCAGGTGCCCGATCATTCCTTTAAACACTGTATTGTGTTGATGATTTCCAAGTTAAAATATCAGCCAAGACATCTTCTTCTGATCTGAAATTCACACAGGCAGACAGGTCCATTTGGCCCTCTAATTGGTACCTCCAAATGAACATATCTAAAAGTGGACTATTGATTCAGAATTCCACCCAACCTGCATTTTCCCTCCCTTTTGTTGGGTTCCCCATCTGAGTAAATGCATTAACTTTCACCAGTTTCTCAAACCTGACACCTATAAGTCAGCTGTGGTTCACTAACTTTCCCGATGCCTATCTCTGCTATATAATCCTTCAGCAGGTGCTAGTTAATCCAATCTGCTTTTCACAGTTTCATTATGATTGCCCAAATTGAGACTGCCATCATCGTACATCAGAGATGCTTCTACAGCCTTCCTACTGGCTTTCCCACTTCCACTCTGGTTTCCCTTAAAAGTTAATTTCACATTGTAAGAAATAACAAATATTGGTGAGGATATGGATCACTGTTAGTGGGAATGTAAATTGGTACAGCCACTGTGGAAAACAGTATGGAGGTTCCTCACAAATTCAAAACAGAAATACGATATGAACAAGAAATTCTACTACTGGGTATTTACCCCCCATAAAAACAAACAAACAAACACACTGATTTGAAAAAAATCAATGCACCTCTATGTTCTCTGAAGCATTATTTACAACAGCCAAGATACAAAAGCAACCTACATATCCACTCATAGAATAACGTATAAGGAAGATGTGGTATATACACGTATATACCATACACACACACACACACACACATATAGATACATATAGATCTATATGATCTATAGAGACATATATGTATCTATGTGTGTGTGTGTGTGCACGCATACACACAGAGAAATACTGTGCAGCCACAAGAAGGATGAGATCTTGCCATTTGCAACAACATGGATAGACCAAGAGGGTATAACGCTGTTAAATAAGGCATACAGAGAAAAACAAATACTATATGATTTCACTTACCTGTGAAATAAAAAAAGAAAAGAATAAACAAAAAGCAGAAACAGATCCATAAACACAGAGAATAAACTGATGGTTGCCAAGGTGGAGGGGGAAGATGGGGATCAGAAAAATTGGTGAGAGGGAGTGGAAAATACAGGTTTTTTTCTTTTTAAAGTAAGATCTACCTCCAGCGTGGGGCTTGAACTCATGACCCTGAGATCAACAGTTGCATTTTCTACTGACTGAGCCAGACAAGTGCCTCCCAGGTTTCCAGTTATGGAATGAATAAATAAGGGGAACAAAAGGTACATCATACGGAACATAGTCAATGGTATTAGTATAGTACTGTCAATGGCATAGTATATGGTCACAGATGGTAGCCATGCTTGTGGTGAGTATAGCATAATGTATAAACTTGTCAAATCTCTATGTTGTACACCTGAAACTAATATAACGCCATGTGTCAACTATACTTAAAATTCTATTCTTCATGACAACTGGAGAGGTATTTTTATTTATTTCCTTTTAAGTTAAATTATATCATGATTTCTGCTGCACATGGAATCAGTATGACATCTCCCATTGCACCTAGAATCAAATCTTTACCTTGTTTTCTAAGATTCTACACTATTTTGCTACTGCCTCTTTCTCCATCTTTATCTTCTGCCAGACCTCACCTCTCCAGGCTTCCTGGCCTTTATTTCCAGTTCCTTGGACATTCCAAGTTTTCTCTCACCTCAGGAATTTGGTACGTGTTCACTCTGTTTGGAATATATTTCATCCCACTTCTTGAATGGTTGGGTTTTTTTTTTTTCCCTCACCTTTTAGGTCTCAGAATAAATATCATCTATTCAGAGGAGTCCTAGCTGACCACCTCACACTTTGTCCTTCTATTATTATCTACCCAAGCATAAGGTTTATTTCCTTCATCTACCTACTAGGCCACAAACTGCAGTAGGTCAGGGAAGAGGCTGGTCTTTTCATTACTATCACTCAGTGTTCATCATGACTAGTACTTGGGTATTGAATGGAATGAATGCCCAGTTTCTTCAACCGACCCAGCCTTCTGGAAGGCAGTCTGCTTGCCTTTCTACTTTTTTTTTTGCTCCTGCTGTTTTCATTTATTTTCCCTATTGCTTTCTGAACACTTTCTTTCCCTTTGGTTTCTGTACATTATCTTAACTTTATTCTCCAGCTTTGAATCCATGGGTGTCCATCTAATCAATTCGTTTAAACTTATTTGTGAACTCTTTAAATGAAAGGCCATCTGTTGGACATGGCAGGGCACAGAACTATGAGAACAACAAAGGCTTATTCTTATGCCACTGGCACATCTTTGGAAATAGGTATGGGGCAGAGAGAAAGGAAGGAATGATAAGTAAACAAACAACGAATACGTTTGGATAAGGTAAGAGATACAAGCACAGACAGAGAATTACAGGGATTTCAGAATGCCTCACCATTATTTCTTATTGCTGATGTACTACACAGCCCAAAGCCTGAATTTTCTGACTTTTAAGACCCAACGGCATGCTTTTTATATGTTCTGGAATTTGTCACGATATTAGAACTGAATATAGTAGACTTTTTGCTACTTGCATACATTTTATAGATTTATAAACATATATTTCAGCTCATTTGTTCAACCCACAAGTACTTTGGTGAAAGAACAAAAGATTTAGAGTAGCTTGTGTTATAATTATAATAATGGAAAAGTCAACTGATTATAGCGTACTATTAAATATGCCACAACCAGATTCACCACCTCAGAATGCTGGTGTCACCCAGAAAATATGCCTTTGACACTCATACATATCAGCAGCAACATGATTTTTCATTGAAGTATTCTACCCAATTTCTTCATTTTTTAACGTTTATTTGAGAGAGAGAAAAATGGGGTGCAAGTGGCAGAGGAGCAGAGAGAGAGGGAGACACAGAATCCGAAGCAGGCTCCAGGCTCCAAGCTGTCCACACAGATCCTGACACGGGGACCAAACTTGTGAACCACAAGCTCATGACCTGAGCCAAAGTCAGATGCTTAGCTGACTAAGCCACCGAGGCACCCCTCTACCTACTTTCTTAGAAGTAAAATCTCATTAAGGTTTAAGAATTCACAAGTGAAGTGACTGCTCACTTGAATGTATAGAAAAGTTTAACCAAGCTAGAAATGTTAGGAAAAGTTAAACCAACTATTTATCATAGTCAATGTAATGCTTTTTTTTTCTTTTTTTTTTTTTTGTTTGTTCTTGATACGGAGAGTAGTCCAGCAATATAAAAATTCATCATCACTTCACACTGGTCTTTGTGTTTATTCAAATATGAATCTGCAAGGAAACCAGCTAGAGTGATCATGTCCATCACACCTTGGATCAAATTCAATGAGCCAGTGGTTATTAAAAACTCATGGAAGCTTCTCTGCCTAGCAACCTCACTCCAGCAAAAAAGAGTGTTCCAAAGTTGCAGAAGAAAGGTGATCAATTCTCAGGGTCATTTATCAGCTTAAATATACTGATATTTTAATTTTCAATTCACATGTTTGGTAGAACTCCCATTTACTTGCCAATGTGAATGGAACTCATATGGGAAGGTATCGACTCTGAGAGGAATGAAGAAGGAATTTTATGCTTGATCTAAACAAAATAATATGAACAAAACTTCACTAAGTAAACCCAGTTTCCTGCCACCAAGGAATGAGTTGACTAAAATTCAGACTCCTAAAAAACAAACACCACAGACTGCCCTCAATACAGTCACCTCTATTTTGATGCATTTCTCTTCTTTCTGCCCTATGTTCTGTGTTGTACGCAAGGACACTAATTAATCAGATGGAGTTGCAACAAATTCATTTGAGAATAATTACAAAGAAATCTCTCTTTTCTTTCCTTTTTTTCCTAAAGGTCAGTGTGAGTCCTAGACTGAACCAAATATGGACTAGTCCTTATCCAGGAGGAACACTATCAAATTTTACAGAATTACCTGAAATACGGCTCATCACTCTACACTGAATTAACATTTTGATAAAACTAAACTGCCAGAATAAAAGGGAGGTTAGAACCAATGAACATCAAAATTGGACCATTTTGAAGTTAATGGAACATAATGCCATTGTATTATTGTTTTCTTAAAATATCATTGAGATATTTCATGCACTTAATGAAGAAAATTGAGAAATTTCATAAATAAGGCCAGTTTGCTGAGATTATAAAGGCGTAGTTATGATTCGAGGTATAGTATTTTATTATGTAAAATTGGTGTCAATATCATTATTACTTCACTTTCCAGGCTACTTTATGAGCTCGTTGTAATATAATTTAGTTTAGTAGAGTGCACAGCAAAACAAGTATTCTGTTACGACACAACTAATCTTTGTAACAGCTGTGCATTTACCATCCTCAGCTGCTCCAGTTACAACAATCATCCTTTTAACAGCCTGACACCTGTCTCTTATTATATTTGAGAGCAATTGTTAATTTCCTTAAAATTTCCATCCCTTTTAGTGTCTTTGCCTTGCTTTATTTCTCTGATGCACACTTACATGGTCTATTATATTAATTCCCTCATTTAATCTTGAAACCCTAAAATTATTAGGAAGTTAATTGTGCAGGGATCAGAGGTTTTTCTCACTTACAGCGTAACTCTGTTAAATGACACACTTTGTTCCAGCTTCTTGCTGACACTGCAAGGGATTGTCTAGAATGAAGAGTTCAATTACTTTCACAGTGCTAATCATATATCATTATGTAGAGGCATGAATCCTTAATTCCCAAGCCAGGGCCCGAAGCAGCATAGCAGCAATAAAGGACACATTCCAAATTCCTCTGTCCACTGCAGCATGCAGGTAATAGCCAAAGAATAAAATAATTGTGTCTACTTGGCTATGCTTTTCATTAATTTGAATATTTTATGCCCACAATGAATCATGTTCCATTAATTTTTATTCACCCCCACACAATTTTTGTCAGAATTGATTTGAAATGCATTGTGCAAGGCCAAACACATATTTACACTCTTTTTTTGAGAACTTTTCCTCCACAATTTAGGAAATGTAACTTTTCAAGGTACAAATAAAAGTTTATAAGTAACACCGAACCACGTCTGGCAGGCAAATAGTTCCTCAGCTTTCACAAAGCCTGATTGCTCCTTCTCACTACACAATCTTAGACACATAGGTTAATGTATAACCCACACCATTCTCTTGTTCAGTTTTCCCAAGGTCAACAGAGAAATGGAATCGGAGAGAAGAATATTTTGTTTGTTTCAGAGGCAGGAAAATGGCTTATGAAATCTCAGAGCAGGGTGTAACCTCTTTAAGATAAATGTAAAAATAACTCACCAATCACAAGTTATGGAAACAGGAACCCAATGCCTGTGTTTTATAACAAAGGCACTCTTACATTTCTGGCATTAGAAAAACCTCTGTCACCATTTTCTTTCCTCTCCTTTCCTCTCCACTCTGTTGGCCTGGGCAGGAAACTCTCTGGCTCCTTCTGTTAATGTTTCCTGCTGCCAGTTTGTTCCATCACCTGCTCAGCTGTGGCCAGAGAAGGCTGATAAATCTTGCCCCTTTACTCAGATGAGTAACTTGCAAATCTGAAGGGAGTTATAATCAAGCTTGCCCTTTGAAAGAGAAACAAGGATAGCACAATCTTTACTGTTCAACTTTTTTCTTGCTAAAGCTGCTCAGGGTCTTACTACCTATGTTACACTCCCTGTTTTTAGGCTACATGTAACTGTAAGAGTATGAGAAACGGTCTATGGTTGCAAATACATCTATTTATTTACAGAAAATAACTCAAAAAGAGTTTTCTAATGTAATCGCTTCAATCAAGTAGCAAGGTTGGCAAAAAGTAAGTTTCAGTTTCATTTCTTTATTTGCTTGATTTTCTCCAAAACTGACAGGAAAAAGTTATTTTCCTCTTTATTCTCTTTTCCTCTCGCTCTACCTGTCTCCTCTCTTTTGTTTCTCCCTTCCTTCCTTCCTTTTGGTAAAAGTTTTGTGCCCTTTTATATTTCATGCACCTAGCTCCTAACCCTAGACTTTAGTCAATATTTAGCCAACATTTTTTCTGTGAAAAGTCACCTGTAAATAAATATTCATAAATAAAAATTCATAAATAAATAAATCACCTGTAAATTTAATATTCAATATTATATTAGCTATATTTAAAATGTATTGTGGGGCGCCTGGGTGGCTTAGTCGGTTAAGCGTCCGACTTTCGCTTAGGTCTTGATCTCGCGGTTCGTGGGTTCGAGCCCCGCATCGGGCTCTGTGCTGACTGCCAGCTCGGAGCCTGGAGCCTGTTTCAGTCTGTGACTCCCCCTCTCTCTGACCCTCCCCTGTTCACGCTGTCTCTCTCCCTCCTAGAAATAAATAAAACATTAAAAAAAATAATAAAATAAAATAAAATGTATTGTTTTCCAAAAGTTGAACCTATACATTTGAGATCTTTCCTGTTGTTCAGTCCCTTATGCAGCCTAATGCTGAAACTAAACAGGTACTCTGCTTCATATAATTGGAAACCAGTACTTTTTGCAAAGCTTACTTCTATAGAGATAGCGGACACTTTTGGGGACTAACTGGTAATCTTTTTGCCTTTGTTATATAATCCAGTTTAACTACTGTGAGACACAGCTTCAAAAAAATCACTGTACTACTTTGTAGATATTTAATAGCATCATAGTTTCTCCAGGTTTTGATAGAGCTTGTGCCCAAACTGGGTTGAAAACAATGAGACTGGGAACAGCCAGGAATTGGAGAGTTGCTAACTGTAATTAATCATTAATTGACTTACGTATACTTGGACTAGGTCAAAGTAGTTATGATTACTTACCCTGGTTACACTTTAAAATGGCACTGAGATCTTTAAAAAAAATACCAATATCAGCCCAATGGAATCTGGGGTGGGGCCTGGAAACCTGTATTTTAAAAAGGTTCCTAAGTGGTTCTGATGCAGAGTGAAGGTGGGATTCCTGAGCTTGAGTTTCAGTAACATTAATGAAAGAAAATCAGCGTGGAGCCACCTTGAGTACTTCAACTATTGATCCCTATGTACTCCAAAGCCTCTTACTATTCTTTTTATTTGCTTTCGCACTTGCATATTTATGAAAATATGAAAAGTATGGGTTGGATGAATAATCCTCCCAATTCAATATTTGCTCCCATATATTAGCTGGGGCCTGGCTATCCACTTGACATTTTAGTGGGTATTTCAAATTAGCCTTCTTAAATATTTTATCTTATCTGAAAAACTGCCATTCTGAAATTTATCATGAAAAGCCTATTTACATTTTTATGTATTTTATTGTCACTAAACTATACAGTTTTACTGTTTGAAATAATGCTTAGTTTTGTTTTCCCAAAAATCACCTCCTTCAAAATCATACATCCCTTTAATCCTAATACAACAGGATTTTATAACCATGTTCAAGTTTATAACTTTAGAGACTGATTATTAATGGCCATTAATAATTGTTGTTGGGTAATGTTCCAGTTTCGTTTTTTAAATTTTAAAATAAAATCAATTCTTACATAAAAATGAAGTTTTGTAACTTTGAATTTTGTTCATGTAAATATAGTCACAAGTCAGAACAATACATTCTTAGTTCATGTATCTTAATTGTCTAACAAATAGTCACATTAAATAAGCTCATTCTTATTTTTTTCTAATCCTCAACAATTTTTTCATTTGTGTGATCATCTCCTCTCCTTTTTGTTTTCTAGATTCTGCTTTGTTTTTTGTTTTTTCATTCACTATACTTTATGAGTGTCCAGTGGCTGGTACATGTGACATAGATTGATTAATTCTCACTGCATAACAAATTGCCCAGAAATTCCATAGCTTAAAACAGTAATCATTTGTAACTGTTTTTGCCTCTCTGAAAATTGATGGGACTTCAGCTTTGTAGCTTTATTCCTCACTCTGTGCAGGGTCTTGGCTCAGAAATTGCATACTACTACTTACATGCCATTGGCCAAAATGGGTTACAAGCCAACCCCAAGTCAAGCTATGGAGAAGTCCACTCTGCCTTCCTTCAGGACACATAAAGGTATGGATGCAAAAAGAAGGTTGGAATTGGGATCAGTAAGTCAATTGATGACATAGCAACATTCTTCATTCTTGTGCTCAGAGTGGCTATGATTGACCTGTTAAATCACTTTTTCCTACTGAGCTAAGATTGGCCTCAGAATTTTTCTCAAGTCAGTGTTTCATGAAGCCATGCTAAATTGATGCCATAATAAGCAGAATGTCATTTTCCTTATCTGATGTTCACTTTCTTCATGTTTAATTATTTCTTTCTCCGTTAAATTATTTCAAAATTAAGACTTGGTCTACACTGTATGCCTGGAAGAAAGCATTGAACATTAAGAAAAATATTATTTAACTTACAGTTAATATTTGCCATCTATTAGGACTGGATTGCAGGGAAAGATGACACTTTTCTGCTCTCTTAAGGTTATGTGTGGCCTTTGACCTATGTTCCTAATGAAGTGTCATCAGAAATGAACCATATTTTCCAGGATGAATCCTTTCATTCTGAGACTCTTCAGTTCTTTTCACCCTTTGCCAGCAGCCATGGGAGGAAATACTGACATGGTGATGTGATACTGAGCCATTGCATAGGAGACAGATCCTCTTAAACATTGGCCAGACCCATTGCCAACTTGCTTATAACAAATAAAACATTTTTATGCCTCTGAGATTTGGAGATTTTCTGTTACCCCAGAACACTTGACCTATCATGAATAGTGCTTTTCCAAAACTGAAGCTGAATTAAATAATGAATGCAATTCACTAGAGCCAATTTAATATCCGATGAACAAAAACAGTGTAGTCTTCTAGACAGAGGAAAGGAAGATTGAAGTAAGCAAATGTAAGTGATTTTCAATATTTCTTAGTTCTTTTTCTTATTATTGGTTGCAATTAAAATTGGTATCCCTTGGAAGATCTCATGCTGTTCATGTATCTGGCAAAATAGGAGAAAATAAAGCAAAGGAGAAAAGAAATGGCATTAAAATGCCAGGAGAAGGGGCAGTCTTTAGCAAGTTTTCCCCTTCTGCTGTCACTCATACATGACTGAGCTGAAGTTTGAATACGGAGGTATTAATTAGGAAGGCATCTTTGGAAAAGTTGTCATTCAGTCTTTGTTTTAAGTCGGGCTAGTCTTGGATTGAAATTTAAGATGCTGTTCTTTCAACAATTCTGCATTGATTTATCCCTTTGCCTGTCCTGCAAAATTGATTTTTTGACATTTTGGTATCTTGGAAAGTACATAGTTGAGACTTTGATATACTTATGGGCAGAGACAGTAATTTTTTTTGACATTTGGCAAAGAAGTGTCCCAATTCGTAAAATATTCAGGAACATTCCATGATTCATAGAGGATCCACCAGCTCCTTGAGAAAGAACTTGAACACTATATATAACTGGGATTCACATATATAGAAAGAGATTGATAGACTGCTATATCTGAATTTAAGGACAGACATGAACGATTCCTGATGGAGAGTTACCATGAGTGAAAAAGGGGTCTGAAAAGTGAGGCCAGAAATGAATAGGTAGGGATGAATGTCAGGTGTGGTAAAGGTCCTTCATTCTACAAGTATATAATGAAGCTGTTCCTTAATACTCCCAAACCCAGAAGGTCAACAATACTGTGGGCTTTAAGAAGAAAATGGCTGAGATAAAAATAAAAGACTATGTTACTGAGGGCACAGTTCTTCTTAACTGATCACTGCCTCCACCCCCTAAAAACTTGAAGGCAAGATGGGGGAATCACTTCTTTATCTCCCAAGATAGAAAAAAATCACCAAAAATGTAGAGATGGAGCAGGAGCATAGATATAGAACAAGGAACTACACCAGTTTATGGACAGCAAGGACTGAAAACTCTAAAACAAAGTGGCTTAAGAACAACTGGTAGAAACTATAATCCTACGTGAGATATATCCCTCATGTCAAGACTTCTAATGGGAGAAAGGCTATACCTAGCAGCTGTAAAATAGGTTAAGCTGGGCCACATAGAATATATCTGAAACTATCTCTTTGAATGATGCTTAAATCTGAAATATATATCTTAATTTGACGTAAAATATCCATCTTAAATTTTAGTCCAAGATCTGCCTAATGTAAAACAATGGTTAAATAGACAATCACTTTAAAAATATTTTCTCAGGGCACCTAGGTAGCTTAGTTGGTTAAAATATCTGACTCTTTATTTTGCTTCAGGCCGTGATCTCACATCATAGGTTTGAGCCCTGTATTGGGCTCTGCACTGACAGTGTGGAGCCTGCTTGGGATTCTCTCCCTCTCTTGCTCCTGTTCTCATTTTCTCTCTCTGTCTCTCTCTCTCTCTCTGTCTCTCTCTCTCAAAAATAAATAAAAACCTTTAAAAAATATTTTTCCTTCAATACCACCATATTCAAACCTCAGCTCAGTCAAGTGGGACAGCAGCAGAAGAAAACTTACTAAGGATGTGCCCTTTGCCTGGTATTTCTAAGCTACTCTTTTTTCCTCCCCTGCTTTTATTTTCTTCTTTTGGGCCAGATATAGTGATCAGCATGAGAGGTTTTCCGAAGTTCATCAATTTAAACAACTTCCAGAGATAGTTTCAGATATATGCAGACTTCTATATAGAGAGATAGGTATATTAAGCACAAACTAAGAATATTTCTTTCTTTTCTTTTTTTCCACTTTTACTTAAACATTTTAGTAAAATATACATACATAATGAAGAGGACTAATTATAAATGTAGAACTCAAAAAATTTCCACAAAGTGTACATATCTGTGATACCAGAACCCAAATCAAGAAAGAGAACACTACCGGCATCCCGGAAGCAGCCTCATTCCCTCTCTAGTCCATATAACCTCAAGATTGACAGCTTAGTTTTTCCTGATTTTAAACTTTATAAACATGCAATCATACACTAGATATTTTTTTTTTGTATCTGGCTTTTTGTACTGAATAATTTTATGTGTGAGATTTGTTCCTGTTGCATGTAGTTCTAGTTTATCAGTTTCTTATTGGACTATAATAATCTATAGCATGAATATCACATAATTTATGTATCTATTCTAGTGATGGATTTTTTTTCTCCATCTTGGGTCTGCTAGCACAATTGCTGCTGTGAACATTATATCATATGTGTTTTGATTAGCATTTGTACAAATATCTGTTCTTTGTATAACTAGGAATGGAATTGCAGGGTCATAAGGCATGCATCTATACAGCTCATATACATCGTACCGAACAGTTTTCCAAAATGGTGGTACCAATTTACATTTCCATCAACAGGTATGTCTTAGTTAATTGGTACATACTGGTTTTGATTGAATGCCACACACTGGGAAGGAAAAACCATAGAGGTATCAGATAAAGTTATCTTCCATGACAGAAGCATCTCTACTGTCTCTATTAAGTGAACAGAAAAGGGGGCTGGGCACCTAAATCTTCCATTTTCTAAGCTGAGTTGATTTTGGATACATTTTCTGTACTCTTGGTTTATTCTTTGTTTTTGACTCTAGACTTCCCAATTCTGAATAGTTTTTCAAAGTGTTCATTGGGATCACCAACCCTGGAGGATGTTTCTGTCTTTTGGAGTGAGTAAATGAAGAAAATTCCTTGATATTACTCATTAGCTTTCTTCAGACTTCTTAAGAATTCAGCAAACGTCTTAAGGGAGAAACCCTCAAGTCTTCAATTTTGTCATATTTATCCTGTGTGACTACAAAAGTCTCTGCTGATTTTTCTGAACCTCACTCTTGCCAGCGACAAGAATGAATTCTCAATCCCTTACCTTCCCCATCAGAAGAAAAAAAAAGTGAAAATACTGCTGTGGATAAACAATGCACCACTCCTTCCAAGATTGTAGACTGAAAATTATTGTGTTCACGGGAATCACTTCATCTGGAGGGTCTTTTCTCTTCAGCATCACAGTACTGTGGAATAGTTCGCTTTACTTTTTAGAAGTTTTTGGCTTAGCTATTTTATTTCTTTCCAGTAAAGTCTTTGAATTATTCCACATGTCTTTGGAGGAAATAGGCTATATATTTGAGGCTACTCAACTCTACAACAGTGTTTTCCCAGAGCTGTACAACTACTGGACACTCCATTGGTTTTGTTCTCCCCATGGTGGCTCCCTGACTACACTAGCCAGATTCTTCCCCTTCCTGGTGCCCCCAAAAAGAATGGTTGCCAATCATAAGCTCACTTCTCGCATATCCAATTTCTTAGTTGCTAGTTTCTATTGCTTCTACAGTAATATGATGCTTTAAGTAAAGGATTCTTGTATTTACCTGCCTTTTTAAATTGTCCTTTGTGGAACTATTAGTATGGGATAAATTAATCCTTCTCAGTTTAGATTTTCTAGATTTGATTTCTGTCTAAACAGTAGGTTTTCAGAGCATGGAGATTAGTATAAAAATGGTACATGTTTAGCCATGAATGATAAATTATTACATATAAAATTACTTTCAGAAGTAAAAATAGCACCACCAAATTCTGTATAACTCTGAAAACGTATAAGTATTTTAGTAATCTTTTCTCATTATTATTAAAGTCTATAGTACCTTATAGACCATTGTATATGTATTACAGCATGTTGATGCCACGCATGTACTATTTTGAGCACATATAAATCTTGCTATATTGTAATATGAAGTGAGTTCATTAAGACCATGGATGCAAGAGAACAATTATTTTTGTGGTTTCCTTAATGTTGTTTTGCAAACGTTCTCATTTAGGCATTTTGAATTTGTTCAATTTCTGCCAATGGCAACCTGTTCTCAAGCTTCCATACTTTGTCTTCATTACTCTCAGTTTTTTGTCTAGTAATGAAGTTTATTAGTCAAGCTAATAGCCATGAATTGTGGTTCATTAATTGAAACTTCAGATTCACTGGTTTTAATAAAAAAGCCCACAGTCACTTCTTAAATCACTTTCAGATGTAGTTAATTTCTTTTAATCTTTTTTCTTCTTTGTTGCTTTTTTTCCTTGTATGAAAATAATTAATAGAAATTGATTTATTAAAAATGATGGCTGAGTTTGTATCATAAGTAAACTAAAAAACATAAACTCTCATTATTCCTTTCAGGTGATATGATTTTTAAATGTTGTTCTTATAACCAGGATTATAATTTTTGAAAAAGATTTTTATAATCTTTCTCCCCTAGGTTTTCAGATGACATAGTAAAAAATGTCAGGGAGACCCAATCATTTAATTTTATGAAGGCTTTAATGTGGCAATATTTCCTATTTTAGTTTACTTCCTTGGTGTTACCACAGTGTTTTGTTTCCAGACACATGCAGTTTTGATTCTTCAAATCTCTTTTTGCTATAATAATGATAATTCAAAATATACAAGAAAAATGTTTTGCATGTAACACAAAGAATATGCATGTATTATGTACACAAATACATATATAGAGACATATATACATATAGATATACACTACACACACACCCATTACAAATACAAATACAAATAATATTCCATTGTAATCCCTAATGGTAAAAATATAACTTCCAATTGCTCGATACCTTGTCACCTCTTTGAAAAAGAATACTCTTCATTATGTGATCAGCTTTCAAAGTTGAGTGAAAGTTTACGTGATAGTTACAGTACTTGAACTGTTGTATAGTAAATTAGATTTTACAAAGCTCCCATGTATTTATTGGAGTTTAACAAAACTGCATGATTCTGTACTACTTGGGTACCAGCAGGAAGCAACCCCTGAGAGAAGAAATCACAGCTGGGAGCAATTAAGACTGATTAGTTTGTGGCTGAGAAAATCAAAATGGAAAGAACTTCTCTTTGGGGGAATTAGGAGCTGCATTCCCAAGCATTTCCGAGTATAATTCTCAGAGGAATTTAAGGCTGAGGAAAAATGTAAATTTCAAATATTTGGAGGTTTTCTCAGCTTATTGAATGTCTGCATAACCACAGTGTGTTGACTGTATTAGATATTTGAAAGAAAATGAAGTTGGAGTAAACTGACCAACTTTTCTTCACATGGATTTCCCAAGTTTTTCATATACTCCAAGGTTTTCCTAATATTCTCATTTGATCTTTAGGTAGAATATAAATGGTTTATGTAACTTCTTACTATGTATTTATAGAGATTGGGATAGCTGTGGTTTCTGAAAACCTGGCTAAGCACATAAATATCAATTCTTCTGAAAAAAGTGCACATTATTGTGTATGAGATTGGTCTGAATTATCCTTTAGAAATTGTGAAATAGTCCAGTTGAAATTTTAAGCAAGAAATATGCAGAAACTTTATACATAATTCCTGAAACTGCCATCCTGGAAAAAGAACTGGTTTCTAAAGAACTAGATAAGGATGTGTTTAATAAAGCAAAAGAAATTAAATAAAATGGCAACAGATTGCATGGTTTATACCAGTTTCTTTTGCTTTATATTGGAAATATAGATATGCATTAGAAATGTTCCTTTTGGATAGGATGAACGGGGTCACTAACAAATTATAAATATAAATTAAGTAGAAAGCTGTTTTTCTAGACTTTTTAAGGAATCTATCAGAAATTTATTTACTCTCAATTCCATGTCAGTTGGTGCTAACTATTGTTTTACGTGGATATGTTTGTTAATATACCAAACCTTCTGTAGCAGAAATACGATGAGTTAATATTAGGTTGTTATACAATAGGATCCCATTTTTCTTTCTCTTAACAGGTAGAATGGGTTACTTTTATATACAATAGTTTATTTAACATGATATTCTGTGTCCAGATTTTGACAATCATTCCTTTGTATTTTCCTCTCCCCTTCCTCTCTTTTTCTCTCTCTCTTCTTTCAGCACTGGGTGTGCTGAAAATATCACATATGTGAAACAAAGTAAAGACCACTTTTTGATAATACCTTCCAGATTATCCCTTTGAAGGACTGATGGTTCAAAGAGCATAAAAATGTAATAGAGGGTAGTCATAATTATTAACTACAAAAAATGTAGTGTGGTGGGATAAGAGATTACTGAATCAAAACTTGTCTTGGATTTTATTTCTAGATAGAAGTATATCTCTGTGTAATCTCAGTTGCCTATTCACTTTACTACTTTAATCACTTTACAGAGAATGATGATACTAATTCTGGATGCCAGATAACTGGATAACCTTAAGATTACACATACGGAAAAAGATTTATTAGAAATATATTAAGGATAATATTCTTCATTTAGTTTGAGAGTCAATAACTATTATAGGAAGTCATGGTTCAAAATTCTGCAATCACTGACCAGAGATTATATGAAAGGGAACCAACCAGGGGTTGGTTATCACCAAATTGATTTTCTATTTCCTAAACCAACTTGTTACCTTTTAAGTTCTCAACTTGTTACCTTTTAAGTTCTATGAATTCTTCTATAAAGGAACCCAAATTTCAAACAAAAGAAACAAAAAAAATCTCATTTTTTTCAAAGTTGGAAATTTATGTTTTGCATGCATTCTAATGCCATTCACAGTAAGATTTAAAAACAAATCACTGCATTAATGCTGGGGGGTATATACTTTTGCCATTAGAGGCTGACAAGGCACAGTTAAAACTGGCCAGCAAATTAGGGGGAGAGTGGCATGGAATCTTATGGAGGACCATAGAAATCATTAGAAAGTAGGTCTAGGAACCAAGATAAGAATAATCCTCAATTTAATAAAGATAATAAGAATAATCCTGTATTGTCCATAGCAGGTAGGGTCAGCAATACATTCTTATTTGCAACTGGGTATTAGAGTTAGGTTACAAAGAGTCTTTGGAATATTTATGAAAGCACCTGTCATCAGTGGTCTTCAAACTGAGACACATATAATCTGGGAATATAAGAAAAATTTCCAAAGGGTAAGAGAGTTCAGGTGTTTTTAAGGCTCATGTTTCAGATCTTCTATATACAAACTCTTTCCTAAACTTAGTCTGTGATGCTTTCATAATAATCTTTCTTCCTTTTTATTAAAATAAATCATCCCTTCAGATTCCAAATCTAATTAGAACTTTGGACCCCTTTGGATTCTTCTGTGGAAGCTTAATGACTAAAAGCACAAAAAGCCCTTAGGGAATTCCATCTTTCTTTCCTTATACACATTCTCTTAAGCCTGCATTAGAAATCAGGGTATTTGGGTCGGTATGGGATCTAAGTGGGATCTTCTGAGTTCAAGTATTTGCTGGAGTTCCACTCATGGATTAATGGCCACATTTATTCAAAGTTGTTTTTTGCATCCTTTGTCCTATAATGAAAAATACACTACTTTTGAAGGAGATTCTCATGAAAGCATCCCTAAGTAAATATTGGTAAGAAATAATGACGAATAAAAATGTTTTTGCCATGTATATAGAGATAAGCCATTCCTTTTTCCACTATTCTTAATATTCATCCTTGGAAAGACCAATGCAAAATAGACTACTGACATTGACTTTTTTTTTTTTAATATTTTATTTATTTCTAGGAGAGAGAGAGACAGCATGAGCAGGGGAGGGTCAGAGAGAGAGGGAGTGACAGACTCCGAAACAGGCTCCAGGCTCTGAGCTGGCAGTCAGCACAGAGCCCGACGCGGGGCTCGAACCCACGAACCGCGAGATCATGACCTGAGCGAAAGTCGTTCGCTTAACCGACTAAGCCACCCGGGCGCCCCTGACATGGACTTTTAAACTCTAACTGAAATATTCTTTTTAAAAAATTTTTTAAAATGTTTTATTTATTTCTGAGAGAGAGACAGAAAGAGAGAGAGAAGGAGATACAGAATCTGAAACATGTTCCAGGCTCTGAGCTGTCAGCACAGAGCCCAACGTAGGGCTCAAACCCACAAACTGTGAGATGATGACCTGAGCTGAAGTTGGACACTTAACCGACTGAGCCACCCAGGCACCCCTCTAACTGAAATATTCTTAAGGGCTACGAAAATTTTAATTTTTCGTTGGATAAATGTCTAATGCTATGATTTTGTTATGATTTTTGGAGATTAAAAATAAGTCATATTATGAAATATTTATTACAGTTATAGCTAACCCCTACTGTATTTCACCTTACACAATATTGACTATTTTATGCCATATATAGACATCCTAATATTATTTACTAGCTCAAGAATGGATTCATTTTGATGGTATATGTCTATTTCATTGATTACTTAAAAAAAGGTTTGATCATGATATATATAGTTAATTAAGCTATCTCTGAGTTTTATACTTGTTATCTAATTATTCTATAAAGTTAAATGTAGGACTTCAATACCTGCACATGAACACTGTTTTAAAGAATACCATAATTATCTTCTCTAATACATAACTTTTAAATTTTAGCTTCTTATAGTATATATTCATTTATATCACTCATTACAAAATAAAGAGAAATTGTGCTTTCTATTCATTTTCTAAACTTATAACATGGGTAGAATAACTATTTTTTGATCTCTATTAAGCTTAATTTTGATGAGACAAACTTTAGTAATCAGTATTACAAAGTGACTTATTTCTCATAGAAGACAAGTCACATTTGGCCAATTAGGTTATATTGTGGAGATTTTCCATAAATGGACTAATCACAATATGCCAGTTCAAGGTTTGTATGGAAATATACTTAAGTGATATGATGAAAATTATGAAAAATATTATATTAGAAAACGTGTATTGAAATGAACTATATTTTTATTTTTTCCAAATATATGCCAGGTGTGATGAGGCTCCCCAAGAGCACTTCTAGTGCTGATGATTTAGGGGAAGCCTCACAGGGTTCCAAATAAAGGTAAAAGAAAAAAAAAGGTGGACCCAAGCAAAAGAATTACTGTCATAATTAACAGTCCCTTTTTAAGTTTCTGTAAAGTTTTTCTGGTGTACTTAGACACTGAGACATTAAATTCTAATGTCTAAACAACAAGTACATTTTTATTTTTTTAAAGTGTATTTACTTTGAGAGAGATAATCCACACACGTGAATATACAAATGGAGGAGAGAAAGAGAGAATCTAAAGCAGGTTCCGTGCTCAGCACAGAGCCTGCCACGGGGCTCTGTCCCACGACTCTGGGATCATGACCTGAGCTGAAATCAGGAGTTGGACACTTATCCCACTGAGCCACCCAGAAACCCCCAAGCAACAAATACTTTTGAAGATCATGTGGTTTCAAATTTTCTGCTTTCAATGTAAGTAGACAACAAAATATTTGAGTCGTTAGCTGATGTTATTTTTTTTTTATTTTTTAATGTTTATTTTTGAGAGAGAGAGAGAGACAGAGTGTGAGTGGGGGAAGGGGAAGAGAGAGAGGGAGACAGAATCCCAAGTAGACTCCAGGCTGTGAGCTGTCAGCACAGACCCCGATGCGGCGCTTGAACCCACCAACCATGGGATCATGACCAGAGCCAAGGTCAGATGCTTAACTGACCACCCAGGTCCCCCACTGATATGTTATTTTTTGATGACATATCACATCTATAAACCTTTGTGTTAATTTACCATTCATTGTTCAAACATTTATTCAACTAGTATTAATACCCTATATGCTCCAATTATACTTGTGGTTTGGATAGAAATATTATTCCTACGTCAATGAGCTTGAAGTCTATAGGAAAAACTATTATAATGTAGTAAATAATATGGAAGTAGCATGCATGTATGAGAAATCTGGGTTCACTGAATCAGAATGGCTTTCTGGAGGAGTTGGAAGAGAATACGAGAAGAGATGCAGCAAGTTCATATTTGGACTTAAATTTTAAAGACATTTATTTTACTTGCAACCTAAATTTATAAAGGTTAAAATTTCATGTAAAATGCCCTGCAACTGCGGAATGGGTAAGCAAATTGTGGTTCACCCACACAAAGGAATATTACTAAAGAACAAATAGGAGTAGACAGTTGATACAGCAAAATGAATGAATCAATCACAAATGTGGTATACTAAGTGCAAGAGGCTACATTTGAAAGAGTGCTTCCATTTATAGGATATTCTGGAAAAGGCAAATGATAGGAACAGGGAACAGATCAGTAGTTGCTAGAAGCTTGAGATAGAAGGGGCTGACAGCAAAAGGCAAGGGGGAGTTTTTGGAGGTGATAGCATTCTTCCGTATCCTGGTGATGGTCAAGTCCATGAAAAAAGATGATGATTTCTCAGTGTACATCATACCTTCATAAAAAAATAAATAGTTCACATGAAGTTAGCTGTGTTCCCATAGGGGCACCCACATATGCCCACTCACAAAACTGTGGTGACTCATTCCTTGCTCCCCCCTCCCTGTGGCAAGGTTCCCAGCAGAGCTTCTCAACAGACATGCTATTGGATCTTAGGCAGGATAATTGTTCCATTGCCTGGGACTGCAGTGTGCTTTACAGGATGTTTAGCAACTCTGGCACTCGCCAAATGCCAGGAGCATCCATATGACTTTTCCAAAGTTCCCTAGGGGATATTTCTAGCTGAAAGTCACATGCTGGACATTTCCCTAAACTCCTTATGAAGGGGAGTGAATTCTTTAACTCATTGAAGTGTTTTGCTCATCTTTTCTCTTTTTCTGGGTGTGGACTGCCTACCTATAGAGAAAGTACATTCTAGTCTGCTCCATTCCATGAGTAGCAAAGTTGATTTTGCTTCCGGCCACATCTCAGGGTGGCAAAGTGTGAAAGGTAAATTCACATGTGTTAGCAAGCATCTGTGGGCACTCATGCCTTGTGCCCTCCAAGGTATCTTTTAGCAGAGAGCTGACACTTTAGTCTCCAACAGTCTGACTCCTGTGTCTATCTTATCAGACTTGGGAAGAAAAGAGAGGAATTTTCATACAGATAAACTGCACCAAATTTATATAATTGTTAATTATTGGAAGTATCAATTGGTTACTATAAATCTTCCAACCTTTAGTTTCTATTATAAGTCTCCCTCTCAGCATATTAACCGAGGCCCTGAAATTCAAAGTAGTACCATAGCACTGTGAGCTTTCTGGAATTAGTGCAGTAGGTGCATATGAAAACCCAGTGCCATTTGCTTCTCATACATAGCACACTACTTGTTTCTCAGTTCTTTCCCCACCTTTGAATGTAACAGGTCAAGGGTACTTTGCAGCACTGACTGTCCTTGAACCCAGTGTCCAGCTCTCTAATTGTGTCACTGACTGATCCACACTAGCTCCTGCACTGCAATTTGTACTCTGCACATAGTACAAATGAAACCATCAGTGTTAGGTGGAGACAAGCTTTTCCTTTGAAGCATGGAGCCTTTTTTTTTTTTTTAAGAGCAAGAAAGTCTTTAGTTTGTGGGATAATGGAAGTGTCATAACATGGAACATTATCAGATCCTTTTTGTCAGTGGCTTCAAAAGCTAGACGCACAATCACATACATCCTGAGGTTGAAAATTCTTGTTTTAAAATAGTATTGATGGCATTCTGAGATGACAGAGGTATACTAGCCTCTGAGAAAAACAGTAAGTAGGCAATTTATTCTTCTCACCTTATCACAAAGCCCTTCCAGCACTCTTCTGTTAGCATCCTTGTTCTTTGCTATAATCCCCCAGAATGTTTCTAAGTAGTTCCCTAATCTAAAAAAAATATAGAGCTAAACTCTCAGTACATAGTATTTTAATTCTCATTTTCTTCTAAGTGGTTAAATATGTTTTAATATGTAATATCACCTCTTTCTACTCTTTAACATCTGTCTCCTAAAAAGGACTTCCAATGGTGCATCTAGTCTTTTTAAAATTTTTTTTTAATGTTTTATTTATTTCTAGGAGAGAGAGAGAGAGAGACAGCGTGAGCAGTGGAGGGTCAGAGAGAGAGGGAGTGACAGACTCTGAAACAGGCTCCAGGCTCTGAGCTGGCAGTCAGCACAGAGCCCGACGCGGGGCTCGAACCCACGAACCGTGAGATCATGACCTAAGCGAAAGTCAGATGCTTAACCGACTAAGCCACCCAGGCGCCCCAATGGTGCATCTAGTCTTAATGGGTGGGCTTTAGGCACTAGGGCTGATTTTGTAGAAATGATGTGGAGTTCTCAGAGCCCTGCAGAAAACACTGCATAAACAACATCTTGCTTTGTGAATACTAGCCTTGGGAAGAGTTTCTGATCTTCTTATGGTCTTAGAACTTGAATGTTTATCAAATATGAGAATATTTTATGTGATATTACTTGATAAGGGCTGCTATGTATTATTTTATTTTGGAGGGGTATTTAATTCAACAAATTTTTATTTAGCACATATGATGTACTGGGAATAATAATTATAATGTATATAGTGTAATACTGCCAGGCATTCTTCTAAGTATTATGTACATTGATTTATTTTAATCAATAGCATTGCTGGGAAGTAATTACTATTAGTAACATCCCCGTTCTATAGATGGGAAAGCCGAGACTCAGAAGTGTTAATTAAACTTCCCGTGACAGTGGATTTGGGTTTGAATTCTTACATTCAGCTCAAGCCTCTGTCGTTGGGGTTAATATTGGAAGAGACTAATAAAGGTTCCATCTCAAAGATAATTTTGAATCTGTATATAACAAAAACCCCCCAAACATATGAACTAAATTTCTGCAAAATGGATCTAATTTTATGAGGTGATTACTCTCAAAGTGGTGTTATTTTGCTTACATGTATAGTCTTTTGTTTTTCTGGGTTCTTTTTGCAACATTAATTATATCTCCCTAACTTCCTTCAAAAAATAATGTTAGGTTTGCATGTAGGTGGAAGCAAGTTTTACAGAAATATAATGTGTAAGTTTATCAAAGGACAGTATAATATATCTGCATTTTACTTTGTAAATGATTAAAAATCTCCTATTAACAATGGCCTCCTATCTTGGAAAGGAAGTCTTACAAAATAATTAAAAACCTGTCTTCAGAATATGTATGCTATAGACACCGATCAAAACCAGAAACAAAATTTGATACCTTTAGAGTATATTTGTAAGATAATTTTAAACTTTATCATTGAGATTTGTTTGTAAAGAGCCCACCATATACTATGAATTCTTACTTTTAACTTATAGTCACAATGTGCGTATAAACTTTTTTTTTTAATTTTTTAATGTTTTATTTATTTCTAGGAGAGAGAGAGAGACAGTGTGAGCAGGGGAGGGTCAGAGAGAGAGGGAGGCACAGACTCTGAAACAGGCTCCAGGCTCTGAGCTGGCAGTCAGCACAGAGCCTGATGCGGGGCTCGAACCCACGAACTGCAAGATCATGACCTAAGCGAAAGTCGGACACTTATCCGACTAAGCCACCCAGGCGCCCCACAATGTGCGTATAAACTTAAAATGGCTTTTACAAATATGTCAAAACTAGCCAGGCCTAATCCAAAACACAAACCAGAGCCAAACACAATATTCACTGTAATCAATGCCACTGCACGGGGAGAAAGAACTCATTTATAGATCTTATGTTTGCTTATTAGGTTTTGAAAAATATAGCAATGATCTACCAATGGGAACTAATTTAGGTGCCTGGATTTATGAGACTACCTAGATTTATGAGACTACCAGGTACCTAAATTAATTCTCATCAGTACTATCTTCTGTAGGTATATTAAGAATTCAATTATTCTTTCAGTTAATTCATTCTCAATTGACAAACTGCTTAGAAATTAAAGCAGGGAAAATTATTTTTTTGACTCTATCAATGAACAAAGAAGATTAGGGAAGACCATTTTAATACTTTTATGGACTTGAATATAT
Organism: Crocuta crocuta; assembly: GCF_008692635.1. NCBI lineage: Eukaryota > Metazoa > Chordata > Mammalia > Carnivora > Hyaenidae > Crocuta > Crocuta crocuta. The sequence goes on from NW_027532599.1 coordinate 3,561,874, forward strand.
GTTTTACATTTTGGTTATAAAACATGACTTTTTATATTAAACAATCTCCTCAAAGTAGTTGGTTTGCCAGTGACACATGCTCTTTTCCTGGACAGGGCTGATGACACCAGCAACCTTCTGGGAGAAAAGACAGGGTGGCCTGCACTCTTTAATTCCTCAATTTTAATCCAGGCTGATAATGAAAAGGTAAAATTTTCTAGTTAACTAATAAATAATTAACCTCAGTCAACTTTGGTAAATAATCAAACCACTTAAGTTTCTGATAAAATTATCCAAAAAATCAATTATAAAAATCAAAAGGTGGTAAAAGATAAAATATGTATCTCTTTCAGAATCTTGAGGAATATTTATGTAACTTTAAAAGAGGAAACATGGTATCAGCAATGGACATGCACTTAACTAGAACTTCGGTGACGTGGGTCTAAGTCCCTGCCTTCCATGAGCCAGCTGAACAGTTCTGTGTACATCACTTTCACGTTTTGGATTTGATGCCTTTATTTATCAAAGTAAAGGCTGAAATAGGAGAATCATCAACTGTGTCTTTTTGGTCTAACCCTCTGTTACTTTGGTTTCAGAAAGATGCCTTTTCTCCCCTAGGGAGGATAAAGATGAGTCAGGTCTGGAGGCCCTGGAGTATGGGCCAAAGGGACCAGAAAGCCTTTCTAACAGTTACTAGTTCACTGAGCATCTATGACTTTCTTCCCAGACCTGTGGAATTATGAAAAGACAGCAAATGCTTTATCTTTACTCTTTATAGTGACACATCCACAGGTAAGGCATAACATGATCTCATCAGAGCTCATGTGTTTAGAATTTAATGTCTCAACATTAAAAAGATATCAGGGAAAGTGAATCAATTCTCTCCTGTGTATTGCGTTTTAGAAAATTCTGCCACTGCTAGTAATTAATTATTTTGTATCACTATCCATTAAAAAACAAACATATTTGATTACAGATATCTTTCAAACACATATCCATTGGCCTGCAATTTATAAAGGAATCCTTATTCTTTCTTTCTTTTTCTTTCTTTCTTTCTTTCTTTCTTTCTTTCTTTCTTTCTTTCTTTCCTTCTTTCTTTCTCTCTCTCTCTCTCTTTCTTTCTTCCTTCCTTCCTCTCTCTCTCTCTCCCCAACCATCCCTCTCTTTATCCTTTTTAAATTTTAGAGAGAGAAAGAATCCCCTGAATAAGCAGAGGAGGGGGCAGAGGGGGGGAGAGAGAGAGAATCTCAGGCAGACTCCATGCCCAGAGTGGAGCCTGACATGGGGCTCAATCCTACCACCCTGGGATCATGACCTGAGCTGAAACCAGTTAGATGCTCAACCAACAGAACCACCCAGGTGTCCCTATCATTTCATATTTTTAAACATTTATTTTCTGACTTAGATTGCCCTGAAGCAGACCCTGAGATGAGGATTTAGGTGAAAGTAATTTATATCAAGATAAATCCAATGGCTCAATCTAGCAAGGCTTATCTGGGGACAGCGTAGGTCACACTACAGATTTGTCCCCTACCTAGGAAGAGGGAGCTGAAATAATTATACAAGCACATCACAAGTCATTAATTAGTAGCTGCTGGGTAGAAGTGGAGGTGTGTAAATTTCTATGTACTTCCATCTGGCCACTGGAGGGAATAAGTACAAGTTTAGGGACTGAAAATGAAGGAAACCAGCAAAAAGACGTAGGAGATAGGGACAGAGAGCTGACAAGGTCTGTTGTTTGACCATTCACACTCCACAAACAACCATAAAGCTGATGAAACATTATCTAATGAAGTAGTTTCCTATAAAGAATAAAAGGGTAGATCTTGATAATGTGTTTTATAGAGAAGTGTTTGTATTAGTGTGATTCCTGCAGGAAACAAACAGCACACCACATTCAGTAATTTGAGGAGTTTAATAAAGGGACTACTTATGGAAGTGAGGGCAGTGAGCAGGGACCCCCTGAAGATGAGTGCAGTACTGGCGATGGGGTCTATTTCCATCCCGAGGCTTGAAGGCATGAGGTGAAGAAATACAGAATAGCAGTGGAAAGAGAAGCTCTGTTCTGGCTTCAGTGTCGGAAAGGTCTGCCCATGGAACTGGTGCTCTGTCTCACCACTGCCCACGCTCCTTTCCTTGGCTCCCATCAGCCAAACAAGGAGACAGAGCAGATGCTCTTGCTTTCGTTCCAGTTGGAACTCACAGAGCTGAGCAGAGTTGAGATGGCGCAGAGGAAACACAAAGGGGCAAATGAAGATTTGTACAGTAAAAGATGAGTTGTTAAATTAATTTAAAGCAATTTAAAGTTAAATTGCCTAAGCCCATACTACCAGAATTCCTATCTTTTTTTTTTTTATTCCAGCAAGATAATCTAAAATTTTTCTTCAAGATATTTAGGATAAAAAATCTATTCATCAAACTTGAACTTTTCTTTCTACCCCTTACCAGAATGACCTACTTACCATTCTAGAGTTATTAAAAGAGAAACAAAACCTAATCCTCAGGAGTTCTTTCACACTACCTGGAAATTAGGCCTTTTCTCAGTGCTCCAAGATTTGGTCTTTGACTCTACTTTATATTTATCTTTAAGTGCCTGAGTGTCTCTGGCCTTTTCCTCAAGATAAAAATTTTCTCTGGTAATGTACATTTCCTTCTTTTTTTAAATCTCCTTAAATTACAAACGGCTTTATTTCTTACAGTTATATAATATATGCTTATTATAAGTAATATAAACTACCAATTAAAAGATAGCAAAAATTTACCTTTAGCCCACAAACTAGGGATTAATAACTGTTAATGCATTGCCATATATCCATGCAATAATTTTTTAGGTCACACACACATACATGCACATGTATGACTATAGACTTATTCGTAAACGTGAGATTATCGCCAAAATTATTTGGGTTATTTCTTTAAGAACTTACAGAAACTCTCCCACATTTTGGTAGATAGATCTGCACAAATTTATCATTGTGTAGATATTTTTATATGAATGTGAAGTAATTTATAATATTTAATAGTTCCACAATATTGAACATGTAATTTCTAATTTTTTGACATTCTTTGCTTGTCTTGTTTTGACATTCATGGTCTACTTGTACATATATGTTTTTGTATTTATCCCTGATTTCTTTTCTAGATTTAAATCTCTTGCTGAAGCTGTTTTATTAAAGGAATTTCTTCCATTTTCTACAACTGGCATTCTTTTGGGAATGCCAGTTCTAGGTGATATCTTCAATTCAGCCTAAATTTTCTTTTATCAACTAAACCGTTCATTACTACAACAGGAATATTTCCACCAAATATTTATTGATATTTTTTGGTAGAAATAAATAGAAACTTCTCAAGGCTAGAGTAAGAAAAAATGGGGCATGCATTTTGATGTTGCTGAGGTGTTTCATGTGACTCAAGGTCAGAGTTACGGTCAGACCTTAAGAACAGGTAGAGGTGATGGAGCACCTGGGTGGCTCAGTCAGTTAAGCATCCGACTTCAGCTCAGGTCATGATCTTGTGGTTTGTGAGTTCAAGCCCGGAATCGGGCTCTGTGCTGACAGCTCAGAGCCTGGAGCCTACTTCAGATTCTCCTTCTCTCTCTGCCCCTCCCCTACTTGTGCTCTGTCTCTCTCTGTCTCTCAAAAATAAATAAATGTAAAAAAATTAAAAATAAAAGAACAGATAGAGGTGAATAGAGGGCCAGAGGATGACCGGGAAATCTTTTGTGTACATGTGCTTCTTCTTTCCTTTGTCTGTTTGTAAATCTGATTAAAGTCAGTCTTCCTCAGTTTCCCATTCCTTGTATAAACCATTATTTGTTACATGGAAAATAATGTAGATAAGTTCCTGGTCCAATTCCTAATTTCCTTAGGAAATGGGGGTAATTGATAGAACCAGTCTGGGTTTGGATGCTCACTCCTGACCTCTCTCAATCTGTAGATTATGAATGGGACCTAGGAACGTTGTACAAACACGGCCACTAAAGCCCCATTCCTATAACCGTATGGAGTTCAGGAGTATGATAGATGGTTCAAAGGCAAAAATAGATGGATGGGCAGCCAGGCCAAAAGTCAGAAGTAATGATTATAGACTGCAATATTCAACTTTAAATAACAGAAAAATGAGGCAGAAGATCAACAAGGAAACAAAGGACTTGAACATCCCTATGAACCAACTAGATTTCAGAGATGTATACAGAATGCTCTACCCAACAATGGTAGAATCTACATTCTTCATAAGTATATGCGGAACATTGTCCAGGATAGGACACATGGTAGGCCATATAATAAATGTCAATAAATTTAAAAGGACTGAAATCATACAATGTATGTTCTCTGACTACACTGAAATGAAGTTAGATATAAACCAATAAGGAAATTAGGAAAATTCCCAAATATGTAGAAATTAAACAACGTACTCCTAACTAACCTTTAGGTCAAAGAAGAAATCACAAGAGAAATTAGAAAATACTTTGAAATAAGTAGAAATTAAGATACACACACAAAATATGTGGCATGAAGCTGTAGTAGATACCTATATTAAAACCTCATGATTGAAAGAAGGAGCCAAGATGGTGGAATAGCATGGAAGGTTTTTTGTGTCTTGTACCCATTAAACAGATCAACACTAACCCATCCTGAACACCTAGAAATTGATGTAAGGATTAATACAACCATTTGTACAACCTGACCACAGAACTCAGAAGAAATTCACCCCAAAAGAAAGAGCAGAAAGAAATGACAGCCAGGGACTTAGCCAACACAGATACAAGCAAGATGTCTGAACCAGAATCTAGAATCACAATAATAATAGATTAGAGTCAAAAATAGATTAGGGTCCCTTTCTGCAGAGATAAAAGAAGTGAAACTAGTCAGGATGAAATTAAAAAATGATATAACTGAGCTGGTAACACGCGATAAGGATGGATGAGGCAGAGCAGCAAATCAGTGACATAGAGGACAAACTTACGGAGAATAATGAAGCAGAAAAAAAGAGGGAGACTAAAGCAAAAAAGCACAATTTAATAATTAGAGAAATCAGTGGCTCATTAAAAAGGAACAACATCTGAATTATAGGGATCCCAGAAGATGAAGAGAGAGCAAAAAAATGAATGCGAGCAAATTATCGTGGAAAACATTACTAATCTGTGGAAAGATATCAAAATCCAGGCAGCACAGAGGACTCCCATTAGATTCATTAAAAACTGACCAACAACAAGACCTATCATTGTCAAATCTGCAAAATAGGCAAGGGAATCATGAACGTAGCAAGAGAAAAAATGTACTTAACCTACAAGGGAAGGCAGATCAGGTTTGCAGCAGACCCACCCACAGAAACTTGATAGGCCAGAAAGGAGTGGCAGGATATATTCAATGTGCTGAATGAAAAAAAAAAAATGCAGCCAAGAATTCTTTATCCAGCAAGGCTGTCACTCAAAATAGGAGAGATTAAAAGTTTCCTAGACAGGGGCGCCTGGTTGTCTCAGTCGGGTAAGCGTCTGACTTCGGCTCAGGTCATGATCTCATGGTTCATGGGTATGAGCCCCACATCAGGCTTTGTGCTGACAGCTCAGAGCCTGGAGCCTGCTTTGGATTCTGTGTCTCCCTCTCTCTCTGCTCACACACACACACACACTCTCTCTCTTTCTCAGAAATAAATTAACATTAAAAAAAATTTTTTTAATGTTTCCCAGACAAACAAAAATTAGAGTTTGTGACCACTAAACCAGCCATGCAAGAAATTTTAAGAGGGACTCTCTGAGGGGAGAAAAATGAAAAAAATAAGTAATAAAAGACCAAAAGCAACAAAGACTAGCAAGGACCAGAGACAATCCAACTCTATACCAGACACTCTAACTCTACAAGAAACATAATGGGAATAAATTCATATCTTTCAGTACTCACTCTAAATGTCAATGGACTAAACACATCAATCAAAAAACATAGGTAAGAGAATGGATAAGAAAATAAGATCCATATATATGCTGTTTATAAGAGACCCACCTTTTACCTAAAGATACCTTCAGACTGAAAGTAAGGATATGGAGAACCATCTATCATGCTAATGGTCAGTGAAAGAAAGCCAGAGTAGCCATACTTATATCAGACAATCTAGACTTTAAAATGAAGACTGTAACAAGAGATGAAGAAGGGCATTATATCATTATTAAGGGGTCTATACACCAAGAAGACCTTACAATTGTAAACATTTTAGCTCCAAATGTGAAAGAACCCAAATACATAAATCAGTTAATCACAAACATAAAGAAAGTCATTGATAATAGCACCATAATAGTAGAGGACTTCAACACCCCACTTACAGATGGACAGCAATGGACAGATCATCTAGTCTGAAAATAAACAAGGAAACAATGGCTTTGAATGACATACTGGACCAGATGGACTTACAGATATATTCAGAACATTTCATCCTAAAGCAGCAGAATATACATCCTTCTCCAGTGCACATGGAACATTTTCCAGAATATATCACATACTGGGACACAAATCAGCCCTCAACAGGGACAAAAAGATCAAGATCATACCATGCATATTTTCAAACCACAATGCTATGAAACTCAAAATCAACCACAAGAAAAAATTTGGAAAGGTAACAAATACTTGGAGACTAAAGAACATCCTACTAAAGAATGAATGGGCTAACCAAGAAGTTAAAGAGGAAATTATAAAGTACATGGAAGCCAATGAAAATGGTAACACAATAGCCCAAAACCTGTGGGACACAGCAAAGGTGGTCATAAGAGGGAAGTATATAGCAATCCAGGCCTTCCTAATGCAAGGCCTATACACACAACCTAACCTTACACCTTAGAGACCTGGAAAAAGAAAAGTAAATAAAACCCAAAACCAGCAGAAGACAGGAAATAATAAAGATTAGAGCAGAAATCAATGTTATTGAAACAAAAAAACAAAAACAAACAAACAAAAAACAGTAGAAAAGATCGATGAAACCAGAAGCTGGTTCTTTCAAAGAATTAGCAAAATTGATAACCCCCTAGCCAGTTTGGTCAAAAAGAAAAGGACCCAAATAAATAAAATCAAGAATGAAAGAGGAGAGATCTCAACTAACACANTAAAGTACATGGAAGCCAATGAAAATGGTAACACAATAGCCCAAAACCTGTGGGACACAGCAAAGGTGGTCATAAGAGGGAAGTATATAGCAATCCAGGCCTTCCTAATGCAAGGCCTATACACACAACCTAACCTTACACCTTAGAGACCTGGAAAAAGAAAAGTAAATAAAACCCAAAACCAGCAGAAGACAGGAAATAATAAAGATTAGAGCAGAAATCAATGTTATTGAAACAAAAAAACAAAAACAAACAAACAAAAAACAGTAGAAAAGATCGATGAAACCAGAAGCTGGTTCTTTCAAAGAATTAGCAAAATTGATAACCCCCTAGCCAGTTTGGTCAAAAAGAAAAGGACCCAAATAAATAAAATCAAGAATGAAAGAGGAGAGATCTCAACTAACACAAAAATACAAACATTAATAAGAGAATATTATGAGCAATTATACACCAATAAAATGGGTAATCTGGAAGAAATGGGCAAATTCTTAGAAACATATAAACTACCAAAACTGAAACAGGAAGAAATTGAATTAGTAATCGAAAATCTCCCAAAAAACGAGTCCAGGACAAGATGGCTTTCCAGGGGAATTCCACCAAACATTTAAGGAAGAGTTAACACGTATTCTCTTGAAGCTGTTCCAAAACATAGAAATGGAAGAAAAACTTTCAAACTCTTGCTATGAATCCAGTATTACCTTGATTCCAAAACCAGACAAAAACCCCACACTAAAGAAGAACTATAACCAATTTCCTGATGAAAATGGATGCAAAAATCCTCAACAAGATATTAGCCAACCAGATCCAACAATACATTAAAAAAATTATTCACCATGACCAAGTGGGATTTATACTTGAGAATCAAGGCTGGTTCAATATCCACAAAACAATCAATGTGATTCATCACATCAATAAAAGAAAGGACAAGAGCTACGTGATCCTCTCGATAGATGCAGAGAAAGCATTTGACAAAATACAACATCCTTTCTTGATAAAAACCCCTCAAGAAAGTAGGTGTCAAAGGACATACCTCGAGATTATAAAAGCCATATATAAAAGACCCAATGCTAATTATCATCCTTAATGAGGAAAAACTGAGAGCTTTCTCATTAGGTCAGGAACAAAGCAGGAATTTCCACTTTTGCCACTGTTATTCAACATAGTATTGGAAGTCTTAGCCTCAGCAACCAAACAACACAAAGAAATAAAAGTCATCCAAATCAGGCAGGAGGAGGTCAAACTTACACTCTTTGCAGATGATATCATAATCTATATGGAAAACCTGAAACATTCCACCAAAAAACTGCTAGAACTGATCTATGAATTCAGCAAAGTTGCAGGATATAAAATCAATGCACAGAAACCAGTTGCGTTCCCATACACCAGCAATGAATCAACAGAAAGAGAAATCAAGGCATCAATCCCAGTTGCAATTGCACCAAAACCCATAAAATATCTAGGAATAAATCTAACCAAAGAGGTGAAAAATCTATACACTGAAAACTATAGAAAGCTTCTGAAAGAAATTGAAGAAGACACAAAAAAAAAAATGGAAAAAATATTCCATGCTCATGGACTAGAAGAAAAAATATTGTTAAAATGTCAATACTACAAAGCGATCTACATATTCAGTGCAATATCTATCAAAATAACACCAGCATTCTTCAGAGAGCTAGAACAAACATTCCTAAAAATTGTATGGAACCAGAAAAGACCCTGAATAGCCAAAGTTATCTTGAAAAAGAAAACCAAAGCAGGAAGCATCACAATCCCGGACTTCAAGCTGTATTACAAAGCTGTAATCATCAAGACAGTATGGTCCTGGCACAAGAACAGACACTCAGATCAATGGAACAGAACTGAGAACCCAGAAATGGACCCACAAACAGATGGCCAACTCATCTTTGACAAAGCAGGAAAGAATATCCAATGGAATACAGACAGTCTCATCAGCATGTGGTACTGGGAAAACAGGACAGTGGTATGCAAAAAAATGAACCTGGACCACTTTCTTCCACCATACACAAAAATAAACTCAAAATGGATGAAAGACCTAAATGTAAGACAGGAAGCCATTAAGTCCTCGAGGAGAAAGCAGGCCAAAACCTCTTTGACCTTGGCCACAGTAACTTCTTAACTCAACACATCACCAGAGGCAAGGGAAACAAAACCAAAATGAACTATTGAGACCTCATCAAAATAAAAAGCTTCTGCACAGTGAAGGAAACAATTGGCAAAACTAAAAGGCAACTGACAGAATGGGAGACGATATTTGCAAATGACATATCAGACAATGGGTTAGTATCCAAAGTGTATAAAGAACTTATCAAACTCAACAACCAAAAAATAAATAATCCAGTGAGGAAATGGACAAAAGACATGAATAGATACTTTTTCAAAGAAGACATTCAGATGGCTAACCGAAAATATGTTCAACATCACTCAACATCAGGGAAATATAAATCAAAACCACTTTACACCCATCAGAATGGCTAGCACTAACAACTCAGGCAACAACAGATATTGGTGAGAATGCAGAGAAAGAGAATCTCTTTGGCACTGCTGGTGGGAATGCAAACTGGTGCAACCACTCTGGAAAACAGTATGGAGGTTCCTCAAAAAATTAAAAATAAAACTACCCTATGACCCAGCACCTGCACTACTAGGTATTTATCCAAGGGATACAGATATGCTGTTTCCAAGAGGCACATGCACCCCAATGTTTATAGCAGTGCTATGAACAATAGCCAATGTATGGAAAGAGCCCACATGTCCATCAATGGATGAATGGATAAAGAAAAATATTACTCAGCAATCAAAAAGAATGAAATTGTGCCATTTGCAACTATGTGAATGGAACTAGAAGGTATTATACTAAGTGAAATTAGTCAGTCAAAGAAAGACAAATATCATATGACTTCACTCATATGAGCACTTTAAGACAGAACAGATGAACATAAGGGAAGGGAAGCAAAAACAATATAAAAACAGGGAGAGAGACAAAACATAAGAGATTCTTAAATGTGGAGAAAACACAGAGGGTTACTAGAGGGGCTGTGGGAGGGGGATGGGCTAAATGGGTAAGGGACATTAAGGAATCTACTCCTGAAATCATTTTTGCACTATATGCTAACTAACTGGGATATAAATTAAAAAAGTAAATGAATAAAAATTCATTATCTACATGGAAGCATAATACCTATGCCTAATCCATTTTCCAGAGCCTTGATAAGACATGCAGACATACAAAAATATGGGGAAAAAAGGTCCTACTATATGATAAAGATGAGACAGTATAAGTCTTTGAAGGCAGAATTTCCAGCAACTGTATTTCTGGTGAATTACGATGGATTAAGATGTACATTATTGAAAAACATAACTCATATTCTGACCATTAAATCAAAACAGGAGACAGAGCCTGGACAAGGATTTTGGCTAGTTTATTAACCAAACTTTATGATAGTATATAATGTTAACCTTATCATCAGTGGATAATTATATAGAAATATACCTTGCCTCCACTGTATACCAATAAAACTTGAGTTTAAAATGTTTTCCATGTTCATTATTAACAAAGCATAAGTGCTAATTTGTATTCTCTGCTTGCCACAATGTCACTTTGGTTTGTGTAGTTTTCCAATTATATTATAAAAATAAAGTCTTCATGTTTCATTTACTTGGAAAAGGAATATCATATTTTAAAAAATGTTTATTAGGTGTCAGGAATTTTGTAAGCATTTCTGTACACATTTGCTCAGGTCTTTGTCTCATTATCTTTCCTGAGAATTGCATTATCATCATCACTTCAGAGATTACAGAGATTAAGAAACTGAGGCTGTGCTAAATTAAATGATCTACTCGGAATCATGGCCTACAAATGGTAGAGGTGGATGTAAAGAGGTCTGACATACGCCTGAGCTTCTACTTTTCCCATTACTCCAGGTTACCTGTGATCTCCCCCCACCCACTGCTGCATTTTGCTGAGAGAATTCTGCCTATAGGTCTTTTAGCCTATTTTTTCTTGCAAATTATATCAATGGCAGCTCATAAGAAAAACCCTTGAATTGCTCTTTTTATTACTTCAATTGCTATAGAAATTTTGTATTCAACCCTCACCTTACCAAATTGATCATTAAAGGATCAGTCTGATTGAATTTGAGAAATAAAAGTAATGATCGTTCCTCATATATTATTCTGCCTATTTATATGTGCCAGCTTGAACCTCAACAAGATCTGAGACATTTAATTCACATTTGTGAAGACTTGAAAGTATACCAGCTAATTTTTCATACACTCTATTATCCTGAATTTGATTTGACTTGATTCTTCTAGCAGAAACTTTTCTCAATGTGTAACCATCCACACTTATAATAATAAATTTTATTAGCATCTTTCTTCTTTTCCATTTTTAGATCATATAAATTCTTTACTGTCACTATGTGGGTCAAAGGTTAGTTCTACAATTTGACTTATAAATATGTTTATATTAAAACCAAACAAAGTATGTTTGTTTTGTATGTTTGTGGACAATTGATGTTCCTCTAAAAAGTGCCACATGTGATTATGTGTTACTGATGGGCGACATCAACAATACATTCTTTCTTTCCATATTATAAATTTCAGGACTTTTATTGGTTTATGGCGAATGGCTCATTTGAACACAAAGTGAAATTGTCTTGCCTACATGAGTTACTATATATGTTTGTGTGTATATATAAATACATATGGCCCCTCTGCAGATTAAAAGGGAGATTCAAATGAGCCAGATAATAACACTGATTTAAGAGCAAAGGTATTCTTTTTCAGTCTTCAATATCAATGGCAAGTAAGAAACTGTTAGACCTTGCAACTCTTCCTCCCCCACCCCCTTCTCTGTCTCCTTTGGTTCAAGATAAATTTCAATTACATAAACCCTATTTCCTGTTGCTAATCACCTACTCCAGTCAATATTCTTTAAATAGTCATTAACACTGGGATGAGATCTCTGTCATGTTCTGAAACTAAGAGAAAATTTGGAGCAGCCCATTAACAGAACAGGAAATTCCCTAATATCCTCGGGATATGTATAGAAACCCATTATGATTAAATACAAGAGGAACTAACATCCTGGGGATATTTATTAAATAAACTTGCCTAAATACATCTGACAAATACATTATCTTTCCAAAAAGTCTAATTACCAAGATCCATTTATCTAATTAAGTGACCCTCAAATACCTTAATTTTTCTTTTGAAACTCCTCTATGATAATGAATTCACTAATAATGAAACCAGCTTGCTAAAATGGGTACCAAGATAATCAACTCATTTGTGCATCTTTGTATTTCTTATGTTAGATGAAAGCATTCAAAGAAAAGAGCCATAATTCCATTCTCCAACACTAAATAACTTTTTCTAAATAATTTTTCAATGAAAATGAAAAACAAGTTACTTCATTATTATTTATAGCAGTGGCAATAAATGAAGAAAACAAATATTAAATATGAATTATATTTTAAAGGAAAAAAATTCAATTTTTCCTTAATGTAGCAAGAAGAATATACCATTATTTCAGACAATCAAACAATAATTACCTCATAAAAGTGAGAGGGCAATCATTAAAGAAAATCTATCCAGGGGCACCTGGGTGGCTCAATTGGATAAGCATCCAACTCTTGATTTTGGCTCAGGTCATGATCTCAGGGTTCATGAGTTCAAGTCCCACATCAGGTCCTGAGCTGACAGTGGGGAGCCTGCTTTGGATTCTCTGTCTCCCTCTCTCTCTCTCTCTAAATGAACATTTAAAAAGTTGGTTCATAAAATAAAGGATTGCTATTGTACAACTTGCTCTGTATTGGAATTCAACAAAATGGAGGCCCTGCTGGGCTTGACAGGCTCCAGTCAAGGAACATTAGTTTTCAAACTTCTTGAAATGCCTTTTGTTGTCAGAATATTTTCCATTTAATTTTTTAATGTTTATTTATATTTGAGAGAGAGAGGGAGGGGGAAAAAAGAGAGAGAGGGAGAGAGAATGAGCAGAGGAGGGACAGAGAGACAGAAACAGAATCTGAAGCAGGCTCCAGGCTCTGAGCTGTCAGCATAGAGCCTGACATGGGACTTAAACTCATGAGCTGTGAGATCATGACCTGAGCAAAAGTCGGACGCTTAACCGACTGAACCACCCAGGCACCCCTATTCTCCATTAAATCTCTCAGTAATTTCTTCTTTTCTATACAAAACCCCACTTTCCCCCCTATCCAGGCTGGTCTACATACAGAAATTGTCTTCCAAACATTCCTTTCTCTTTGATACTATTTGCTTATGACTTATCCCTGTGTTTAGTATACTTTCTCCTAACTTCTCACTGGCCTATCTAAATCACAAGAGGCAGTTCTAGAGAATAAGAAGACCAAAGATTTTGAAATCTGGGAGAACTGGGTTTGAATTCAGCCTCTGCCTTTTACTAGTGGTGCCACAGTGAGAAACATTGAAAACAAAACAGTAGACTCCAAATGGAGTTGCTTATGCTAAACCCCAGGTCACCAAAATGAGACTAAATTATAGTTTAAGCTATTCCAGAAATGGAGTCTTAAGTCAGTCATATAGGAATCACCTGATCCACACTAATGACGTCATCTGCCTAAGAGACTCCTGCCATCTGCTAAAGGAAAGTAAACTTGATTGCAAGGTTACAACCAAACTTTTTTTTTTTTTTTTGCCAAGTATAACTTCTTTGTTTCTGTTCCTATAAAGTCTTTCATTTTATATAGCTCCTTGAAACTACTTTTTATCTGTTAGACTGGATGCTCCCAATGAATAAACTGTTGTATAAGGCCAATAAGATCTGTAAAGTTTACTCAGTTGAATTTTGTTTATTTTTATGTATTTTTTTATTTATTCTTTTTAAGTTTATTTATTTATTCTTGAGAGAGAGAGAGCTTAAGTGGGAGAAAGACAGAGACAGGGAGGGAGACACAGAATCTGAAGCAGGCTAGAGGCTCTGTGCTTTCAGTGCAGAGCCCAACATGGGGCTCAAACCCATGATATTATGACCTGTGAGATCGTGACCTGAGCTGAAGTCTTACTCTTAACTGAGTGAGCCACCCAGGAGCTCCTGAATTGTTTTTTTTTTTTTTAAGAAGGAAGCTTTGAAGTTCAATTTTGCCATTTGTAAACCAATAATGTATCATTGATCTCATGGGATTGATCTGAAGTTTTAGTGACCTTAAAAGAAAAAAAAAGTCCATGATGTGGAAAGTTCTCCATAAATCCTACCCTTCCATAGGATTCTGTAGCAATCACAGCCACAGTGATCTCTCCCTTAGACATCCTACAACAAGCTACCACCAATTTGGTGCTTTTCACAGGCCTTGTATAGTTACTTTTAAAGTTCACTGAAAGCCAGCCACAGTTGCCATTAGATGCTGGTGAACATAGAAAAAAATATCTATAAGAATATTATGATCTATGTTGAATGAGGCTAGTAATCTGGGCTCTACATTGTTGAATAAACCAACTACATCTTACCCTGAATTAATTAAAGTAGTTGTAAAGGGCAGCTCCGAGAAGACCACTTTAGTGGGAATTAAGACTGTGGCCCCAAATTTTGTCCTGTTATATGTTTCTGTCAGTAACTAGCAAAGAGCATATTATACAGATTGCCTTCTTCTGTAAATCCATTCTTTCTACTTCTAAAAGAAGCCACAATTAAGTTGAGAAAAGAGGGAGACTGGAAGGGCAAGAGCCTAGTAAGTAAAAATCTTCAGGTTCAATACTGAAATCTTGCTAATGGATACTAGAAAAAGAATTCTACCGTAAGCAAAACAAAAACAAAATCAAAACAAAAACGATCCCATAATCCTGACCTAGAAAAACTTGTAATTATTTCAATTCCTCAGGGACCCAACCCCAACTAGCAGGAAACAGGCTGCAAAAGTGTAGCCCCCTAGAAAGGGCATACTTCCCCTTCTTTCCCACTATTGATGTGACCACAGAAAATAAGAACAAAAAAATCCTAGAAGTAAAATTAAGGGTGTAGGAGTTGGGCTGGCCAGATAGGCTTCTCCAGGTCAGGCACTATACTCCTGTTAGGCTAGACATCTTCCCAACTGCTGTCCAGCAGGAGTTGATAATTCTTATGGACCAGAGATAGCTGTGCATTTTCTATTCTTACCTCTTTTGGAGGAAAGTTCTTATTTATTTTTTAAAATTACTGTTATTTTGCTTGCATGACATCATTGGTGTTGAGTTTGTGAGCATGTGTATGTATATAGTAATGGGGTAGATATTATGTTCCTTTTACTTCATAGTTACTTGATCAGGAGAAATTATATTGGAGCTTATGGTGAAGACTTTATCTCAGAGACCCTGTATGTTTATCTAGGTCTAATAACCGGCTGGAATTTTCTAGCTGTTTTCCTTGGGCGAGAGGTGAATATATTTCTTTTAAGTAAGGTGCATATAAGGTATTTCGGTGGTCAAGAAACAAGTTTTGACAAAAAGTAATAACTGTTCCCTGATTTGCATTCTCCCCACTTCAATTTTTTTATTAATATTATTTTTGTACTGGAAACTTGGTTTTTATATTTCCCAGCCTCCTTTAATACTAGTAGAAGTGATGTGTGCCATTGAGGTTATGCTCTTAAAAGGAACAGACACACTCATTCCTCTGGGATTATATTTTCCTGTTGGCTAGAATGTAAACAGTGGTGGTGAACCATCTTGGGCTATGTGGATGAAGGAAAAAGTCTTATTTTGATGATGCCAAAGAAGAAAACTTGCCCAACAGTCTTGGACTTATCACGTCAACACTGAATGATTTTACCCCCGAAGAGTTATTAGAGAAGGAGACTACAGAGGGAGGGACAGGGAGAAAGAAGGCTGAGGGAAGGAGGAACAGAAGAAATGTATCCTTTAAAACTCTTGTCATAGTTTGCATATACAACATGGATTGGTTTAGTTCACTTAGTCAATGACTATCAATAGGAGACGATGTAGACCTCCTGGGAACATTTGGCAAGGTCTGGAGACATTTTTGTTTGTCTCCGGGCTGGATGCTACTGTTATCGGGTAGGTAGAAGCACAGGAGAGCCCCCAAGACTAAGAATGAACACACCCAAAATGCCAACAGTGCTGAGTTAGAGAGAACCTGACTTAGGGAAAAGCTTGAAAAAGTTAAGAAGAGGCTCAAAGACTGAAACAAAGGATCGCTTTCCCTAGAGCACAGAGCAATGGCAGAAAGGAAACTGGAAAGTCAAGGGAGTCTTAATTGTTCAGATCTCGTGAGCCATGTGAAGAAGTTTAGACTTCATCTAGGGGCAATCAAAAATCATGATTGAAATAGGAACTGAACATGATAGGATTTGCATTTTAATGACATAGGTTTGGCTTCAGTGTGTAGAGTGAACTGGAATGGGCTGGTCTGGAGGCCAGTTAGCTTACAAATGAGAGACAATGACCTGGGCAAGGGTAATTCAGTAGGAAAAGAGAAAACAGCAGACGGATTCAGACTTTTGGAGGGAGGAGCAAAGTGGTATGTTTAAGAGAGAGAGAGGGTTCAGGGCTTTCTGGCTTGGACCAGAGGTACAGAGGACTCAGAGGTACAGAGGTACACAGGACTCACGGAGAAAAGGGTCATTACTTTTCCTTGTATATTGTCTGCAGCAGAGAGGAAATACCAATTATGAGCCAAGGGACTTAATACAATCGTTGAAATCATCACCAATTCCTTTAGGAGTTGGAGAGAGAGACCCTGTTTTTCTCATTTAGTGTAACAAGAAAATGGAAGTTATCTCTGAAGAATAGCCTTAAACTAAAGTCCTAGTGAATAAGCCCTGGTAAGCCTTTTTGGGGAAGGTGATAATTTTCTCTTGGAGTAAGTACACTCTCATGTTGAGGGATAACGTCAGACTGAAATATTTAACTAGAGTTATGTGTTCTTTTCTCCCTTCTTTGTAATTAAAATAGAAGTAGTACTACCAGTGTTTGAACCTGCTTGCACCTGGCTATAGATTTGTGTATATATATATGCATATATATTCATATAAAATTTATATGTTAAATATATAGCTAGATATAGATCAGCTCACTCAAGAAATTCAACATATCAGACCTACTTCCAGGATACATATTGAAAATCTGAAAATTTATATATACCTAAATTGATATAACTAAATTCATCAGGTAGGTATATGTAAAAAATCTTTTCTGTAAGAATGAAAATTTATACTTATGGTCTATAATAAATTTTCAAGCCTTACTAGGATCTCTCAGAATAAATAGTCATTAATTCTTAAGACTATTAACTTATTATTATTAAGACTATGAAAGAAAAACTAAAATAGAATTTAAAAAACTCACTAAACCATTTGTTTTACAAAATCAAAATTTAAAGCCACTAAAATTATTAAATGATTTGATATTAAATATGAGAAATCACAACCTAAATACGGTGATTTTGAAGCCTAAATAATTAAATTATAATGTTTTAAGGTAAGTTTAATATTATATAATTAATTCATAAACAGCTTATTCCAGAAGATGTAACAATTTTTTTCTGCTGTTTATCTGATATGCTTCTATCCTAATTGTTTTCTAAGAGGCAGGTAAAAAAACAAAACTAAAAAATTCCAGGACAGATTATTGCTGAAAATGCAATATGTGTACTTTAGCATTTCAAGAGCTTAAAGATATTTTTTCTTTGGCTAATATTTTGAATTAAATTATCACAAATAGAGTGCCTCCAGAAAAATAAAAAGCTTAGGACCTACACATATGAATATTTCATCAGCATTTAATATCTGCTATTGAGCTTACTTGAATATATTTTTATTACAAATATATTCTTTAACATAGCCTCTTACTCAAAGTGGTTTGTTTATCCAACAGCACATTGGAATTCAGAGTTCTTTTCAGTAGAAATGAAAATACAGAAACTTATTTGCTCCCTCTGCTGGAGAGATGGTTGTTAATTTAAAGAGACAATATGATTTTGAACTCTGGAAAGCAATGTGTACGTTTTATTTCTTACAATCATGAAGTGGCTCAGTAAGCAAATGTAATGGCATCTTGAGAGGCAGAAATAAGGCATATTTAGTAACGTACACTCTGTTTGAAATACTTAAATGAGATGAGCTTTTGGAAAATGTTAACTTGAGAATGACGATTTACGTGTTTGTCTCTGAAGCTTACTTTACTGTTTATTGTATGGGTTCACTCCCCAGAATTACCTATCTATTTATAAAGATGCAATGCCTGTTTTGTGTTCCTTTATGGATGATGTGGGCTCTTGAGTATTATATTTTTATAACATTGATACCCAAGCAAATCAAACAACAGATCTCATATGATTTTTAGCATTTTGAAGTTTTTGACTTTGATTTTTCTCTTCTCAAATAATCTTTCCTCAAATAATCTTTGACTACATTTTTGGGTACAATTATTATGATAGTGTACTATCAAGTCTGACAGTATACACCAGCTTATGAATATAACATCATTTGTGATTCTTAACATTTTTTTTTTTGCATTAAGAGGAATTCTGCTAAATTCTTATGTGAATAATCTTATTTAATGATTTCTCAAATACATGAGGGTTGGTATTAAAACTAGGCCCATTCTACAGATGAAGAAACTGAGACCTAATAAATAAGTAACTTGTCTAAATTCAGATTCCTAAGGGGCCAGGCCAGGATTTTAATCCAGGCTGTCTGACTCCAGACTTCAGCCTACTCATTTGAATGATGTCTATAGTAAAATGACACATGCAAATTATATGACTCTTTTTAAACCAATAAAAACTTATACATGTTACTGCAAAGCTGCCATTTCTTCCTGTCAGACATTATATTAACATAAGTTGCCCAGGAAATGTAAGCTTGCAGGAGACTTACTGTTCTTTCAGACTAGGGCAGTGAGGACAACCTGATGAGGCTTTATGGGGAAATGCATGTCAAATTGGACTTCCTGGTTAAGAAGTTTACATTTGTGTGCTAATGCTCTGGGTCAAAAGGTCAAAGTTTTTGCAGATTTTTTCCATCTTTGAAATGGATATGCCTCTTGCAGGAAGTCATAATAATAAATTTGAAAAGATCTGCATGATGCACTAAGTCTTACAAAATGGGATAATATGCTCTGTAAATACTCAGTGAAAATCCTATCAGCCCAAAAGCCAAATTGATGTGTAGCTATACTCTTGTGCATCACATATGGTAATGGGATAGAAAATTACCTGGAACAAAATCTTTTACAGTGTAAAAAGATTCAAGTCAATGCCCGAAAGCTGAAGAACTTTGAATTAGAGCGTTAACACCTTATTTAATGATTTGAATACTGACTTCTCACCAATTTAAAGGAAATGTAATAATGCATCTGCTGCTTTTTCATGAAATAGTCAAGCTTAATGCAGGACCACTGAGTCTATTGCTACTTGAATGAGTCAATATTTAAGAAATATTTTTGTTGAGGATTACTGATCGATTGATTTGAGAGATTATGTATCTGATTATGAACAACTCATGGCCATGCCATATTGAGTAAATACAGCGGTATGGAAATTTTAATTATAACCATGCAACACATAGTTTAAGATATAGAAATTATGATAATTAAACTGATTAATTGGTTAAGCATAAACCATTTCAGCTCTATAGTTTTAAAATCAGCTGGCTATCAAAAAGTTGTACACTGACTTTGGTACTCCATAGACACATCCTTAAAAACATAAAACCAATTCCCCAACCAGAAAACAGTAATTCTATTTCTAATACCAAAAGATTCTCCAACACAGCATGATAACATTGCACACACACAAAAATTCTCTTTAGGAGAAATTGCACTAGTGGTATAGAGATTCTCTTGAAGGAATCAGTGGACATCAGATATTCTGTCACATCACCTCAGGAAACTAAAGCTAGAAAAGGAGAGAAAACCAGTCCCTGCCACATTACTGAAAAGAAGGCTGTATTAATAGATATAAGAGGCAGGCACAGGGGTGCCTGGGTGGCTCAGTTGGTTAAGCGTCCGACTTCGGCTCAGGTCATGATCTCATGGTTTGTGGGTTCGAGCCCCGCATTGGACTCTGTGCTGACAGCCAGCTCAGAACCTGGAGCCTGTTTCAGATTCTGTGTCTCCCTCTATCTCTGACCCTCCTCTGCTCATGCTGTCTCTCTCTCTCTCACAAATAAATAAAAAACATTAAAAAAAAAAAAAAGAGGCATGCACAGAGCCATTGAGAAAAATATATGTAAGGATTATTTCAGGGGGTTCATAATAGAGGCTGCTGTTAGAGGTAAAACAGCCTGTATTACTATTAATATGAATCTGTTTTTGTTTTATAACTAGTATGGGCTGAGAAAATACAAGTGTATTTGTACATATTACATTGCATATGACAAATGAGGCCCAAGGAGGTTGTAGCTTTTTCAACCATATTACCACTTTTACTAAGGAAAATAAACTGTAAATGCTATATTAGAAAAAAATTCCTTAAGATAGTAAATATCACAGTTGAAAAAGGTATGGAGCTGTACATGTTAGTCAATTCAAACAGGCTATGTTTGTGAACGAAGAATGGACTAGAGGGGCACCTGGGTGGCTTAGTCGGTTAAGTGTCAGACTTTCGCTTAGGTCATGATCTCGCGGTTCGTGGGTTCGAGCCCCGCGTCGGGCTCTGTGCTGACTGCCAGCTCGGAGCCTGGAGCCTGTTTCAGTCTGTGACTCCCTCTGTCTCTGACCCTCTCCCGCTCACGCTGTCTCTCTCTCTCTCCTAGAAATAAATTTAAAAAAAAAAGAATGGACTAGGAGCTGATTGAATAAGTTCTGGTATATCCATACAATTTAACTCTATGAAGCTGTTAAAAAGAATGTGGCAGGGACATTAAAAAACACTACAGATAAAGTGGAAATCTAAATTATGTTCAAAGAAGCATTAAGAAGGCAGGAAAAAGAAAACAGAGTAAACAAACAGAAAACAAGAAAACAAAACTGTAGGCTTAACCCTAATAAATCAATAATTTCACTAACTACAAATGGTATAAATATGCCAATCAAAAACAGTTTGACAGAGTGAATAAAAATTATTAACCTATATTCTGTTTATAAGAAATCCACTTCAAATATAATGATATAGGTAGACTCAATGTATATGTATCATGCAAACATTAATGAAAAAAAGCAAGAGTGGTTATGTTAATAGCAGATAAAACAGACTTCACAGCAAAGAAGATGACCAGACAGAAAGGAACTTTACGTAATGATAAAAAGGTCAATTTCCTGAAAAGGTGTAGCAATGATACATGTGCATGCACCAAACAAGAAGCTTCATATTCTAAAAACTTGTTTGATAGTAATGCTTTTTGTACAATTGAAGAGATCAGCTATTTACAATATCCTAATGATCATTAATTCTCTATAATATCAATTTTATGTTTTCTTTGGCCTTTTAATGTTTTCAATATTGACATTTTTTCATTACAGAACAATTTTACCAATACTTCTCTGGTATAGTCACTAGTTGGGCAGACAAAAACTATCAGTAATAAAATTGTTAAGAGGTTTAACTTATTAACACACATAAGTGAAGGTACCTAGTGCATTTTGAGATGCTAAATGCAACAGAGAACAACTTTTCTTTCTAACACCTTTGTTCAGTGTATACATTAGCTATTCACCATTAACACCATGTAACAAACTACTGCAACATTTGATGACTAAAACAGTTCTCAATTATTTGCAAAGATCTGTGGTTCAGTAGACTTGACTGCTTTAGACTGGCTCAGGTGACCAGTTTTTCTTCAGGCTGGGCCAGCTTGAGCAATTTTGCTTCCAATCACAGATCTGTAGGTTGACTGGGGTGGCTCTAGTCATGTGCCCTTCATCCGCCTTGGACCAACTGGCTAGACGGTGCATGTCCTCCACATGGAAATGATAGAGGCACAAGAGAACATAAGAAAAGATCGGAGGTAGCTTAAGGTCTAGTCTTGGAACCAGCACATTGTCCCTTATGCTCGTATGCCATTGGGCAAAACAAGTAACGTGGCCAAGCCTGAATGTGAGGGATAGGTAAATATACAATTCTTTTAGAGGAGCTGGAAATTCTCTGATCAAAGGGTGTAAATAAAGGGAAGAGTTCAAAAACTAGGACTAATTGTAAGACTGTTGCCAGTGCTATTAATCTCTCTCCCCAAACAACATGGTGCCTGTGCAAGTGCAGACACACAAACCCACACACACAGCTGACTGAGGTCTTCCTACTGAGATTGGCTAGATTTTTGGTTTTTAAAAAGTTTATGTTACTTCACATGACCTTGAAACAGATCTATATTTAGATCTAGATCTAGATATATATTTTTCAGGTAAATTCTAAGCCCAATATGGGGCCTGAATTCATGACTCTAGGATCAAGAGTCATATGCTCTATCAATTAAGCCAGCCAGGCACACCATATTTTATTTTTAAATCAAAATCATGAAGGATAATGGCAATGAACTCCTCTACTATTTTTTGTTTGCTGCATACCTCAGGGAGACAGGCACAATCAGGAAAGGGTGAGCAGAGGTAGAAGCTATGCTATCCAGCTTTGTTATCTAGTAGCAAATGAAATTTCATACTATATGCCTGGAATTTCTCTTCTCTACTTGATGAATGAGTGTGTATTATACTTCCTCATTTTTCTTTCTTTTTTGAGTCTGTCATAAAATGTTTAAGCTATAAGAATCCAGATACTTTGAAAGCAATCCAATCCAAAAATATTTAATCTATGACCTTTATAACTCTTGGATTATAATGCAGGAGGACAGATATTTGAGGAACCTTCCCCCTACTTAATAAAAAGAGATTTATTTTAGCTCTTTTATCTCTTGACCTCTCATGTAATGTTTCATTACATAAAATAGTTGGAGTATCATTGACCTTACTAAAATCACCCCCTTTTTTTAACAGATGAGGAAATTAAAGCTCTGAGATGTGAAGTGACTTATTTCTACAAGGTATTATGGCTTAAAACATTTTAAAAATACATAAGCCAGAACTTGAGTTTCCTGGTTTCAATACTGTATTAGTTTTGCTGCATAACAAATTGCCACAGACTTGGTGGCTTAAAGCAATATCCACTAACTCCAGGTGTCTGGGAGGAGAAGTTCAGGAATGGCTTTGCTGGTCCTCTGCAAGGCTGCATTCTCTCTGGAGGCTCAACTGAAGAAAAGTCAGCTCCCAAGTTCACTCAGGTTATGGCAAAATTCATTTCTTAATGGCAGTAGGATTCAAGTCAGCTTGCTTCTTCAAAGCCAAAGACAGACAGAGACCCTAGCAAGACGGGTGTTATACTCTTACATAATTGTGTATATCCCATCACTTTTCCCACATTCCAGTTTCTGTGAAAACACTCAGGGAAGAGGATTACACCAAGGCATAAAGATGTAATGGTGAAACCATGGAGGCCATCTTAAAATCTGTCTACCATGAGTACAATATTGTGTTACCTGTCAAAATATCAGTAGGTGAGAAGGACACTGCAGTCATTTTTTAAGATGTTATTTAAATTTTTTACATTCTTCCCTTCATCTCCAATCCCCCTTGAAACTGAACTTGACTTAGTGATTCATTCCTAACACCTAGAATATGGTGGAAGTAATGGTGTATGACTTCTGAGACAAAAGGTGTTGTGATCTTCTCTATGCTCTCTTTTTTGGATTACTCACTCTAGGGGAAACGATTTGCCTTGTCGGGAGGACATTAAAAGCACTCCATGTGGCAAAGAACTGACGGCTCCCGTCAAAAGTCAGCAAGGGTTTCTGCCAACAATTGTGTGAGTGTTGACCTTCTGCTCATAGTTGCATAAGTCAGCATATTTAGAAGAGGATTCTTGAACTCCAGTCAAACCACTAGCTTTCCATAGCCCCATCCAATATCATCTTATGAGAAAACCTGAGTCAGACCATTCAGCTAAGCCACTAGCTAATTCCTGACCCACCAAAACTATAAGGTTTATGAATTTTTATCATGTTAAGTCACTAAGTTTGAAGATAATTTGTTACTGAATAATAGATAAGTAATATAGACACAAAGTGCTTTATTTTCTGGTTTAACATTCATCAAAGAACCTCTCATTCAAAGAAATCCCTGTTGTAGGTTACAGGAAACTGTTTATAATAGATCGTGTTTTTATATTTGTGAAAATCCTTTAACATTTTTGTTTTATGTTTCCCCTTAAAATGGCACCAATCCAAGTTACAAATGTCCACTTATGTTTGACTCTAAGAAGGCTTTGTAAGAAAAACATGTCCTAAAGCTTTGATTAGAGGAATAATTTCCCTTGGAAAGGCTGTGCTTTACTTAACATTTAAATCTCAGAGCTGACTTGAACATCCACTCCATATTCTAAAGGGAATACACTATACATTTTCTGCAGAGAAATGTTCCAAAGATAAAGTAAGAAAGATGAGAACATTGTTCTTGGACAGTTTCAGGTGAGTGAAACCTCAGTGCCAATGCAAATGAATTTGCTCAAAGGCTTTACTCAGAGAAAACAGTCAAAAGATTAAATCTTCAGAGGGAACTATAACCTTAACAAAATTCAAAGAAGTGAGGCTCCAATTGACAAAGAACCTGTGGACTGTCCCTCCCCCTAGCTGTGAGCCTGGGAGCAAAGCAATAGAAAAGTTCAACAAATTAGATTGGTTTTCTTAATGGGACTGAAATAATCTGGTCTAAGTGAAAAAAAAAAAAAAAACTTTGTTAGGGCGAAAGTTAAAAGGGCAGTTATTTGTGGTTATCAAAATAATTGCTTTACAATTGGATGTTAGCACCATGTAGCAATTATTCTTTACGTTTTTACTACTCTCATTCTCATTTTCCTTTTTAACTTCCAGGCAATCCACTTTTATAGTTAAGAGCTGAATAAGCCATGATAGAATATTTTCACTTTTCTATTTCAAAAATTATCCTAGAATACTCTTTTCCCAAACACATCTGTTTTACAAATAACCTTATTATTTTTCCTTCAATACTATCATTTCAGTAGTCAAATTGAACTCAAGTAATGTATAGTCCATGGTGGAAGAACCAAAATGTCTATTAGTTTAATTTAACCCATATTAGACTGTAGTACTTGTGCTCAAATGGGTAAATTTAACAAGGCCTGGCTTTAATTTATCAAGTATACTGAAGGAGGTAAATATCAGCATGGAGCCTGATACATCAGAGTTGGAAGTATAATGAGATCAGTAGGTAAGCCCTCCATAAAATTACTTGGGGCGTAGAAGAATCCAGACATAGCAATTATACTTAGCAAGAAGAAGCAGTCCTAGAGAGTGTAAAGCAATTAGTCAGATTTACAATCTCAAAGGAGAGAAGGGAAAATTACTTAACTTAAACCAAGAAGCGTCCTAAATCATCATTACACTGTATTGATCTCAGTTGAAAGTGACTGACTAGAAATGCTTGGTTTATCTTTACTATTAAATATTTCCATAGTGTTTGACTAGCACCAAGAATATATAGCCCAGCATTTGAGCTATAGTAAATTATAAGCACACAGCCTTTTTGCAATGTGTGCATGTCCTTTTGAAGAAGACTCAGAACATTCAGGAGAGTTGATGTTGATCTATATGCTAGTTGTATTTTTTTAACATTTCTGCCAATATACCAAAGTAAAGGGTGTAAAGGGTGGGCAAATACATTTAAAGAGGATGAAGAAGTGTACATGGCAGTGATTTTAAATGACAAATAGGTTGTAGTATTTTAACTGTTTGGCTTTCTATCAAAACGTGTCATTGTTTATTTACTCAGTGAATGGTCCTGATTTCTGACCTACTTCATTTTTCAGAAAGATTTAATGTCCCTGAAAAAATATAAAAGAGATTTTGAAATATGCATTGCTATGTAGAAATATCTGGGGAATCTCTTCTTATTTGTAAGAATGTACTCTTCAAATGTAAAATTGTTCGTGTTGGAGGCATTTGACCCATCCAATTAAAATTTTGGATTGGGGAGAGGAACACAGAATCATTCCTATTTGCCAGTAAAATCTACCCTTGAATTTGTCTCAGCAATACTTGGAAAAATTACATGCTCATATGTCATCTGCACAAGGAGAGAAACTGACTTATTATTATCTCTACTAATTGTTTATTAAGCATATTTCTTGAAGAAAAAAAAAAGAAATGGGATGGTCTAAAATCATCACTGGACAGATGGGGTGGTGTGTATGTGTTTCCTCACATGCACTTTTATTCTTAAAGATCTTAGTTATTAGAATTAGTCAAGTTTATACACATACACAGAAAGGCCAGAATGAATAATGCTATAGACTCCCTGAATTTCTCTGTTTAGAATTAACCACTGACAAAAACTGAGGACTGATGGATGTGGGGGGAGGGGGGGATGGGCATGGAGGAGGACACTTGTGGGGATGAGCACTGAGTGTTATGTGGAAACTAATTTGACAATAAACTATTAAAAAAAAAAAGAATGAAAAAAAAAAAGAATTAACCACTGAAATTTTTCTATAAAAGAAAAATGGAGCTACTTAGGCTGTACTAGAGGCTGTGATGGTAGCTTTTTACATATCAACTAATTTAATCCTTTTACATATCAACTAATTTAATCCTAAATTTGGGAGCAATTCCTAAATTATAACTTTGAGCTCCTATTTACCAACACAATAAGTCCTTCTAATGCTGATGTTTTGAGAATACAGCAGAGTAAAAGAAAGGGCAATGTTTATTGGCCCTAATATGGCCCAAAGAACTACCTACTCTAACAGGCCTACAATACAAGTGTAAGGAGAAAGATTTAAAAAAACAAACAAACAAAACAGCCTGTGGTCCCTATAGAATCTCTCCCCTTACCATTTCCTTTAATACAATGGTTGGTAGATAGGGAAAGCCTAGGTTTGAAAAGCTTCCAAGGTTTGGTTCTTTGTATTGTGAAAGGTGGACACTAGGGTTTTCACCTTTTTAGTTTGGTATTTTTTGTATTCATGTTTGGGAAACAATTTAATGAGTCCTTGTTTATACAAATAGAAGGTATGAGGTACAATAAGAAAAATGTAGAGGCATCTTTCTTATGCATATTAATGTAAAAATCCTCAAAGTTAACCACTAGCATCCAGCAGCACATGAAAATATAATGCATCATTACCAAGTAAACTTTTTTTGGGAAATCTAAGAATAGTGCAATTTTAGGCAGCTTTTACCATAATAGACCAAATGTGAACTCAAAAGATCATTGTCCATGGATGTTGAGATAGCTTTATGTAGAACTCAACACTCATTTCTCATGGTGTGCTGAATATATTGCATTTGCTCCTCTAGATCATTCTTTAGCCTACTCTATGCCCCCAGGAAACTGTCCTGTATGGACACAGTCAAAAGACTGTTATAACTGTTATAACCTCTGTTGGCCTAGCTGGGTTCAGCCAATGAAGATGCCTGGCCTCTAGAAGTAGATCACAGAGAAGAGAATGAGGTCAGAATATTTAGTTCTTGTTTCCTCTCTGAAGCATTGCTTCTGGTTTACCATAAAAAAAAAAAAGAAGCAACCAGCATTTAACTAGCTAAATGTAATACTTAATATTTTACCTGGTGATCACTTTGCCAAGTCAGTTTCCTTAGGTACCCTTTCCTTGTTACCACAAGAGTCATTTTGCCAATCATTTTGCCAGTACAGAATATGGGTTGCCATTTCCTCACCTTCCCAGAACAGTTTAAGCTTCCTATAACAGTGTCTTCATCATTTTCTTAGCCTCTGCCCCAAACTTCATCTCACACGCTACATATTTTAGATTTTACGATGGCAGCTCCAACTAAAAAGTTTTAGATCTGCCATTACTGGCTAGTTTGAATTCTACTCTGTGTCTATTAAGTTCCAATAAAGGCATCCGAAAATTGCTGAGCCAGTGCTGAACCTAATGGTGATTTGATACATTAATTAAAATGTGATGCTCAATATGTTTTAAAAATTAAATATGTTTATCTTTATCTACTATAATTTTTTGGGTAAAGATTTATTTTTAGGGTATTTTTGGTTCAGAAAATGATTCAGGGGGGCACCTGCTTGGCTCAGTCAGTTGAGAACCCAACTTTGGTTCAGGTCACAATCTCATGGTTAATGAACTGGAGGCCCACATCAGGCTTGCTGCTGTCATCATAGAGCCCTCTTTGGATCCTTTGCTCCCCTCTCTCTGCCCCTCCCCTTCTTGAGTGCATTCTCTCTCTCTCTCTCTCTCTCTCTCTTAAAAATAAGTAAACATTTAAAAAAAGAAAAAGATTGAGAAGAAGATGCAGAAATTTTCCATATACCCCTTGCCCCCACTCTTACGCAGCATCCCTCATTGTCAACACTTACCACTGAATTGGTACATTTGTTACACCAGCTGAACCTATATTGATAAATGTAATTACAAAAATTCCATAATTTACCTTAGGGTTCACCCTTGCTATTGTGTATTTTGTGGGTTGAGACAAATGATGTATCTATCATTACAATATTACACAGGGTGTTTTCATTGCCCTAAAAATCCTCTGTGCTTTGCCTATCCATCCTCCCCCCAACACCAAACCCTGGAAATCACTATTTTTTTTAACTATTCCTTAGTTTTGCCTTTTCCAGAATGTCATATGTCATATAGTTGGAATCATAAAGTATGTAAAAGTATGTAGCCTTTTCACATTGGCTTCTTTCACTTAGTAATAGGCATTTAGCCTCCCTCATGTCTTTTCATGGCTTGATAGCACACATATAAACTTTAGAATGAGCTTGTTGATATTCACAAACTAACTTACTGGAATTCTGATTGGGATTGCATTGAATCTATAGACCAAGTTGGAGGAGTCTTCCTATCCATGAACATGGAATATCTTTTCATTTTAGTTTTTCATTGATTTAATTCATTTTGTACTTTTATTTATATAGATTTTATACATATTTTGTTAGATTTATATCTAAGTATTTCACTTTTTTGGATGTAATATAAATGGTATATAAAAATTAGTTGGTGTGTAGTTGACATACAATATTATATTAGTTTCAGGTATATGACATAGTGATTTGATACTTATATACAGTACAAAATGCTTACCATGGTAAGTATAATTACCATCTGTCAATGTGATTGTGTTTTCAATTTCAAATTCCACTTGTTCATTCCTGGTACCTGGGGAAGTAATTGGCTTTTGTATATTTATCCTGTATTCTAGACACTTGTTATAATTGCTTATTAGTTACAGGAGTACTTTGATTAATTCTTTTAAATTTTCTACGTAGACAATCATGTCACCTGTGACTAAAGCCAGTTTTATTTCTCCCTTCCCACTCTGTCTCTTTTATTTATTTTACTTATCTTATTGCAGCAGCTTAGAAACAATATAAAGAAGGAGTCATAAAAGGGAACATCTTTGCTTTGTATCTGATCTTTGTGGGAAGGCTTTGAGTTTCTTATTGTTAAGAATGTTAGTTGTATTTTTTTTGTAGATATTCTTTATCAAAATGAGGAAGTTACCCCTCTATTCCTAGTTTTCTGAGAATCTTTAATCATGAATGAGTGCTGGATTTTGCCAAATGCTTTTTCATCTACTGATATAATCATGTGATTTTTTTTTTTTAGCCTATTAATGTAGTGGATTACCTTAATGGATTACTGATTGTTAAATAAGCCTTGCATACTTGAGATAAATCCCCCTTGGTTGTGGTGTATAATTCATTGTTGAATTAGATACGCTAATATTTTGTCGAGGATTTTATTAGAGATATTGATCTGTACTTTATTATTTTCATAAGTGTCATTATCTGGTTTTGGTAGTAGGGTAATGCTGGCCTTATAGGATGAGTTAGGGAGTATAACCTCTGCTTCTATCCTTCGAAGGAGATTTTAGAAAATCGGTATATTTTCTTTTTTAAATAGTTAATAAAATTCACTATTGAACCCTTCTGAACTGGTGCTTTCTGTTTAGGGAGATTATTATTATTGATTAAATTTCTTTAATACATATAGACCTATTCAGACTGTCTTGTGCAAATTTTGGAAGATTGTGTCTTTTAAGGAGTTGGTAAATTTCATCTAACTAACCAAATCTGTGGGTACAGAGTTGTTCATACTATTTCTTTATTATTTTCTTAGTGTCCATGGGATCTGTACTGATGCCAGCTCTTTCTTATATTAGTAATCTGTGCTGTGCCTTTTTTTTTTTTTTTTTTTTTTTTTTTTTTT